>NC_044389.1:44023108-44394605 GCF_006542625.1 Nomascus leucogenys
GGTTTAGGTCTGCCCAATGGGAAATACCAAAAGAATACGAGAAAAAAAAAATAGAGACTGAGGTTGAAGGTATCCTTTAAGGTTACCCCTTAGTGGCAACCTTGGATCTGTGCACCTATCCTCTCCTTTGAGCTGAAGAGTGTTAATTTGGACCTGCTGTTCTCAGCCCCATTGTACCGCACTGTTTTTTAAGGTCTTTCTTACACCTTGCCTGTAAGTTTTTGTTACGTGATCTATTAAAAAGAAAGAAAGAAAGGAAGGAAGGAAGGAAGGAAGGAAGGAAGGAAGGAAGGAAGGAAGGAAGGAAGGAAGGAAGGAGAAAACCCAACTCTTCAAAGGTTCGAACTTAATTGGATGTACCATCTGTTTCTGATTAGGACCCTGACTGATATACCAGGAAGTTTTCTTGCAATTGACAGCCTCATGGAAACTGTCCAATTCTCAGGAGTCATATATTTGATAATCAGTCAGCTCCATGTTTACTGAGAAGAGGCACAATGCAGAACCACCATCTGAGCTCTCTTTTTAGTATGAATAGTTGAAGAGTTACTTTTGCTCTTATACGGATGCCAAATTTGAGTATTACCACAATCCCCAACATGTGAGTTTTCCAAATAATTTTAATTCCTTTAATACTGTTTCCGTTATATGGGAAAAAAGGAAGTAAGACCCTCCTGTATTAAAGATCAACATTTGGTCTTGATATTTGGTAAGATTCTGGAAGAGAGATTTGCCATTTAAGCCATCAAATTTAGGAAGTGATCAGAAAGAATAAGATGGGCCAATCAATGGGTCAAGAGAAAATAAAGCAATGGGAAAGGAATAAAAAAAGAGCTCTAATTATTGAAGGAAAGAAATAACATTTTAATGCAAAATAATGAACATCTTTAGGAAAGACTGAAGAGGATGAAAAGCTGTTTTTGACAAAAGTGAAGAACTTAAAGCATGAACTATGGAAAGTGATTAATTTTTTTCTAGCATAACATCATTAGTATTCAAAAAGTGTAAATGAAATGAGCACAAGGCAGCTAGCTCACTTAATTATGAGCTGGATTAATTCTGAATGGGAAAATGTTTTTTCTTAGATAATTTAGAAACAAATAATTTACTATGTACTGATAAGTAAAAGATACACCAAGGACTTCTCACTGTGATTTTAAGAACAAAAAGATTTCCTTTTGGAACCTGTATTTATGGGCTTTATGCTTCACAAACACTTTCAGGAATTTACATTTGAAGAGAAATGTAATAAACTGAAACAAAATGATGAGTGTTTTGGTTACCATTATTATTTTTTCTTTCTGTATACAGCAGGGAGGCAATCTGACTCTTTGATGTAGCTTTAAATTTTGAATAAATGAATTTATCAAATGCATGTGGAATTAACAACTTGAGACTTAGTCTTTTCAAAATATAATATACAAAAGATACATAGATATGTTTTAGTGAACATAGTAGATACTAAAAAGTGCATTTTCTCAACTAGTTAGAAGGACTTATATTTGACATCTCTAGTTTTTTTCTAATAAATCATCCTAAAACATGAACAGCTACATGCCTCCCATCACCATATCAGGCCACAGTGAACTACCATGCCAATGATCATTTTTCAATCACATATTTATTTCATTAAATAATAGGCAGAAAGATTTCTGAGAATAAATTCTGTACATTCGATTTTTAAAAATAGTTCAGGTCAAAATATATAGAGAAAATAGAGCCTGGTCTCATTAAATATAAAAATATATTTCTGGCAAGGGTTAGCTTACAACAATATTGGAAACTAGTTAAGGTAATTTTAAGAATAATTATATGACACTTTAAGTAGTTCCAAGGTAAGGACCAGCAAGGATATTTTTTCTCTGAAAAATTTAAACCCATGCATATAAGGAATTTTGTTGTGTAGGTGTGTGTGCACACACAATTTTGTTTGTACATGCTTGGACATACCTTTGTCAGTATTGAAGAAAGAGGAAGGGAGTGATAAAAAGAAAGGTCATTACAGAAGAAACATGATAAAAAGTGAGGCAAAAATTAAAATGGAAAAATGTCAGAGGAAAGTTAGATACCATTTTGGGTATGTCGTATCCTTAAATTCAGATATAGATATACCATATTTGATTAAATCATCATTATTATTACTATAAATTGTAGTTTTAGCCTCAACCATAAAGTAGATTTTGCTTAAATTTTCTGTCTTATACGCATTTGCATTTTCTCTAGTTTCATAAAAGATTATTTTTTAACTTATCTTTGTAAAAGCTCCAAGTAGATTGTTTTTTCCAACTCTCTATCTGTCATAACATTCTTCCCAAAATGTTTAAAATTATCAGTATGACAGGTTTTTCTTTGTATGTCGGTTTCCTGGTGATATGTATCCTGAAGTTATCTACCCTCCTGACTCAAACAATATCAAAAGCTGTGTGGGTCTGTTTCACAGGTGTCTTTATGTCTTTCTAGGGTTTTGTTTTTCTATTATTCAAAAAAATTCCTTTGTCCTCTTTTCTACTGGAATTACTGAAACTATTTCCTGAATCTATTATGTTCCTGTTTCTCATTTGTACTGTTTTAATGGAGTATGTCCCCTGGGAGCTTCTGGGGAAAAGGTACATAGGAGGAAGGTTTTGAAATGCTACATGTACAGAATATGTTTGTTATTTTTCTTTAAATCCAAGGGATAATTTGGCTAGTGTAGAATTCTAAACTCCCTCAGAATTTAAAGGACATTTTTTTAAAAAATTACTATTTTCAAAATTTATCTTCTAAATTTAACATGATTTTGAGTTTTATTTGTTCATATTTTTACTTTCTAGTTATTCTTTCCTATCCCTATCTATGGAAGCTTTTAGAACTTTTCTTTATCTCAATGTTCTGATATTTTTTGGTCATGTGTCTTGCCCTGTATTTTTAAAATTATTTTTGTTGCTTTCTACGTAGGTAAGTTTTATTCTAAGACATAGTCCTCTGTTATTTTTTAATAACCTACTACCCTCCAATTTCTCCTTTCTCTCTTTTAAAAATCTCATGATTAGGTATTAGATCTCCAGAACTGAGCATTGATTTTCTTTTATTTTCTAACAAATTTTTCTGGCAAAATGTATGGATATACATGTGCATGCCTGTTTAATATAATGTTTCCTGATATAAAGGATGTATAGCATACAAGTTACAAGTAGTAAAATATGAAATACTCAGTCTTATATTCCAAATAGCAATATATTCTCACAGAATGCCTTCATTGATTTTTTTTAACTTATCTTTGTAAAAGTCCCAAGTAGATTGTTTTTTTCTCTGTATTCAACTTATGGCTGCAATTAACAAATATGATTATTGGATGATATATTCATTTACTTTAATAAGTAAGCCAAAAGTGAAACAACAAAGACATATATTAGGAACCTCACTCATTCATCCATGGCATGTGCTACTTCTTTATTGGATTGGATCATCTGAAATACTGAAAGAATAGTTCCTCGGTTTTTCAATCTACTCATAGTGTAAAACTATGATAAATTTTAAGCATAATTTACGCTTTTTGCATTTTATCTTTTAAGAAAATCTATAGACATTTCATAAAACAATAAATCATGCCAAGGTTTATTGTGTTTGCCAATGTCTATGATATAAACATTTCCTGTACGGCCAATTTTAAGCTACAACCTGAGAATACTGAATGGGGAGGTGGAAAGAGACGTGTTGTATCTCATTATTAATAGAATTTCCTATCTACTGATGTCACAGGATCCTTAGGGTGTCGTTTTTCCAGCCAGAAGCCTTTGTGGCCGGTGACGCCATTGCCCGAGTTTTACTCTGGTCTGCTGGGCTCATTCTGCCCAGTAGACCCGACAGGCTGTGCTTGGTGCAGCCTGCACTTGGCTCAGGCTACAGCCCAGACCCCATGCCTGCCAAGGGTGAGCCAGGTGCAGAGTGGCAAGGGTTATGTGAGTGGTTGTGGGGCCCGGCCATAGCACACAGCCAGGTGTGCCAGCTGTGGCAGGGCTGGCAGCTCCAGACATCAGCACAGGTGCCAGTTTAGTGCAAGGCTATGGCTGGACCTGGTGTACTGAAGAGGCTTCCACTATGGGCACTGGGGAACACAGTGGCACCCAGAAGCTTGGAGGTGCTGAGAACCACAAAGCCCCAAAGTGGGTGTCATAGCCCTGGCTTGGGGAGACCCTAGGTCTTGGGTCCCCAAAGGGCTGCAGTTCTTCTCTCCTTCTCATTGCCCACAACTTGGCAAGCTACGAGCATATTTCAGTCTGTTTGTGTTACAGCTCTTTCAGTCCTGCCATTCAGTGGGTCCCAAGTTTTTGTCCCACATCCAGGAAGAATGAGATATGTGGACAACTAGAGGGAGAGCAAGATGTAGAGGAGCTGGATTCTCAGGAAACCCAAAGTAGGTAACTCCTTTCTGCAGGCAGGTCAGCCTGATGAGTGTCCCACTTTCAGCAGAGAGGAGACCTGAAGTGAGTAGCTTCTTCCCACAGCTGGTAGTCCCTGTGTCTGAGTCTGGCAGATTCCAGGGTTTTTAAGGACTCAGAAGAGTGGAAGTGTATGCTGATTGGGCCATGGAGGGCCATGGGTGGCCATGGGTGAGCCCGGAAAAAGCATTCTAATTTCTCACTCCCAGCTACAGACTCCACTGGTACCTGGCAGCCCAGCCCCCAGGGTTCAGGCTGTCCCCAGCTTGAAGGTGAGTTTTCACCAGTGACTCATCCCTTTCTGTCCAGGGACCCACCCCATTCTGCCCAGGGACCCACCCCTTTCTGCCCGGTGACCCACCCCTTTCTGCCCAGGGACCCACCCCTTTCTGCCCGGTGACCCACCCCTTTCTGTCCAGGGACCCACCCCTTTCTGCCCCGGGACCCATCCCTTTCTGCCCAGGAACATGTCTTCCTCCTGCCATTAACATGCCTTCCACAACACCCAGGCTGTTCGTGCCAAGGGTGCCTCCATGCCTGGGATGAGCTGCCCTCAGCACCCCCGCACCCACACACTCCTCCTCCTTCCCACACCGGTCTGCACCCAAAGTCTGGAGGGATCCAAGGTAGCAGGGAGCAGGAGTTTCAGTGCCGCCCCAAGCATGTGCACACCCAGCCATGTCATGACAGCACCGGCCTCGGCCACCACTTTGCTTCACACAAGAACGGGGGCCGGAAGCAGGGAGAGGTCAGACAGTGGGAGCAGGCACTTACAAGCCTGCAGTGGCAGGGGCTTACCGGGCCCCCAAGAGCTCGGGGATGCCCAGGTCTGGAGCCATGGCTTGGCAGCTGCAGCTGTGCCCAAGAGTACAGGGCTCCCACCCCGTTAACTCAGTAGGAAGTGGGGCTTGCACTTGTTCCTGGCTTGCACCAGCCCTGCAGAGCATGCAATCCCAGCAGTACCTCCCTCACTTCCGCCAGTGTCTTCACAGCAGCTGTTCCAGATGGGCTGCTGCTGTCGTCACAGGAGCAATAGATTTAAATAACATCAAGAGCACATATAACAGGAAAATGCATTAAAATAATTAGGAATTGATACGTTTGAATATATTTGCTTTTTAAAATATAATTTATCTAACAGTAACTTTATAATTTATTATTTAACCACAGCTCACAAAATTGCATGAAGTCTGAAGAAGTGGTTTTTATCAGCTAATACCGTTGGCTCCCACCCAATACTATCACCGATATTCCTTTTACTTTTATATATTTGTTAACAACATTGGAATTCCAAATGCTCTTAGATGTTTTCTAAACATTTATGTTAGTATTACTAGAAGTTTTATTATTATGTGTAATTTGTATGTTATAGTTGTTTTATCATTGAATTTTTGGTTTTGATTGATTTTGTTATTGTTTCATTGTGCCTGTTTCATTCTTGTCTCACATTAGAGATTTTTGCCAAGTAATTGGGGATTCCTGGGGGTTTGTTCAGGTAAAAAGTGCAACTTTATGAGAGAGACTGCCATCTCTGTGTGCGTGTACTGAATAGGGATTGTTGTTTGAAAGGCAATGAAGTAGCAAGCTGCCTGTTTTATATAAAAGAGCCTGTTTTTATATAAGGATCTACAAAAGTCAGAATCTAAAGATTTTTTCATCTGGGCTGCTCAGTTAAAGTTTCAACATTATCCAGTATGCTAACGCTTGTCAATTTGCTTTTATTTACAATATTTTATTCCATTGTTATTTAATGCGTTCTTCACTTTATCATTTGGAGTTTATGGCTTTTTAAATACATTGTTCTCATTTAGTTGTATTTTTTGGAGGAGTAAAAATAAATGTGTGCATTCCATCTGCCATGTTTAGCAAAGATTGTCCAATTTATCTTCTGTTTACTTTACTCTAGATTTGTCAGCACTGCTCTACTGAAACATATCTTTTTTGAGGTCAAATTGTCTGTTGCTAAATCCAGTGGATACCACTTTGCCTCCAGTTTCCTTGATCTTTTGACAATATTTGGCACAATTTATTATTTTCATCCTCTTGAAATGTACAGATTATATGACACTGTTTTTGTTTTGTTTTTTAATTTTCTTGCTAACTCCTAAATTATGTCTGTTTTTTTTCATTTAAGAAAATTCTGCCCCCACTTTTTCTCTCTATGGAAATCTAATTCACATCAGCGTTTAAGAACATTACAGACAATTCTCAAATCTCCAGCCCTATACCTCTTCTGTGAACTCTACACTGCATGGTTTCTCCAAACTGTATCAGTTGATGGGCTTCACAACACTTTTTTTTTATTTCCCATTAACCCTTAACCCACCCAGTGAGATTCACCTTTCAAATCCAAAACCTGGCAATCAGTCCTGATTCTTCTCTCTCCATAACTCCATAACTGCAAGTCCCATTCACTCTGTCTTCTAATATGTAAATAGCACCCACTCATCTCTTACCCACACTCTTGCAACTAAACACTTATTATTGTTCACTCTTGCTCCAATATCAATTTATTTCTTTTTAAATATCCTATATTATCATGAAATAGTCTTAAACATAACATAGAAGATTCAGCATTATTTATCTGAACTCTAGCCAGCTCCCCAAATTTCTCCTTTTCATCTGCTCAATTCCTCAGAAAGATCAATTTTCCTTTTTTTTCCTAAATATGTTGTGCTATTTCTTTCAGGATTCTGTATATGGACTTTGTTAATTCTACTCTCTCTGCTTGTAATTCTCTTTTCCTCACTGTTAGAATGACTACAAACATTTTATCTTTCAAGATTCAGATCACTTAAGCACAGGGACTATTCTTAACCACCATCTTATTTTTTTTCTTCCTAGAATTTATTATTACTGATAATTGTTTTATAAATTTCTTTTTAGTTAAAGGTCTAGGAGAGAAGGAACATTGTTTGCCTCCTATCTCTGATTCTTCAACAATTAGCGCCCTGCATAACTCATAGTAAGTATTAATTAAATATTAGCCAATTTAAGGAGTAATATCAGAAACTGATTTTTGATGAGTGGATGTAACATTTTATTATATCTTATTTTGTTTTTTGTCTCTTAAAAAAGTAGATTTAATTCATGTGACTGTATCAAGTATTTATTCACAATGCTACTCCTTATCAAATAGCTTTTTAAGTAGAGAGAAGTGATAACTGATGATATCACATGTTATACATTACCTGAGCTTTCAGTAATCTATGCTGTGTTAAACTTCTTACTGGTCTACATAGTCATATGTGGACTACAACAGTAGTTCAGAACATACATTTTAATTGTATATATTGTGTTTAGAAAGAAGAATAAGATAGAAGAAGAAGGAGGAGGAGGAGGGGGAGGGAGAGGGGGAGGAGGAGGAGTGGGGGAGGAGGAGGAGGAAGAGGAGGAGGAGGAGGAGCAGGAGGACTAGGAATTAACCTAGCACACCCAATTCTATTGCGTGTTGTTGCATAGTGTCTTTAGAGGCAGGAAGTTGTTATTGTTTCCCCTCTTTAAAAGCACTTTAGTGATGTTCATAGCTTTAACCCTCTCAGTTGTCGTTAGTCATTAGTGGACCCGAAAATTTAAGGTGGCACTAATTTGAGGCATCAATCTAAATCACATCCATCAATTTAGAATACATTTTATAGACTCTCTTATCAGTGAATGAATCAAATAATCTTTCAAGATTATCTTATTATTTTTTTCTGATAATCCAGTCTCTGCACGTTATATGAGCTTAGTGGTTGCTTACACCTCAATAAGCGTTTTATAACCCTTAGGAATATTCTCTAAAAGGATCACTTTCCCATGTTACAGCTGTCAAAGCATAAATTTAAGTTAGAAGAATAGTGTCTCAGAATAGATGATGAACAGCTCTTAGAGCTGATTTCTGAGTTATTGTCCCTTACTTTTATAGCTCACTACTTTACAAGTTTGGCAGGGGGAAAACTATGGCTCATGCTCCTAATCCAGTTTATTGCCTATAAATAAAACTTTATTGAAAATATTCATCCTCATTCGTTTTCATATTCTCTATGACTGTTTCTTTACTGCAACAGTAAAGTTAAGTAGTTGCAACTGAAATCAAAGGGCCTTAAACATCTAAATTTTTACTATATGGTCCTTTGCAGAAAATGATTACTGACCCCTCGTTTAAGATACTGACCTTGGCATCTCTCATGTGTGGGCTTCAGTTTCTCTGGCTTTAATAAAAGTGTTGGGCTATGTGAACCCTAAAACTGTTGCCATCTCATATTCCTTTATCTTATACACCTTTCTTTAGCTGTGTCTGGGTTTCTAGACCCAAACTACATTAACATTTACTATTTCATGTCAATAGTATAAATTTATGTTTCTGCTTTTCCCTTTCCTAGTTTGAAATATTAAATAAATATGTTATCATCAGTAGAGTAAATATTAACTGCATCAGGAATGAAGAATCAATACTTTCTGTCTCTGAGTTATTTTTTATTCTACAGAGAAAGGTGAGGAGGGGCCATCGGGTGATAACAATCAAAATTTGCAGCATATTATCAGAGCTATAGTTTTGGTTTATTTTACTTATCTTAAACATCTTTGGCAAAAAATACTGCAATCAAGATGATACTAAATATCAATATGCACTTATTTCATTTCAATCTGCAACCAACTTTCCTAGTTTATAATATGTAATATATTTGATTTATTTAAGTGCAGAAATAATTTTTGGTAAACCTGTTTCTAAGAGGGAAGATATTTATATATACTAAATGAAAAATGAATGAAGTTTACATGTAAAAAAAAGAACATTTGTAAGATTTCTATAATGTTTGTAAATTTGTAGAATATTTGTAAATCAAGGCATCTTAAAATTTATGACAATGAAAAAAATGGAACACCATGCTATTTATTTTCAGCCTTTTTCTTCCTTTGCACATTTTGTTTTCAACTTCAAAAAAGTTAAAATCACACATAAAATTATAAAGCACAGAATATATTAAAATAATTTCTTCAAAACCTTATATTGGGCATATGGGTCTAAATCAATTTTTAAAAGAATGTAGTGCGAATGAATGATCTCAACTCTGCCTTGCTTTGCCCTTGTAGCTGCGATGGCATTGCCTTGTGAAGACATGCTAAAACATGAGCCAATGGCTATATCCCAACAAAGATCCAAAGGCTGAACAAAGACTTCTTAATGGAAGGCTTAAAAAAATAAAATCGGTTTCTTCATGCATAAGGAAAAAAGAAGTAACGTCCTTCATGGCAAACTGCTGTAGAGTGTCATCTTGATGCTATTCAAAATGAAGTTTTAACTTCATTCTTTATAGGGATGATGATAGAAATGTACCCTGAAAATTGTAATATAATGTTCAGGAGCCAGAAGCCATGCCCTTAAATATTCAAGTTTTATACCAGTAAGATACTAACTTTAAAACAGAACTACTACTCAGATTTGCTTGATTCACAGGGTTTGTTTTTGCTCTTCTCAAACTTTTTAATCTTGTCTCTTAGCTTATTCTTGGTTGAACAATGTTTTCTTTGGTAATCTTTGGATGCCTCTAAGAGATTACAGTGATTTGCTGTCAAAGAGACATGTGCTGTGCGTCCCTTAAAAAGGAAGATGCAACTGTGAATGACATTAAAGGTCTTTAACCAAATCAGCTTCTTTCCCCCCATCCTTCTCTTTCTGCAGGAGGAAAATCAGTCATGTCTGCACAAATCCCAATTCCATTAACCTTTCAGCTACTGCTGAGACATGGTTGTACTAAGGTCCCTAACATTATATATGTCAAAAATTGGCTGGCATGTCCTTTACAAGACTGTCTTGTAATATAGACTGTTTCAGATAGTTCGTAGTTTAGTTACACGAGAATATTAAAGTGCAGTATAATTTTGACTTTTAGAATTAATACCTGAACTTGAAGTTCATTGGAGAGGTGAGGAGCAGCAAAGGCACACACACATATAGACACACACACACACACACACTTTTATTTCTCTTATGTTACGTTTTGTAAAATTTAAAATTTTCTACGTTTAAAGTTCATAGAAAGACAACAAAGAGAAGAGGAGTGAACATTACTTGAAAACATATAAATGTATTCTCTCTCACACTCACTCTTGGAAATGATAGAAATATGTGTAAATTGAGCCCATGAGACAACACGTTGTAGCAAATAAGAATGAGAACTCTACAGCCTCACTGCTTAGCTCTCACTCTATCTTCACATTTTATAAAACATGTAGTTTGGGGAATATAACAACTTTTTTGTGTATTAGTTTTCCCAATTGCAAATGGGTATAAAACTGACTAACATAGCTATTGCAATGATTGAATTAGTCAATATTTGCATAGAAAATAGCAAGCATTCACTATATGGTAAATGTAATTATATTTACTCATAGATTCTAAAAAAAAGTGATGGATAAAACTAATGTAGCATTTTTTAATAATGAGCAATAAATATCTATTATAAAAGAACAAGGCTGGGTGTGGTGGCTCATGCCTGTAATTCCAGCACTTTGGGAGGCCACGGTGGGCAGATCACTTGAGGTCAGGAATTCAAGACCAGCCTGACCAACATGGTGAAACCATGTCTTTACTAAAAATACAAAAACTAGCCAGGCATGGTGATGTGTGCCTGTAGTCCCAGCTACTTGGGAGGCTGAGGCAGCAGAATCTGTTGAACCTGGGAGGCGGAGGGTTGCAGTGAGCCAAGATCACACCACTGTACTCCAGCCTGGGCAACAGAGTGAAACTCCATCAGAGAGAAAGAAAGAAGGAAGGAAGGAAGGAAAGAGAGAGAGAAAGAAAGAGAGAAAGAAAGAAACTTATAATACAAAGTAAAAGGCAGGATTTCTGAGACCATTTTAGAATAAATAACATTTCTCAAAATTATCTTAACTCTTTTTGGATCTGATAATATTACCACATTATGCCTCAAATTACAGAACATCAAGCCACACTAGATTATGATATTTGCTTATCAGACACTCAACAAATGAATGAATTATTTGCAGTGGAGAAAATGGATTAAGAAGGAAAGCAGAAGGAAAAGCAGATACGATGGTTCAGAGAAATATGAGTTTTGCAAATAGCCTGTAATCCAATATGTGATCTTTTCTCTCTCCTGTATTTTTAGCCTTTTTATGCATAGGCTTCATCTTATTATCTAACGTATTTGGTTAGAACAATTCCCTTGTTGAAAGAAAACCAAAATCTCTCATTGTACTTCTTCATGCTACCACTGTATTTGCTTTGAATAAAAAATAATTTAAAATATGATTAACATCTACTTTTCCTCTTTAAATCCCAATAATTTTGTTTTCAGTACAAAAATTTTATTGAAATTACTTTATTCAAGATTACCAGTTATTTCCTCCAAATTGAATAAAAAGTTTTCCATTTTTATTGTTTGCTTGTGTTTTCCTCTCATCTATTAGCTGTCTGTAAGAGTTGGCTGGGCAACAGCTGATCTTGATCATCTGTGTTCACAATATTGATGAGTATGGTTTGTCTCTTGTTCTGTGACTACGATTACTCCTCTATCTCATTGTTCCAGACTCTTCGTGTTCTCTGGAGCCTTTAGTGCATGCAGCATCCACAAACATTATGGATATAGGACTCCATGTTTTGTTTAACAAATTATTTTTTCTATGCATTGTATAGTATTATGACTTCATCTATCACATCTGTGCAAAGAATGAGAATGTCCTTGATACTTGTTAAGAGAACCAGTACATAGACTGATACATGGAATGATTTAGTGAAGAAGAGACTGGTGCTTTTTTGGTAAGAAAGGAGATACAGATGTAAACAACTTTTGTCCAAATCATCTCCTTTTCTTTCTTCAGGAGGAAAATCAGTACACAGAAATGATAAATAATGACCCATTCTTGCCTAAAATTCACCAATTTCAAAATAGAATATATTATTCCCTTTTTCTGTAACTGACTCTGTGTTTTTCCTAGAGACTCAGGCTTTAAGCTTGGAGTAACTTTCAGGTCTTCCCTTTTTCTGTCATATTTTATGTATTCAGTTGAAAATCAGTTTACCATGAATGCATACCCTACATTACTGAAAATTTAATTGTAGCTAATATGGGTTGAATTGTGTCCCTCAAAAGTTAATTCTAAATTTATTCAGCTCTTCTGCCTTCTTATATAAAATAGTACTTCTTTCATGCTCAAAAGTAATGCTGAAGTCCTAACTTCTAGTACCTCACAATGTGACTTGTTTGGAAATGGGGTCATTGCAAATTTAATTAGTTAAGTCAAGATAAGGCCATACTTGAGTAGAGTGTACTCTTAATCCAACGTGACTAATGTCCTTACAATTAGAGGAGAGACAGAAACACAGGGAGAATACTGTGTGACAGCAAAAGGAAAGATTGGACTGATGTGGCTGCCAGTCAAGGGATGCCAAAGTTGTGTGGCATTTAAAATAAAGGTCTTTAAAAGTTAATTTATTGTTTAAGGTAAAAACTATGGCAACGCATTGCAGGGATTTATAATGGGTTAGAGGATAGTGGTTTAGGCTTTGTAGAACATATTTTTTCGCTGTTGAACATTATTCTGTTTGTTCCATAACATGTTTTAAATGCCCATTGTATCAACATTTCTGATTTTCTTCATTCCTATGTGTAGATTCAGATTTTTATTCAGTATTTTTCCTTGCTATCTGAAGGACTCTTCATTATTTCTTGCAGTGAATGTTTGCTGGTGATAAATTCTTTAAATTGTTTCCGCTTTTGTACATCTCAAATAGTCGAGTCTTCCCCTAATTTCTGAAAATTATTTTCCCTTGTTTTAAAATTTTAGACAGATAGTACTTTATTTTTATTTCATTACTATATAGAGTTGCTCACTATCTTCCAGCATACATTATTTCCAAACAAAAGTCAGCTGTCATTTTTACATTTGCTCATTTGTTCATTTTTTATCTGTCTGTTTTTGGAATTCTCCCTTTATAACAGACTTCCAATAATTTTATGGTAATTTGGTGTAGTTATCTTCTTCTTTCATGTGATTAATGTTCTTTAATTTGTATATTTATAATTCTCTTCAATTTTGGACAATTTTGGGCAGTAAGTTTTTGAAATATTTCTTCCATCCTTGACCTCCTTTGAGGAAATCCAGTTACACATATATCAGGACACAAACATACATACCCAACACCTCACTTATGTTTGGTACTAATCAGGTGTGTTAGTTTTCTAGTCATTCTTTTCTGTCTTTCATGTTGGATTTTTTTATTACTTGGTCAGTAATACTTTTTACTACAATAAATAACTTCTCTTAATTCTATCTAGTGTAGCTTTCATCTCAGTCATTGTGGTTTTCACTTTTAGAAGTTTCATTTGCATCTCATTGTATTTTCCATGTCTCTAATTTACATGTTTAATATTTTAACATGTAAATTAGAGTACAGAATGGGAGAAAATATTTGCAACCTACTCATCTGACAAAGGGCTAATATCCAGAATCTACAATGAACTCAAACAAATTTACAAGAAAAAAACAAACAACCCCATCAAAAAGTGGGCAAAGGACATGAACAGACACTTCTCAAAAGAAGACATTTATGCAGCCAAAAAACACATGAAGAAATGCTCATCATCACTGGCCATCAGAGAAATGCAAATCAAAACTACAGTGAGATACCATCTCACACCAGTTAGAATGGCGATCATTCAAAAGTCAGGAAACAACAGGTGCTGGAGAGGATGTGGAGAAATAGGAACACTTTTACACTGTTGGTGGGACTGTAAACTAGTTCAACCATTGTGGAAGTCAGTGTGGCGATTCCTCAGAGATCTAGAACTAGAAATACCATTTGACCCAGCCATCCCATTATTGGGTATATACCCAAAGGACTATAAATCATGCTGCTATAAAGACACATGCACACGTATGTTTATTGCAGCACTATTCACAATAGCAAAGAGTTGGAACCAACCCAAATGTCCAACAACGATAGACTAGATTAAGAAAATGTGGCACATATACACCATGGAATACTATGCAGCCATAAAAAATGATGAGTTCATGTCCTTTGTAGGGACATGGATGAAACTGGAAACATCATTCTCAGTAAACTATCGCAAGGAAAAAAAACCAAACACCGCATGTTCTCACTCATAGGTGGGAATTGAACAATGAGAACTCATGGACACAGGAAGGGGAACATCACACTCCAGGGACTGTTGAGGGGTGGGGGGAGGGGGGAGGGACAGCATTAGGAGATATACCTAATGCTAAATGACGAGTTAATGGGTGCAGCAAACCAACACGGCACATGGATACATATGTAAGAAACCTGCACATTGTGCACATGTACCCTAAAACCTAAAGTATAATAAAAAATAAAAAATAAAAAAATAAAAAAAGAACTATTGTTTCATTTTTTAAAAATTTTCTCCATTGTTTCAAGCAGAAGTAAAACATTGGTGTCAATTTATCCGTCTTGAATGGACATAAAATTTCCAATATTCTATTTTGAACTCAATTTATAGTGGATTATTAATATAATAATAGAATTATTCATAAAAAGAATTACTTTATCTGCAATCTATGTAAAATATATTACATTATGTTCCATTTCATTAAAAATATATTACTACCCCTGGAATATTTAGCAGAGTGTGAATAAGCCCACAAGTCTGAGGAAACTACCAAAGGCTGAGAAAATTAAGATAACATTTAAGCATAATATACATAAGTAAAAATATGACAGCTATACACTTGTCAATAAACAATATGCTATTAGAATATATATCAAGGCCTGAATATTTTCCTGGAGTTAGTGAAAGTCTCATTAAGAAAGTGATAATTGTTATCCACAATAGGAAAAATAACTTCCCTGATTATATAAAAGTCATTAATAATTACAGCTTTGAACAATACTTAATACATAAGGAATCCTTAAGACAATGCACAGAAGATAATCATCATACATATTTTGGTGAAAAGGCTTTTGTGCGACTCCTTCCTTTCATTCTTTTAGATTCCATGTAATAATGATGGAGTCAAGTAACATTCTCAAGTAACTAGAGAAGTTCATTTCTGCATTTAATACAGATATACAGAAAAACAAATGGAAAAATTATATTTAATCTTAGAATATTAAAGAGAAGAAATGAGACTATATCTACAATTAACTTCTTTAATATCATTCAAATACACTAAATACAGTAAATGCACTTCTCTACAGACACTATCATCACCTTAGTTCATGGTATTCTCATATCCTACTTTATCATTTTCATGGCTTACTTATTATGCTGCCTGGACCCAATCTTCATTCCAATTCATTCTGTACCTTCTTGCATGGTAATATTTTTAAATTCAAAATAAAAAAGTATTTTTCCCACTGACGAATAACCTTCAATGAGTTCTCATTATCAGCAGGATAAAAGCCAGCCTTTCTAAAATGATACTAAATACTCATCAAAATCCAGATCACAAATGAATGGATGAAAAAAATGAACTAATCATGTTAATTTTTTCATCCTCAAATGTTGGAATGGTGATTCGCCCATAGTAAGTGCTCAAAATTATATATATGTCATGGTTGGATATTTAACAGACAATGACTTTTCTCTTTTTTAGTTTTCTTTTTTTTTTTAGCATATTGCTTTAATGAGGAAATAATGTAAAAATTATTATTGCTCCAGAAGGTAGATGAAAAACAGCGTTACTGAGCCAAGCACTGGGCCTGGCATAGCTTGCACCTAAGCAATGTTTATTGAATAAATGACTCTGCATTTACGTATTACTTGGATTAGAATTGCAAAAAATGTGAAATTAAATAGTGTATACCCTGGACACTTAGCACCATTCACACAAATGTTGCCCAGGAGGTCTGCAGCATAGTTAATTCTAAATTTATTCAGCTCTTCTGCCTTCTTATATAAAATAGCACTTCTTTCATGCTGAATTATCTTTTTGTGTCTTAATATGGTTCTTAACTTCTTTCATTACCTGCCATTATATTTATTATATAACATAATGTGAATGTAAGGATTTTATTATTTTATATACCACTACCTGTCCAATACCTAAAATAGCACCTAGAGTAAAGATTCATTAAATAACTGTTAAATGAGTGAATACATGAATGAAAGCTTTCAGAAACCTCCCTCTTTATTCTTCATTAACTTCCATCACTATTAGAGCAAGGACCCAATTTTGCAGTTAATAAGTTAGATGAAATCTAGAAGACAGAATTGTGGGTGGAAGGGAAACATTCTCAATATGACTGCTGGTCTTTGAAGTTTTGAAGACATATCTTCACATATTTTAGAATGGCTATAAGTCTTTTATAAATGAAGTTCAAATACTATGTGCAAATGTGTTTACCCTTCTGAAAGAAAACCAGCATAATTAAGTAAATTCTGCATCAAACTAAAGCCTATAGAATCTGTCACTTTTTGACACGGCTGCTGTATTTACAAAAAAAAAAAACAATCTATTTTATAATTAAGTCTACTTAAAAGACTCTTGAATCTACTGGATCCGAGTCTGACCCTTTTCTATTTCTATTTTATAACTTATCTAGTCACTAAAATGAAGAGTTCATGAGCATAGATGGATAGGTAAAATGTGCCATATGTATGATTTCTCTTATTTGCACAGCTCAATATGATGGAAATAGATATGCTAAAGAGAAGCGAAATAATGAAGTCACTCTGTCTGTCATAACATTGGCACTTGTATTTTCTTTGTTAAATACAAAACAAAAAGCAGAACATGAAAGGGTGAGAACCACTCATGTAATAGTTACTGTACTGACTTAACTGCCTTAAATTACAAAACACTCTACATTGTAGAAATTGTTTTCGCATAGATGATCTCACACTTTTTAAAAAATAGACAGTTGGTGTCTGCTTTTAAATATGTAAAACTTAAGAAACAAGCTACTCAGTATATTTTATTCATTTAGCTGCCAAAGAAAAGTATTTTAATATGACAAGATTTAAAACACAGGAGTATATTTTTTACCTTTTCTTGTGATTAGAGATTTAATTGGTCTATATTGCTTTAAAATAGCCTGTGCTAGTTGCCCTATCCAATAATATTACTACTTGGGCAAAAGAGAGTAGGTTGAAATGAACTTTTATGATTTTTAAACATCATTTCGTCTTCATCACATTATTTGCAGCATTTGCTTGAAGTGAGTTCATTTGCCATCTTGTACCCTGCAGAGGCATCTTTATGAGGATGTCTTTTATTTAAAATAAGGAAATCACTTTCATGATGGGTTTTTATGTCAATTTCAAAATACCTTGTAATTGTCCGATGTGTTTAAACTTGTGTCTGCCTTAATTCTTACCCAGGATATAAATAAACACTTTCAATTAATGGATTAATGCAGAATTACTGTGAGTAGTTCAGAGAGTTAAATTCCATTACATTTCCTAAGTGTTAATCAATTAGTCATTTCACTAGCTGTAGGTCATAAGATTGGAGTGCCCCAATGAATTGATTCCCTACTCTTTTCATGAACGAAAATATGCTTATTAATTCAATTCGATGAAATGTGTCACATCTGTGGCTAATTTTAGCTTTCCCTTTTCAGTCTCACTGGAAAACTCCACCCCTCACCTTTGGACTGCACAAAAGCTAACCTCTACACATCCCCCCTGACACGTGATTAAACGTGCTTCAAACTGCTGGCATATGCTGTATACTAAATATTGTACCTATCAAGCTTTTACATGTTTTCATTTTGAAATTTCCATTTAAATGCAAATTCCGCCATTTAAATAGAGTCCTCGTGTTCTTTATTACACTATAATTACTACTTCCCATCTTCCTCGGACTGACTGCAAGAAAGGCCATAGGTCACTTTACGAGCCCTCTAAAAGTGCAGTTGAAATCAAGAAGTCATCATCGCCAGCATTTCTGAGTGACACCCATTTGTTAAGGGAGGCCTGAGGGACTAATTCAAACAGTGCCCTCAAACATGTCCTGTCCTATGATTTACAGGAACAAAAACGAACAAAGCCCACAGCTACCATTTCTTCAGGACCATGTGAGTTAAATAATGTAGTCAGGATTTGGCACAAGTAAATAGCAATTGAAACGCTGCCCTCATTGTGAAAGGAGACACATGCCAAGTGATACAAGCTATTTCCTATGTCAAGAGACAAGCAAGAAATACAAATATATTTAGATATTCTCTATTCTGATTAAACAAAAGCAATCAATCATGAGTTAAACTGAATAAAAATATGTTAGAACTAATATTTTCCATAGGTCTGGTTAGTAATATCATTGGCAATAAAACACAATGTATAAATTTAATACAAATTTGAAAGTCCTTAGGGTGTATGCATATAAATAAAATTAATACTAGGAATTTTAGATGGTAAAACTGCAGAGTAACAAAATCCATGAGATATAACATTTTGAATACTTAATTATTAGCATTTAATACAACCTTAAAATTATATATTTCACATATATATTTTGTGGCATTTTTTGGGGAAAGTTTGAAGGTGAGAAAGTGGGGTTGGGATGTTGTGAGTGTCAACCAGAAAAAAGCAAAATTCTGTAAGTAGTTTATCTTCAAAAAGTTTACTTGAATCTCTGTTTTGATAGGCTGCATTATATAGTGGGAAAAAAATACGAATATTTGAATCAGACGAACATGGGCTCAATAGGATTAAAATTATGAAATTGATGTCCCTGAGAAAGATATTTAATCTTTTTCTGAAACTGGAAACTGAGAGTATAAAACATCTCTGAGGGAAGCACATGGTAAGGGGAGAGAGAGAGATGGACAGATGGATTGCTTTAGATAATAACATCATTGAACACAAGACAGCTAACTTCCACAGACATTGAAAATATCTATGCACTTAGTTCCACACTCAATGGAACATATGTTAATATTTGATTACAGGAGAAAAACCCATCCCTTAACTCATAACTTCTTGATACTGAAGCCTCTCTATTAATTATGACAAGATTTGAAACAATTGAATATATGTTTACTTTGTCTTGTGATCAGATAATTAATTGGTCTATATTACTTTAAAATAGGCTGTGTTGGTTGTCTTACGGGTAATATCACTGCTGTATTTTTATCCCAGTTCATTGGGTTACAAATCCTAGGACACTGAGTGAAAAACACTACACCAGCACTGAAGGAGCCAAACACAACCATTTATATACAGGGTATCTTCAATTTGAGCCCTGTCAGCTTTAACCATATCCTTTTAAAGTGCATTAAATCACCAACTAAAGATGTATTATTTGTTCTTCTGTTTGCTTTCAACTCGACTCCTTGTTATCTTGTCTCTAAAATAGAGGTCAATCAGGCTTCATTTTCTAAGTAGAATTTGAATATCATACTTGCTATTAAGCCAACTTAAATGTTACTCACAAAACTCTGATTTGGGTAGTCACTGGTCCATTCTGAACTTTGTAAAGTACATCGTGCCAAAGTTGCTCTTTCTATCAATAATATTTCTTATCAATTGTCATCGGGATTATGTCCCATATCAATATTGAGATCATATTTCCAAAACATTTAATGATCATTCAATTCTTTACAACTTCTCATTCAGGTAATGTATTATACTATAAAGTGCACTTATAAAAATATAAATAAATTCTAAAACACAAAGCATTCCTCAGCACATGATACAGCTATTTAATAATGGGTATTCTTTTCTTTTTACAAAGTAATATAAAGATTTGGCTCTCTCTTTAGCCTAAAAGGGCAAATAACCAGATCCAATATTTGTAACCATCTGGTTATACTTACATACCTGATAAGGCTGTGACTGCAAGAGCCCATGGGGAGCTTTTTGTCCAAACAGACCATAATGTTCAGTATTCTGACTCAGTGCATAGGTTTGGATTAATAAAATGTCATTCCTATTGAATGATTTAAATCACATATTAAATGTTGTTCACAACTGGTGAATCCTGTAAGTTTCAATTTTGCTTCTCAAACTGTTCATTACATTTTCTTCTAAGATTATGTTCTGGAGGAATTTTTTACTTCTTACATTCATTTCTGGAAATTAATAGCATGGCCCAAGCACATTTTTTTCCATGTGAAAATATATATTCTTTAAGCCTTGTGCTATGGATTTATCTTTACCCTTATTCTATTTTCCAGACGACAGTATTTGAACTCCATAAATTGTTTCAAAATGTCAGCAGAACGCAATTGCTTTTGTCAAGATATTAACAATATCAATAATTGAATCTTTCTCTCTTCTCAATTTGTGGTGCTAGCTACATTATGACATCTCTCTAGTTTCTGGCAGTTCACCAAATTATTCCTTAACTTATTTCAACTACAAAAAGTGGAGCACCTGTAGAAGATTGTAGTTACACCCACTTGTACTTCATTCATTCATGTATTCACACAACACCATATCTCTTGAGTGCCCACTTTATGCCAGGTACTAATCAAGCACTGAGGATAGACATATAAGTGAGTCAGATAACTCTCTGCCCTCATTAATTCTTAATTTAGTGAGGGAAGACATACAATCTTAACCAAATAAATACATTGCATGATGTCAACCACCAGCCCCACAAGCAAGCTAGAGAGGACTAAACTGAAAGAGTGATGTGAGAGAGGAAGGAAAAGCCATTAGAAATGGAGTGGGCCTGGCACAGCGGCACACACCTATAATCCCACTACTTTGGGAGGCCACAGTGGGTGGACTGCTTGAGCCCGGAAGTTCAAGAGGAGCCTGGGTAACATGGGGAAACTCCGTCTCTGCAAAAAATAAACAAAAAAGTAGCCGGGCATGGTGGTGCATACCTGTAGTCCCAGCTTTTTTGGAGGCTGAGGTGAGAGGATCCATCGAGCCTGGGAAATCATGGCTGCAGTGTGCTAACATTATACCATTGCATTCTAGTGTGGGTGACAGAGCCAGACCCTGTCTCCAACAAAAAACAAAAAACAACAACAGGGAGTTTCAAAATGTCTTTTACTAAGAGATTAAGTTTGAGAAAAAAACAAAAACTTGACTAAGTGAATGAGAAGCTTTGCAAAGATTTGGGGCAAAGGCTGTCCCAGGTAGAGAATAGCCCTGGAATAGGAACTATTTGTTATGTTCAAAAAACAAAAAGGCTGTTTGGTGCACACTGAGCAAAGGAGAAGATTGATTATAAATGAGGTTGGCGGGGGGGGTCTCCCTGGGCTGCACCAAAGGGCATGTGAAATTCAAAGGAAGGGCTTTGAATTTTGATCTGTGTGATGAGAAATTTTGTTTTCAAAAAGATCCCTTGTTCTATTATCTGGAAAATTGACTGTGAGTGGAAGAGTGGAAAGAGTTTCACTATTGGAGGCAGTTTTAGTGGTTCTGGAGAGATGATGGTTACAAAGACCAGGGTGGCAGCAGTAGGTGTGATTGCAATAGAGGGCCAAGTCACTACATCCATATTTAAAGTTAGAGCTTATAGGTCATATTAGCCCCTTAGTTTCCTAGGATAAGACTGTGATCTTTGAATTCTTTCTGTCTCTCTTACTCCCCCTACACTATCTATCTGCAAAATATATTAGTTCATTCTTCAAAATACAAACAGAATCTAACCATATCACTTGCTTCATTAGTATCAACTTGATTCAAGCCCATGGTGTCTTTAGCCTGGATAAATATCTCCTAACAGGCTATCTCATTTTCCCTAACTCCATGTCATCTATTGTCAATACAGTAACCAGGAAGGTACTGTTAAACTATAGGAAAGACTGTTTACTTTTTCTGCTAAAACATTTGAAGTGGCTTTAATTGATGTGTTTTATTGCTACATCTTTTGTTCCCTCCTGTACTCTCTCATCTCACTCCCTTTCAATGCTAGCCTCCTTGCTGTTGCAGCAGCACATGCCACAGATCTCTACCTCAGGAACTTTTTGTTTTCTCTATCCTCTGCTAGAATTCTCTTCCCCCTCTGCCATACCCTTCCACTTACTTCATATCTTAATGTAGTGTCAACATGTCAGCTAGACCTTCCCTAACTTGCTATTTTAAATTACAACTCCTGAAGCTAAACTTTCTCTTCAATATTTCTGTTCTATTTTACCCCATAACTCCTATATCGTCTCTATATTCTATTTATTTTATTTCTTATTGTATGTTTAATTTGTGCTGCTCATAAAGAAGATCCAGCCCTCCATCTCCTGGGTACGTGGAAGAGTTACATTTCTGGCCCTTTTATGTTCGGGTGGTAGCAGGCTACTAGTTCTGGTAAATGAGGTGTTGAGTAATAGAACTAAAAATATGGGTCATTTCTGTTCTGGAATATTTGACTACTGGTATGAGGCCCTCCATAGTCTCTTTTCCTCTTCATTTGTGATTGGTGGAAAAACCAATGGCTGTACCAAAGGTCTTATAGAGCAGAGCCTCAAGCCAACCTATAATAAACATTCAGCTTGTACAGTACATAAACCTTAAGTGTTTTAAGATTCGAAGAATTGGGGAGTTATTTAATAAGGGCAGCATTTACTTAGTCTATATAAGCACATATCTTTGTCTGTTTTGCTCATCGTTGTATCCTTAGAAACTGGAAGAATATCTTTCACATAGTAACTTACCAAAAAAAGTTGAATAAATGAATTAGACATTCAGTGACTACTAATTGTGAGATTATAATTATTTCCCTGTTGTAATCAAGAATGGCTCCTCACTGAACCCTACCATTAACCATTAAACCTCTTAGTCCCCATTACACATTATACTGGAATATCAATCTGATTTTAATACTGAATCACATTTATGAGTTGTAATGTTCATTAGCCTTGGGAGATTATAGATGAGCCAAAGCCTTTCCTAGAACTTGATCGGTATGTTTGTATTGTCAATCGTGGTGAATACCGATATCAAGGAGGCTAGAAAAAACACAATGAAATGAGAAATTAGGCATGTTTGCCGGGGGTTCCAGTTATCTGTGTTGCATCACTGGCAAGAGAGAATACTTTGCTCAATACCATAATCCTTTAGGAGGAAAGACAGTCTTATAGAACAGCAACTCACTTTGAGTCAAGGGGGGGTAGAGAAAAGGCTATACCCTGCAGAAAGCAAAAATCCCATCAAAGAGTGCGAGGCTACATACTGTTTATGCAGCCTTTATCATAGTACTACTCTAGGGTAATTTTTAATTTTTGTTTTTAAAATAATGAGCTGTAAATACCAGCTCTAATTAGAAATAAAGCATAATTTGTGATTTAGCATGTCTGTGTAACTGATTCTAAATTGCCCACTCTGCTGCAACAAGCACAGCTTGAAGCAGCTGGACACATCAAGAGATGGCCATAGTTGATATTAGAGACCAGTAAATGAAAATGGAGAATCACTGAGTTGCTTATGTCAAGTTATTAGTAGACGCACCAATATTATTATTATCTCCTTTCTATTCAAAGTGCTTAAGTTGCTTTAGTCATTAACATTTCATCAGATTTTAAGCAGCTGCCAAGAACTACTCTTACAAAATGATGACAGATACCATCGCTAATAATGTCTACTGTGGGTAGCCGAGAGGATATTTTATTCTAGGAACACCACAAATCTCTGTCTTCTAAGCATGAGTCTCCTTGGTAAGATATATGACCTCACTCATCTAACTGCATAGCCAGGGTAAAGATAACACAGATTTTCAAAGATAAATGATGCATTTACTATGAGTGGTGATGCAGGGTGTACTTGAGACCCCAAACTGGAATTCATCTCTTTGGTATTTAGTAGCATGAAATCATCTGAAAAATAAGCACTTTGCAATCTTGATCTTAATGATATAAAGTTTAGCATACTTTACACACACACACATGCACACACACACACACACACACAGAGAAAGACACAGAGAGAGAATTGTTTTAAGATGAGGAGTTAGCTTTTCTGTGTCACTTGATTTTTCCAGATAACTGCGTTTTATCCACAGTTAATTTTTACAGAATATTTATTTACTTAGCTAATAAGCCAGAGCAAATTAAATAAAATGTTTAGAGGATAGCTATAAAAGTAAAGCTAAATTTAACAATACACAGTATGCTCACATTACTCAAATTTTAAATACTCTGTTATGATTTAGAATTTAGGAAACAATAGTTGTAACATGAGCACAAAGCTTAAATATACAACTTTAGTAAAATTATTTTACCCTAGTAATATTTAGTTCACGATTTGATAAAAATATGGACAGTTATAAAATGAAAATTCAGTCTTGTCTCTAACCACTTACGTTTGAATTTTCCCAGCTGGAGGTAGCAGAGACCAAATGCATCTCAGAAATACTTGTATTGACTTTCTGTAACATATTAAATTACTTTTCAAAATAACAAAAGGGAGGCAGAGCCAGTGTTCATGGGACTCTATTTTGTCAAGCCAATTGTAAATGCTAAAGAATTAATTTTGATTTTAATTTAGTAATCATTGAGTCGGAGTATTAACGCCCACTACAGAGTAATGGGACCATGGAGATTTAAGGCAAGGTAATATTTCCACTCATTAAGGTGAGATATGTCTGTTTGTCCTCTATATTATGTTCAGTAATTCCCTTAAGGGTATAGGGAATAACTTGTTTAAATTTTGTGACATCTTCAAGTGTAACTCTACTTTAAGCCTCAGTATCAATTAAGTCCACAAAATTTTGTCAATAGGGGCATTTCATCAGGTGTTAAAGTTAATTCAGAATCTGTGCTGTACAAGTAAAGAGCCAGTCGGTGTCCTTTTATCTTTTTGTTTTATCTTTGTTGTAAATTTCTTTCAGTAAATTTTGAATTTTCTATTGTATTAAATTTCAGATATGTTTTCATTTTTTTGTTTTATCTCCCTGTATTCAGGTATTTCCTTTGTTTGTCTATATTATCTTTTTTGTGTGTGTTTGTTGTATTTCTTGATACATTTTAGGAAGTTCTTCTGTACTTTGCTCATTTTTATACACTTTTTCCTCCAGAGGGCCTCAAATTGGTAATTGCCAAAGTACGTATCTACTTCATGGCTATTTTTGCTTTATTGCATTTGAGAACCATAGGCTTGAAGTAGGTTTACTGTGCCATGGGTTTGCTATGGGTATTTTTCTTATGACTCTGAATGTCAGAATCTTTGCTGTGAGAGAGGTATAAGCAGCATCAGTAGCAAAAAGGCATTTTGTAGGATTTTAGTGAGCCATCTGCTTTTAACTCTGTGACTTCAAGATACCAAGTGGTAAAATTGTTTTTCCACAGGAGAAACGAAGCGTGCAATGGGGCTGTATATTTTTGGCTATCAGTTTTTCCTCTGAGCACTCTGTAGAACTGGGACAAACCCCTGGTTGAGACATTACCAGTGGCCAATAGTTATTTTTTTCTTTGTTTTTTGTTTTGTTTTGTTTCTGTTTTTACTACCTAGAGTATTGTGTTTCACAGTTTTTCCTAGAACCAAAAGATAAAATTTGGTCTAAAAATGCCCAGATAGGTCTGGATCAAGGCCCAGAATCAAGCCCATTTGAAAAAGGGCATCACTTTCATACAGTCCCTATTCACCAGTTACTGCAACTTTTCACTTAAGTAGGCTAAATGTATAACAGAGGCTCAATAAGACTCAGACAATGCAACACAGAAGAACATTGCTGAAAATGCTTCTAAGCAGGCTGCAGAGCCAGCTGGTAATCCACTGCAAGAGAAGACCATAGTAGTGGCAGCATCATCCACACATTCTGCTCTAAGGCCCACTGTTACTATTATTATGGCCACAACAATATTGTATATGAGTCTTACCCTAAATCTAGTTTAAACAATAGGACTGATGATGCCACACTTGCACACAGATGGCACAAAAATATTTATTTCTCACATAATGAAACTTTCCAGGGAGTGTAGGCCTGATTCACAATTGGTGTAAAAATGACTTGAGAGAGCTGGGAAAGGAAAATGGCATGACTTTTACGGAGCTTAGGGCATTGTTCTGGGGTTCAGTGTTTCTCCTCTGGCTGGGGCTGACATGAATTAAATTTCTTACAGGTACCAAAGTAGGGAAAACTGAACTTTCTTATCAGCTTGTCAGATTTGAAGGGGAAGAACACTGATTGGGCTTCAAATCTATTAGTAGTAAAAAATGAAAAAGAAGTTAGACTCTCTTTATTTTTTTGAGGCGGAGTCTCGCTCTGTTGCCAGGCTGGAGTGCAGTGGCACAATCTCGGCTCACTGCAACCTCTGCCTCCCAGGTGAAGCGATTCTCCTGCTTCAGCCTCCAGAGTAGCTGGGACTACAGGCGTGCGCCACCACACCCAGCTAATTTTTGTATTTTTAGTAGAGATGAGGTTTCACCATGTTGGCCAGGATGGTCTTGATCTCTTGACCTTGTGATCCGCCCACCTCGGCTTCCCAAAGTGGGAATTCATTGTGGGAATTATTATACTCAGTCAACCTTACTTCTTTTGTGAAATTTTCTTTTCAGTGGCACTGCCCCATATTTAATTCATGACAAGTTCAGCACAATAACACAACTTACTGTGATGTGAGGCAAATCACTCCTTAGCATTCCTAGGAGGAAGGGCCATCCATGTCACTATCGGTTCTCAGCTGGACTGCATAACATAACTTGTCCCTGCTTTCTCTTTTGACCGCCTAAGACCAAGCAAAGCATGGCACCATTCATGTTCAGTACAGCAGGATAAACAGCTACAGGTAGTTAAAGCAGCAAGTGTTATAATACAGAAATTAGGTGCGTACAAAATTGTTGGATGAGTTCTAAAGAGAAGTTCTAGGCTTGATTTTTAAAAAAAATGCCTTACAGAAATGATTCAGCAAAGAAGCTACAATCTAAGAGCTACTACTGAAGCCATGCCAGAATTCATTGTGTATCATCTTTTCTCAAGATAGGGTTGCTGTGAAGATTTAAATAATTCATATAAATAGTATGTTAGCACACTGTCCAGAACATAATAAAAATGATGGATATTTTTATTATCCATCGTTTGTATGTGGTATAGTTTGCTTTTTGCTATCCTTAGTTTAAATCACATCATTGTTTTATAGTGTTCATTATTTTGTTTTCTAATTTTTGAAATAAATATTAACTCTAGTAATTCTATATTTTTGTAACATAATATTTCTCTCAATTACATCACTTTATGTTTATTTCAACAAAATGTGAGACTATCTAAAATACTTTGGAAATCTAAGTCTAACTGATCAACTTTCCAAAAGATTTTCTTATTGCATCATGTGTGAATTACTATATGCTAATTCACTTTATGGGTATAGACCTGATTTTGCTGAGGAGTAATGTGAAGCCTATTTTTTCATGTGTCCTTAAAAATTTTTTAGTTCTAATACTATTTGTGTTCTAAAAATGATTTGCTATAAATTAAATTATAACCTAAATATTAATAAGAACAGCATATTGGAACACACATTCTGTGGTCTTCTGTGCAGAAATAAAGGGTTAGGAAACACAAATGTAAAAGAAAAAATCATTTCATCTTTTCTTCTATAGGATAATGATGGTTATTAAAATCCAAATCTCTCTATATATCTTTCAAAACCATTCAGATCAACATGAAAAACCAAAATAATGCACAAACTATCAATGGCCAGTGTTTAATTTAGGAAATACTTCTAATTATGTTTAGGCAGACAAACTTTCTGAAAACATCAGAGCCATGGGGTTTTTTTTCAAAACATTTGACATAAGTAAATGAAATAATTTAGATTCTGGTCTTGCATACTTCTTCTACTAAAAGTAAAATTATATGTTAGAAATTTTATATTAATTGCATTCTAAAGACTTTTATACATTGCATGAATACTTTCTAATATCACACTTTAAATAATAACAACAACTGTTTCTTGAAGCTGAGTTAGCTTGACTTCTCTTGAAAAATGAAATAAACTTGAAGAATTGTTCGGATTTTCCTACTTGGAGAATGCTGCTAAAATTTTCTTTTTTTATTATGCCTTAAGTTCTGGGATACATTTGCAGAATGTGCAGGTTTGTTACGTAGGTATACATGTGCCATGGTGCTTTGCTGCACCAATCAACCTGTCATCTACATCAGGTATTTGTCCTAAAATTTTTATATTAATTATTTTTCTATCTTATATAACATGTATGGCTCATACCTGTTCATATGTTCATACATAAAAATTATACGTTCTTAAATATCATATTTTTGTTTTCTATCATATAGATATTGTGTCTGATTACAGATGGCCACATAGTAACCCAACCCACTCCTTGAAAACTTTTGTGAGCTTCCAAGATATTGAATAAACAGCTAAATTATCAACTCCGGAAAGGTAAACAAACATTTCTTGATACTTAAAATATATTTGAATATTTAAAGTTTAATTCCTAGACTCTGGGCAACACATTCTAATTTCATGTTTTAGTAACAAAATTCACATATAGAAAATCTCAATTCTAGTCACATGAGCAAAAAAGTGTAACAAATAAATGTTCTATGAATAATGTGAATTCAAACAAAATTAAGTGAGGCTCAGAAATATCTAGTGGAGTTCTGATCTCCTCACAGAGAGATCACTGATAAGGCAGCTGATAAGGACAAAGTGCTATTTTTTAAATGAGAAAAGCAGATGAACTCATTACAATAAAGCCTAGGTCCACGACGTTGCATGACACAGAGAAGCAGACGTCACTTCAGATGAGAGATATGTGGAAGCATCTTTTCTGATAAGCTAAATTGATTAGAAACCTACACAGGGCTTCACTAGGAGGGCAAGAATTATCCCTCAAGGCCAAGAAGGAATCCATAACATCTAGTACACTCATGCATCAATGTAGTTCTGTTTTTGACCTGGATAGAATTCAGACTGAACTTCTTCCTCTTAATCTCAGTCAAGTTATTTTATTCTCCGTGTGTGTGTCTGTGTGTCTGTATGTGTGTGTGTGTGTGTGTGTGTGTGTTTGTTTAAGTATGAAATATGAAGACTACTATATTATGGATTCATTGTGGGAATTAAATAAAATATTCTGTGTAAATCATTTTAAATTATGGCTGTTATACAGGAAACTCAATAAATGGTAGACTATGGTAAGAATGTTACACTTAAGAAACAGCATTTAAACACCCTCTTCATTGGATGGAGCTTAATGTGATTGTAGTATTAGTGTAATTTTATTACTTTTATTTTACTGTAACAAGATTTCAATACACTTCTTTCAAATTAAGTATTCTTATTAAGTTTACCATTGACAGGCAAGCATCTTACTTACGCTGCATTCAAAGGAAGTTATTTTCCTGCTCTGATTACCTCTTTTACCATAAGAGTTTTAAGTTTTCACTGCTTTGTGCTTCTTGTCTTTGGAATAGTCTAAATGTAATTTAGGTACTGCATCACACCAATATTTATAGAGTATATTGCATTTTATGATCGCATAATGAAATGCAAGCATATGTAATCTAATAAATTTAATTTAGAAGAAAAAGCACACAGGAGCAAATACACACACTGCTTTATATAGTCCCTAAGGAAACGTTCTTGCTTGCAAACTAGCAGCCTAGCATTGGTGACAATCAACATATTATGAGACTATTGACAATCTTGTGAGCCACAAATGGAAAAATAGCCAACCTGATAGGGCAGGAGGCTGTCAAATCCTTAAGCAGATATGGGTGGGTCCCCACTGAAACCCAGCCTTCAAGCCACAGATAGTTTAAAGCCTGACAAGCAAGCTACAAGTCTCAAATAAATCCACGGACCAGACTGAAAAACTCTCTTCTTGTTTGGTGCACTTTCCTCTTATTGATCCCCTCCCTTCACTATTTTACATATACCTACCCCTATTTAATTAGTTTCTTACACTGTTGTGCCCATCTTTGAGTGCTGGCTTTTTTTAGCCTTTTTTTTTTTTCATCTTTTTTTCATACTCACAAAACAATTATCACTCACTCCTCCATCTGGAGCCAATAAAAGCCCTGGACTCAGCCACACTTTGGGGAGCTACTGGACTTTGGGGAGCTACTGGACTTTGGGTAGGTTGCTGTCTCCTTCAGGTCCTCTCTCTGCTGAAAACTGTTCCATCACTCAATACAACTTTCTGCTCTGCTCACTCTCCAGTTGTCAGCATAACCTCATTCTTCTTGGTCAGGGGACAAGAACTCGGGAACCACGGAATGCAGGTATGAAAAAGGTTGTAACATTGTAGCCCTCCTCCCTCTCTGCTAGCACCAGGCAGTTGCCCCACATGATGGGAAATAGCCTCAGGACCCAGCCCAGGAGTCGTGGGCCAAGGTGTGGCAATGAGACTGAGAGTTGTTAACACACCCCTATCCACTGAGCAGATGGTGAGAATAACCTGCACTCTGGGGCTGTGGGGTCACTGGTGTCTGAGTTTTTCCAGCACCACCCCATTCCCCTTGTCCAGACACCAGCAACCAAGGTGGAAGCAGGTCACAGGATAACCAGCCCAGCTGCAGGCTGAGTGTAGATCCCAAGGTGAGCATGGGATCTGGGCCAGAACACAAGCCATGTGCAGCCAGCCAGGCCAAGTGGGTGGAGTACCTCCTGTGGGGAGCCTGGGGCCTAGCAAGATCCCGGGCAGGGGCACCACCAGCCACAGAAGTCTCCAGCTGGCAAAGTGGCACCAAAAAAATCCTATGTCAAACCCAGGGTTGTAAATAATTAAGCTATCTCTAGATAATTAATGATGAAATAATATTACTAAGTAGTTTCACTGAATGCAAATTAACATGATGGGCACATGCACAGCTCTTGACACATTTGAAATTCCAAATAACTTACATAATTTCATACAGGATTCAGAGATCCACCACTGGCAGAAGAGCAAGGACAACAGAGCACATTACAATAGGACCAGCCAACTTTCCTTTATGTAACAATCGGGTAGCCAGATCACTAGTTACTATCTTGCTATTCTCACATGAATCTGTTGGTTTTGGCAGACTTGACTGATCCTCAAGTAAAGAGTTAATTTAACCCTCAAACATAGGGTTAAATTAGCTCTTTCTATACTAGTTAGCTAAAGGAGAAACACATGCCATCCTTGAGGATGGAAACTACTCTGGCCTTATAGTGGGTTACAGAAATATTTCACACACATTATCTTATTTACACTTTAATATAATATTTTGGGCATAGAAAGCAAAACCTTCAGTATTTTTACTTCAAAATTATGGAAACCAGATCTCAACAGATGAGGTTTAAGGCTTAAGTTTTTTTCGCAAAAAGCAAATAATGTAATTGAAATATAAACCTCAGTTCTGAGCCCATTCTAAATTCATTTTCTGTGTACTTATTTGCCTTTACTGTGGTTAACAAACACCATACAACTTTGCTATATGACATCAGAGTGCATGTCACAAATGTCCTACTGCTATAACTGAAATTTCCATTATATTTACAGCTATTTCTTTGCCATCCATCTTATTTATATGGCCATCACAGATAAGCAGGCTCCTAATGAGACATCTAATGCAAAGAAGCTGTTAATAAAAATATTCCCATATCTGAATGTGACAGCTATATCTCATACAGTTCTTGTTCTTTCAGATTATAATAGATGACACTCTATTTTGTTAACCTGTGATTTCAGAAAAAAGCATAATGCTGCAAAAGGCCAGCTAGTCATTTGCCTTGAAGATAAACTTCTAAGTTATTTCACCCATTATTGCTCTTAATAAACTATTTAATATTTTGATGCTAAAGATCAGTGGCAACTTTCAGTTCATTCTTTCTCTGATGAATCAGAATTATGTATAGGTTTCTCCTCCTGAAAAAATTCTCCCTGGAACTGAGACACACAGAAAATCGTAAAAACTACCTGTGTGTGTTTCTCCTTTAGCTAACTATAACAAAAACAGAAAAGAAAAACAAAGATCCTTTGTGTCTTATTTCTAGAGCCTTAAAACAAGCTATGCAATTCTAAAACTGCCTCCTAGATTCCTAATGAGGAATTGTGACGCTCCCTAGGCACAAGCAATCTTTAACCAGGAGAGCTAAGTGCGTGCCTGCACCTGTGACCAAAGGCACTCTTTATCTCACAGGTTTGTGGCAGCTCTGAAGACCCTTCTCACTAAACAACAAAAGAAATATTTCTAGATTCTTGAATTTCATTAATTTCTTTCCTACCAAAGGCTCTGCTATTATTAAGTGTTATTTGAATATAAGGAAAGAAAGAATAAGATGTAGAGGGATGGTCAATAACAAATATAGATACGTATTTCAAGAATAGATGATTGATGTTCTCACTTCTCAAAGGAGTATAATTTTAATTGATTCTAATCTTATTGTGTCTTTATATTGGTTCTATGTATTCTAGCATTATTAACCGCATTTTGTATTTCTATGTAGTACTTCTCTTATGTATTATTACTATTTTTAGATCTATCAGTAGGATGTAGAGTTTAAAATGGTATAACTTTATATTAAAAAGTATTAAAACTATATCTGATGCCACAAACTTCTCAATTAATAAATTAATATTTTTAATTAATAATTAATATTTTTCTTGTCATTTATGGAAGAATGGCAAAGAGTACAGGAATTATTTCAACAGAAAAAAATGAAATGAAACAATATTTGTCAAGTTCTATTATAACTACTTTACAAATATTGACTCATCTAAGCCTTAAAACATCTCTGTGAGATAGTCACTATTATTATCCTCATTGGACAAATGGGAAATGAAGGCACTCAGAGGTTGAAGAACTTGATTGCTCAAGTTTATGTAAACAATAAGTAATTCAAGAACAAACTGAGGCAAACCCACTCAGGGTCATATTCTAAGCCATGATATCATACCTTACATGTCAAATGAGCCTCTTCAAGATTTACCAACCTCTGGACTGGGCGATTTTCTAAATACCTGAAGAAGTAATTTCTAATGAGATTATCACTGTCTTTCTGGTTTTATCCTATAGATTCAAATTAATCCGAATAAAAATCTCAGCAAGTTTTGTTTAATAAATTGGCAAGCTGTTGGCCGGGCGCGGTGGCTGGCGCCTGTAATCCCAGCACTTTGGGAGGCCGAGGCGAGTGGATCACGAGGTCAGGAGATCCAGACCATCCTGGCTAACACGGTGAAACCCCGTCTCTACTAAAAACGCAAAAAATTAGCCAGGCATGGTGGCGGGCGCCTGTAGTCCGAGCTGCTCCGGAGGCTGAGGCAGGAGAATGGCGTGAACCTGGGAGGTGGAGCTTGCAGTGAGCCTAGATCCCGCCACTGCACTCCAGCCTGGGTGACAGACTCCGTCTCAAAAAAAAAAAAAAAAAAAAAAATTGGCAAGCTGTTTCCAAAATTCATATGAGAATGCAAAGAAAACAGAGTAGTCAAAATGGTGGAGTAAAGGATAAAAAGGATAAAGTTGAAGGACTGCAATACCTGAATCGAAGTTTTATATAAAGCCACTGTAACCAAGACCTTGTGGCATTTGTGAGGATAGACATGTAGAAGAATGGAATAAAATGGAGAACCATAAACAGATGGACACATTCATTGTTAACTTATTTTCACCAAATATTGGAGGTAATGTAATGTCTAAAAGGTAATCTCTTCAACAAATACTGTTAAAGCAACTGAGCATCTGTGGGGGAAAAAAATATTACCCTCTTCCTTACCTCAAACCATACCAACAATTAACTTGACATTAATAATTAGCCTAAAGGAAGAATTTGGTCCATAAAACACTTCTGCAAACAGAAAATCTTTGTGGCTTTGGAATAAGTAAATGTTGCTTAACCCACATAGAGTAAGCACTCATATGAAAGAAGGAAATTAATAAATTTGAATGTATTGAAATTAAAGCATTCTGTTCTTTGTAAGATATATTCAAGATAAAGGCAAGCCATACACTAGAATAAAATCTTGTTTCTAAATTATTATATACATTGAACTTAGTTAAGATACCTATTGATATTATTTGTAAATTATATATGACAAAGGACTTGTATCCAGCATATTAAGTATATATAAAGAAGCAAAGATATACAAATAAGTAATGAGAACACAACAACATCAAAAATAGAAAAAGAAATCTGTACAGCTGCATTACAAAACAAAAAATAAAATATCCATACACATCTAAATATTTCTTAACACTATTATTCATTAGGAGAATGCAAATTTAAGCTATTATATACCTACAAAAACAGCTAACATTAAAAAGAATGACAATCTTTACATCGACAAGGATGTGGACTGACTAGAAGTCTCAAGCATTACTGGTGGAAATGTAAAATGATACAACTACTCTGGAAAATAGTTTGGCATGTTCTTTTTATTTAAAAATATACTTGCCATTCCACCCAGGGAGTCTGTTCTGTGGCTGTTTATTTTAAATAACTGAAAACATGTCTACACAAATACTTTTTCATGGATTTTTCTTGTGGCTTTATTAAAACTCCAGAACTCAGCACAGCCCAATGTCCATCAACAGATAAATGGGTAAATAACTTATGGTATAGCAAAAGGATGTGATACTGCTCATTAACTTAAATAACAATATACCAATGCATGAAAAAATATCATTGAATCTCTAAAACATTATGCTGAGTGAAATAAATTAACACATAAGAGTAAGACTTCTGTAGTTCTATTTATATCAAAGTACAGGACATACCAAACTAATTTATAGTGGCAGAAAGCAAATCAGTGGTTGCCAGGGGCCAGAGTCAGGTAGAATTTATTGCATATATGGTGGTATACATATTTTATATCTTGATTATTATTGAGACCACATGGTGGATTACAACTGTCAAAACTAGTTGAACTTTGCACTTAAAAATAGGTGCACTTATTTTATGCAAATTATCTCTCAATAAAGTTTATTAAAATTGTAAAATGAAGCAACAAAAAGAAAAGAGCTCTCAATCTAAATTATCAAGTGGCTATACGTTGACTTAAAATGCATCATTTGTTTCAGTGTATGTAATCAGATGCAGATTCGCCCAATTCCCATACAGTTGGCACCTGCAGTGGGAGAGCATACTAGAAAACCTACTGGCAGGACAATCTAATACTTTTTGTTTTATGTAATTCCCAACTCTGAGAAAGAATACAAGCGATTGCATATCTCTGTTTTATATATCCATTAAGTAAAATATTGTGCAACAAAGACTCTTTGATAATTGCTCTTCTGAAAACAGATATTGAATATCTATTCTCCTAAAGAACACTAAGAAAATACCCCAAGCTTTGTTGAATTATTATGAGCCTATTTTTCATTTTTCAATTTTTCATACTTTTTATGCATTTGGCTATATCTAAGCTGGGATAATAATTTATCTAAATAAACAAACTTCAGTCAAATAAATTTTCCAAAGCTAGGGATGACATGTTTCTTCATGTAGAAGAAAATTGAAGAGACCCAGAATCACAGAAAGAGAAAATAGAAGGTTAACTGTAACTTCATTTACATCAACATGTTCACTTTGCAAGTATGAAAAAGCACTCTGAGAAAGAAACCAAAAAGGGTATGTTTGATAAAATTGATGATTTTCCTAATGACATATATTGTTACCAGACCTTATGTCAGAATTCCAACCTTCTCATTCTCAATTCAGTACTCGTTTTCTAATACCTAGATACGTATTACTAGGAAAATAGTTTGGGATTATTATTATTATTATTTATTATAATCATTATAATTATTAATTATGTCACATTCCCGTGACATATTATGTCACATATAATAATTATAATTATTAATTATGTCATATATTCCTGTGACATAATTAATTCACTGAATATTCCGATTCATATTGTCCTTATGTTGGTATTATAGTTAACAATTTAAGTCCTTCATATTTCCCACTGGAGTATATATAGTCTGTGAAGGATCTAGGCATCTGGAATTTTTGTAATTCTCAATGTGATTTGCTTATACTTAGTAGAGTAAGTTGAATGTGGTATAAATTTATAAACTAATTTAAAAATAATAAAGAAGATACTTGGCACCTTCTCAGATTATACATTAGTATATTTGATTATTATAATCACTTTTTTTAAGAAATGAGGAAGATTAGACCCTGGAAGCTTAAAAGACTTTCTCAAGATTACTTATTTAGGAAACAACCTGTATATTCTAGTGGAGTGTTTTTATGAACTACACCGAGGCTTTCCACTTTACCTAAGCTGTTGTCAACTCTCTTACATACGTTCAGTCAATATGAATAAAAGGAACTATCTGCCTTGTATTTGCCATTATTATTTCTTGCTCATTCTTGAAAAAAATGAAAGTATTCCTATCAGTGAATTGAAAAAAGCATCATTTATTAGTGGAATAGACATGGAGATTATAAAGCCTCTCTACCAAGCACAGAGAATAAACCCTTCTCCACTTTCCATTATTACATATATAAATTATGCTTGAGGGATTTTTGAATGAATGATAAAATTTGTGAGAAAAATGTCTATGACATTTGTAATAAGTTGTGCTTGCATCAACTGCAGTGTCTGTTTCATCTCAGTGACAAGCTAAGAAACGAAAGTTTTCTCATAGCATCTTTAAGTATTTCATTTTGAAAGAGAGCAGGTGCTTCTATATTTCATGAGGGTGGGGTTGAATTGTTTTTTGCTACATAGTAGGAAAGACTCAACTTATTGTGGTGAAATTGATAATTCTGATGACTTATATGATAACTAGTCTTACTGTTTTCTAATAATATATTTAAATTTGCTTCTCTACCAGTATAATTGTATTTTATGGAGTTTTAAAAGCATCTTTAATGATCATTGCACAAGCAGTTGTGTGTGCGTGTGTGTGTGTGTATATATGTATATATATTCTATTACTTTTTAAATTATCTCCTTGCAAAACTCTGAGGAAACAGAATACCTTAAAAATGCCTTATAACTTCAAGTTTATACTTGGCCATTTTAAGGTCATCAAATGGTTAACTCTTCTAGAAACCCTGATATTTCTCAGCTAAAGGTATATTTTTTTTCCTTATGTACCTATTTACTATCCATGTAACATTGCTGCAATGACAATTCTCTCGTTTATTTATATTTCCCTGTATTAATCCCCTTGAATAGCCCCTGACACATGGACTTTCATAAACTAACACTTTCTCTTGCTTGAGCCAATAGGCTAGCAGGCAATATGAGATAAATAGTGACCTAGGAAGTGCTTTGACACTGATGCTTGCTCTGATGCTACTCTGGAAATCTTGACAACATGTAAATAAACAATTGCAGCCTAGCCTGCTGTGTGCTTAGAGACCAGGTAAAATGATGTCCATTTACCCCAGCCCTCCTAGGCAAAACCATCATTAACCAGCAGCCCCACCAGCTCAGAAGATATATGAAAAAACACAGTTGAGATTAGGTGAGGCAGATCAAGAGCAGGATGAACAGCTAGCTGGGCCTGAGCCAAATTGTCAACCTGGAGAAATATAAGCTAAATAATAGTTGACTTTTTAAGTCCTTAAATTTTGAAATGGTTTCTTATGTAACCAATACTATCAAATATATTACCTGTCTTCAGTAACTGCACACAATTTTTATTAGGAAAGCATTTTATCTTGTTCTTTTTATAGTTCCAGCACCAAGAACAGGGCCTGATATACCATAGTGTTTTGAAAATATTGGGTGAATAAATAGTGAAGAAAAGAATAAGGGAATATTGTTCTAGCTTCTTAAGGTTCTTATCTGTCACAATGGGATCAATATTCATTTGCTTCATATGTCTTTTTTTTTTTTTTTTTTTTGAGACGGAGTCTCGCTCTGTCACCCAGGGTGGAGTGCAGTGGCGCAATCTCGGCTCACTGCAAGCTCCGCCTCCCGGGTTCCCGCCATTCTCCTGCCTCAGCCTCTCCGAGTAGCTGGGACTACAGGCGCCCGCCATCATGCCCGGCTAATTTTTTGTATTTTTAGTAGAGACGGGGTTTCACCGTGGTCTCCATCTCCTGACCTCTTCGTCCGCCCGCCTCGGCCTCCCAAAGTGCTGGGATTACAAGCGTGAGCCACCGCGCCTGGCCTTTTTTTTTTTTTTTTTTTAAATTTGAGATGGAGTCTTGCTCTGGAGTGCAGTGTTGTGATCTTGGCTCACTGCAACACCCCCCTCCTGGGTTCAAGCGATTCTCCTGCTTCAGCCTCCTGAGTAGCTGGGACTACAGGCATGCGACACCATGCCTGGCTAATTTTTGTATTTCTGGTAGAGACGGGGTTTCACCGTGTTGGCCAGGCTGGTCTCAAACTCCTAACCTCAGGTAATACTTTCACCCCGTCCCCCAAAGTGCTGAGATTACAGGCCTGAGCCGCCATGCCCCGCCTTCATAGGTCTTATTGCCCTTAGATTCTTTTTTCTCAATTACATTCAGAAATCTTACCAGAGAAAATTATGTCACTTTTCTCAAGTGGGATAGCTCTCTGTTTGCTCAGATCCCTCCTCTGTGGAGGATGGAGTGGGAGTGGAGAATGTGTTACAGATGTGAGGTTCTCTCTTACGTTGAATAAAAATAAGAATACCTTTATCCAAGTACTGTATTAAGGATTACATGAAGTATGGGTGGATTCATAGTTTGTTTAGTGTAACATATTGTTAAATGTGTGTACAATCACTGTACAAATATAAAGTATCTTAATCATTGATATTCTCTGAGAGATATTTGCATCGTTGAAATTTTCCTGCATCTGTAAAAATGTATAATGCCAATATTAACCTTCCGATTTTCTTTTCAGCTGAGTTTAGTTTCATATGCTATGGACTCTGTCACAGATGTCACACATGGAATAGTGGCAAGGGGACACTAGGCAAATGTTTTCTGTCTCTCTGGCCCTGAGTTACTCATGTTTCTTTGCAGTGATCTATAACAACACTATGTTCTTGGTTTTATGAGTATGATTTTTTATAAAATGGCTGCTCTTAGAATATGGCTAGTTTTGTATTTTATTTTAATTTAAGGTATGTAGGGTTCATTTTATCATAACCTTGCATATTCTGTTAACACTTCATACTTTTTTATAAAGAGATACTCATAAAAGAGAGGCTTGAATAAATTCAAATTTGAAGGATAAGAAACAACTCATTACAATGAAAGATTACAGGCTATAGTCACTGAAAGAATCCTCAACTCTTCCCATAAACTGAGATTTGTTATAGTTGAGGCCAAGTGGAATAAGAATTTAGGGAGGGCACCTTTAAATACCCCATAGGTTACAAAAATGTAGATTACCTTTCCACCAGAGGCTCTTCTTAGTGTGCCTCACGATACTGTCTTCCTATGCAGTGACCAAAGACATGTACAAGAATGCCCATAATATTATTAATAATAGTCAAATAATTTGAAACCGTAGAATTATTCATTAACATTACAATAGAGAGGCAATTGCATATTTATTAAATAAAATATTATATAACAATAAAATTATATAAACTATAACTGCATACAACAAAGTAGATGTATCCCACAAATTAATCGTGGGAAGAAAATGGCAGCAGTGTAAAAATGCATACTATATGGTCTTATTTCTATAAAATTAAGCAAGAAAGGCAAAAATAATTTTGATGTTAAATATCACGATAACCGTTGCCTTTGGGGAAGAAACAATGGGGAGTGATTAGAAGGTGAAACAAGGTGGATCTACAGCAATGTGGGCAACTTTCCATTTCTCATTACATTTTAAATTCAATGATTTTTAATTCTTGCAAATTACATATGTATTTTTTGTTAAATTTTCTAGTCATTTTTCATAGTTTTGATGTTTACTGTTTTTAAAAATATGTATTTTATCCCTTTTATTTTTAATTTTTAAAAATATTTCGAACTCCTGTTGTGATTAAACAGACAAAAATCATTGCCATCATAGAGCTCACATGCTAGTTAACAAATAAAAACAAAATCAAAATAAGGAATTGTATAGTGACAAACACAATACAATAGAGCTAGAGAGATTATGTGCCTCTTGGGAGGGTGTTTGTACACTTAATAAGATGATTCCAAAAGACTTTACTGACATGTCTGGGCAAAGACCAGAAGTGATCAAGGGAATGAACTTACAGATATCTAGACAAGACAGTCCAGGCAGATGGAACATCAACTGCAAAGCTGAGAACCAACGTGGAGTGTGAGCATTTGAGGACCAGAAAGCAAGCCACTGTGGCTAAATGAGAATGACAAGGGGGATAATGTTAGATGGTGAAGTCAGAGTTATAATGGACCGCCAGTACAGGCAAGGCATTGAAGACTTTGGGTTTTTCTTTGGATGATGTGGAAAACCACTTGAGAGTTTTAAAAGGCTGATATGATCTATCCATCATTGAAAAACATCACTCTTGCTGCCCTGCTGAGAATTGATTCAAGGATGAAAAAGGCAAGGACAGAAGCATGAAGTCCTGAGGACTATTACAATAATCCAGAAGAGAGGGGATGCTGACTTAGACCAGGAAGATGGAACGTGGATAGATACAAATAGTCAAATTCTGGGTTTATTTTGAAGGCCAAGCTGGAAATATTTGCCAAAAAATTGGATTTGGGCTGTGAAAGTAAAAGAAGAGTCAGGGATAAACCCATGCATTAATACCTGATCAACTGGATTTGCTGTCATTAATGAAATAAGAGCCATATCAAAAAGAGAAAGTGGCCGGGCGAGGTGGCTCATGCCTGTAATCCCAGTCCTTTGGGAAGCCGAGGTGGGCATATCACCTGAGGTCAGCAGTTCAAGACCAGCCTGACCAACATGGAGAAACCCCCACTCTACTAAAAATACAAAAAATTAGCCGGGCGTGGTGGCGGGCGCCTGTAGTCCCAGCTACTCGGAGAGCCTGAGGCAGGAGAATGGCGTGAACCCGGGAGGCGGAGCTTGCAGTGAGCCGAGATTGCAGCACTGTGCTCCAGCCTGGGTGACAGAGCGAGACTCCGTCTCAAAAAAAAAAAAAAAAAATACAAAAAATTAGCTGGGCGCGATGGCTTATGCCTGTAATAACAGTTACTCGGGAGGCTGGGGTAGGAGAATTCCTTGAACTCGGGAGGTGGAGGTTGCAGTGAGCCGAGATGGCGCCATTGCACTCCAGCCTGGGCAACAAGAGTGAAATTCTGTCTCAAAAAAAAAAAAAGAAAACAGAGAAAGTTCAGGGGGAGATACATAGGGGTTTCAAGATGCCACTGATACACTCAAATCAAAGGATGGGTAGATGTGAAGCAGCTCACGTAAGAGACTGAGTAATAGAATCAGTGAGCTCAGGGAAAATTAGGCAGATAAAGTGCTTCAAGAAAGAATAATTGATAATCCCGATTATATGTTCCAAATAGATCCATCATAGTTAATATTCTGCACCAGGTATTGCTTACAAATATTAAGATAAAATAGTCACCACTTGTATGAGAATCCAGGACAACAATGTCCTCAAGGGAAAATCATATTTCCATAAGAGCAAGACAGTAAAAGGAATTTTCTGAGAAAGCATTGGGATATAGAACATTTGATAGTAATAGACCACACATTCTAAAAAAAAAAAGGGGGGGTGCGGGATAAGGCCCAGAAGAAAGGTAAGATTTAGTAATGCATATGACAGTCATGGGCTTTTCTTGATGACTGACCCAGCCGGGATAAAAGGGACTGCTGAAATGAAGCCTTCAGCTTCCTCTTCACTCTTTCAATACTGATGCAAAAGCTGGAGGTTGGGGGTGGGAGACATATCAAAAGTGTATGGCTTTCTATTGCCTCGTCTCCTCTGCTTATGCTCACGTAGAGTTGTTTCTCACATTTGCATTGTTTCCTTTACCTCGGGATCTCTAATACCTTTGTTGCTTTTCCTTTTGTTCATCCTCTTCAACCCTGCTCAAATGTCTCTTCCTCTGGGAAAACTCCTCTCAATCCATCAGACTCGCTCAATCAGAGCTGTTATTTTCTCTGCTTCTATATCATAAATCATAATAGTCAATTTCTCTTTCCCATGAGACTGTTATCTACTGGATATACTTTAAAAATTGTATGCTTCATCTTTACATTACCAATACTGGGTACATAATTGTTCACTTTTTGAATGAAAGACAAATAATTTGTGGTGGTCTACATTTAAAAGAACATACTTGAATTTTTAATGAGACCACTGCAAATGCATAGGAGTGAATATCTCTGTTTATGTATCTTTGCTATTAACCAGCATAAATATTGGGACATAAAGGCTTTCTAAATAAGAATCAAGTATTTAAAAATAAGCTTAAAAAAGTTTAAAATATCACAATGAAATGAGTGTTGCACAAGGTATTAGTTTACACATAGAATTTAGGCTCCTTTTAGAAGACAAAGTAGAATAAATAATGGCTAATCTTAAAGCTTTAGGCAAGGTTAGCAGGGAATTCAGAAAAGATAGAAAAAATCTATTCTTATGTGTTTTCTATCATCAATGGCAAGAAAGAGACACAGGAGTTGGGAGAAGGAGAGAATCACCTTCAAATTGAAAAATTAAATCATTAAATAAAGGAAATTTGAGCCCAAGATAAATACAGACACTTAAAAAACCATTGACTCTAATAAAATAAGGCCAAAACATGGCCGGGTGCGGTAGCTTATGTCTGTAATCCAGGACTTTGGGAGGCTGAGGTGGGTGGATCACAAGGTCAGGAGTTCAAGACCAATCTGGCCAACATAGTGAAACCCCATCTCTACTAAAAACTATAAAAACTAGCTGGCTGTGGTGGCGTGTGCCTATAGTCCCAGCTACTAGGGAGGCTGAGGCAGGAGAATCGCTTGAACCCGGGAGGCGGAGGTTGCAGTGAGCCAAGATTGTGTGCTACTGCCCTCCAGCCTGGGCAACAGATTGAGACTGTCTCAAAAAATAATAATAATAATAATAATAAGATAAGGCCAAAACACTTAGTCTAGACATTTGGTGTTCAAGGATACTAATAGATCCTCCTTAACACAACGATTTACATGTATATAGTGATTTACTATTATCCATATCCTGTATTTTTTTCAAATCCTATGCCATAGCCCAGACCTTTTTCCATTTAACTGTTAAATAATTGTCTGGGAAATGTATTCTTCAGATGAAAACAACAACTGTACCTGACTTACCTAAAGACCTGGATGAGTTAAGAAGCAGACCCAGGACTTAAAGACAGATCTTTTGAATTCAGAGCTCTTTCTCCAGCAAAAGAGAAACTGCAAGTGTATTTTAAGAAACACTTTTGAGAAATAATAGCTCTTCGAGAAATAATAAAAAATGGGAGGGACGCAAGTATACTTGAGTCAGTTTGTGTACTAATGTTCAAAAAGATGAACTGGTATGTAATGAAATTCAGCAACTGAAACTGCGAAGTTTGATGTCAAATCCTTCTAAAATTGAAAACGCACGAGTAAATACTTGCTTGGAGGGCATCAGAAAAGAATGTTAAAGCAAAATTACCTAATACTGGTGTAATATAAGTATAATATAACATAAACTCACTATTGTATTTCATTTTTTAAATTTTATATACATATTTTTTTCCTGCATGGGGCAGGGATATCACAGATCACATGACTGTTGGAAGACATTTAATCATTTTACTCAAAAAACTTTGTGGATAATATGAAACAGGTTAAACATTCATTCCTAAGGTGTACTGAGTAATGAAACAAAGACAATCTGTAGAAAGCACTCATAGAATATGCCTGAAGTATCCATTTCTGCACCTATTTCTTAAGTCTGGAAGACATCAGAGCATAACTTACCTCCTTAATAAGATCCCGACATTTTTCTAAAGAGCAGAAACTGATTTTCATATGAATTTAATAGTTAGGATTGATTGATCTTTTACAATTAACAGTATTGGGGCAAACTCAAGTGACTGGGATAACTAACCTAAATTATACTAAAACTGAGTTGGACATAGCTGCATTTCTAGGCACACTATTATTCTTCCCCCATGTTATAATTAAATAATTAAAATTATTCCCTTTTTCTTCAAAATGATAAATGACAAAAATAAGGGGAAAGAAAGGAAAAACAGCAGAAATCAACCTTCCATTTTTCAGCATGAAATATTCTTGACACAGGCACAGCTGCTGCTTCTGGCAAAGCCTATTAGAAATTCAAGTAAACTCATTTTTCCCTACAAATAATATTTTCATTAATTTCACAGTGTTTCAGAAATAAATCACATTGCAGTAGATCCTGAGGAGCTTCAAAGAAAAAAACTGGCTTTCTTAAACATCAAGTTAAATTATTGACCACAGCAAAGGTATGTGGATCGTTAGTTTTTATTTCATTATAAATTATTGTTTTTCCTTATTTCCTTATAAAAGTGATGTTATTATTACACTTGTCATAATCACTTATAATTATTATCTCATTTCTTACATTATAGTTTTTATCAGAGTAAGAAAATTGGGTGATGCAGCAAAACTGACCATTTTATATTCAGTAAAGATGCCGCATCTGCTCACGTAATATCTCTCTATAAAATTCAAAGTATTAATATGTCAGAGGAAAGAAAATGGGTTCTGAAGGCAGAGAGGTGTTTTAATCAGTGTTCTCCAGAGAAACAGAATCAATAGGATGGATGGATGGATACATACATACATACATACACACATATTTACCATGACAAACTGGCTCACATAATTATGAATGCAGTGAAGTCTCATGACCTGCTGTCTCCAAAATGACAGCACAGGAAAGCTGGAGGTATAGCTACAGTACAGACCAGAAGGCCTGAGAACCAGGATCCTGATCATACTTCCCCATCCAGGTCTGAAGGTCCTAAAGCAACAGCACTAACGTCTGAAAACAAGACAAGATGGACATCCCAGTTCAAGTAGGAAGCAATTTTGCACTATTCAGGCTCTCAAATGATTGTATTATGCCTGTCACCACTGGTGAGGGTAATCTTTATTCAATCTATCAATTCAAATACTATTCTCTTCCAAAAACACCCTCACAAACACACCTGGAATAATGTTTTACCAACTATCCAAGCATACTAAGCTGGGTCATGTTGACATATAAACTTCACCATCTCAAGGTCAAGTTCAAATTCTTGTTCCACTATTTGTGTGACTTTTGTCAAGTTACATAATCTGTATTAATCCTCCTACATTTTAACAGGAAGAAAAGAGAAGGAAGGACAGTACAAAAAATACAAATATCGATAGATTTGTGTTATATCTCCTGGATATTGAAATAGTTCCCATCTATTTGTTTAGTTTTTATTTTTGTTTTTTACTGTGAAGTAGTATATAAAATCATTTCTTGAGAAAGAAATAAGATTTATTGGAGGTTTGATGATACTTTAGGAGGATTTAACACTTGAGAAAAGTGAAAAATAAAAATATTCAGGCAAACATACTTGTTCAGTGGGATCGACAGTCCAGCTAAGACTGTTAAGAATCTAGAGTTGTAAATATGCTCAATTAAGTATATAGATGTTAAATAATAATATATGTTAAATATTCTTATAGTATTTATATCATAAATGCTCAGCTGCTCAATTGTGGGCAGGATAATGTAGATAGTTGGATTATCCAGGATTAGCGTTTTGTTATGTAATGTGAAAGGAAAAAAGGGCAAGTGAATTTGAAATTTTGACAAGAGAGTGAGTGACAACATCATGGTGAGTGTATCAGAAGAACTGTGGGGACAGTAAAAGAAATGGATAAAATACTGATCCACATAAATTTCATGTGATTTGGAATGGGCATAAGTTCAGCAAGATATTCAGAAAAGAAGTAGAAATGTAAGGTCACAGGGCAAAAATAATTCAGGTTTTTTTTTTGTGGTGGGGAAGTATAACAATGAGGCTTATGAATTCAGTTATAGGCTAAAGAGAAATTGCATCATGAATGGTAGATAGCAATTGGTCACAAGTCATGCAGGTGTTCAAATATGGGTGAACTCTAGCAATAAGCATCACTTTTAAGGAGCATTACTATAAGTTTTGAAAAAACAGACTTGAGTACTGTGTGTCCTGTGTGTTTTGAGGTCAAAAAGACCTAATTTGATGTATATCTCTGACACTTTCTTGCTTTGAAAACTTTAGGAAATTGCATGTTTTCTCTCAACCTCATTGTCCTCATGTCCAAAGTGAAGGTAGAGATGGGGGAAGATATAGACAGATTAGGTTATATCCCCTAGGTCATATATCACATAAGTGGGTAAAGACTATGAACCTAGATTTTCTAAATTCAAATTCATTGTGCTTTCCATTATATCACAATAACCTGTGGTTAAATATCTAGAAAAAGCAATAAAGAATTCACAATTCATTTACTGGGTTTGGGGAATTCAGACAAGATTTATGTTAGTGCTTATCTCTACCAGCTGTCTTTAAATCGCAAGGCTAAACACAGGCAACAGTTTGCTTGGATTTTCCATTTTGGTTACTTAAAACATATTGCAAGAAGTTTCTGCACCTAGGTTTAAAGCACAGTTTAGTTGGTGGCAAAGACTAACTGTTCTCTGCAAAAAATCTAAACAAGCACTAGACATTTTTTCAGTTTTCAATCAACTGTGCTACATATTTAAAATATAGTTAAAGCAACAGCAAAACTACAAGGATGGCAGAATGCAAAGGAGCATATAGGCAGGGCCACTTTGCCGCCAGAAAAGGAAGCAGATGGAGAATCACATAAGTAGGAAAAATTAGAGTCAGGCAGAGAAGGCAGCAGAGCCGACATGGGGAGAGCAACACCAGTGAAGAACACAGGCAGATTGCTAAGCTTCACTGCTGCTGCAGCAGCAAGACATTAGACGTAAGTCATGTGGGAAGAATTACTATCTGGAAATTTTAAACCACATAGATGGAGAAAGACTAAGAATATACTAATTGAAGAGTCACTGCACAACACCTGTTTTACATCTTCGGAACTGAAGTTTTTCCCTCCCCGGTACTCAATGAATAAAGCTCAAATGCCTCACTCTAGCTCCTTGTTAAGTATCTAAAATAAATTTAGATGTTAGTAAAATAACATAACCCCGAAGATCTGCACCATCCCTGTTTATCCCAATATCCGTTATACATACCTTCTGAATTGTTGTAGGAATTTTTTCACTATGCTCTGAGCAAAATATACACATCAACCATTTAAATTTTTCTTAAGATTAGTTAACAAAAGTTAAAGACAAAAACATCAATAGATATTTGCAGGTATATTAACTGAATTGCCATGTAAATAACTTTTTCTGTTGGTGAAATTAAAGCTTAGGAGATTATATTTAATCTTCTACAAGAGTTAATATTTTATTAATACAGGATTTAATATAGTCCTCTAAGCTTTAATTTCAACAACTGGAAAAATATCCAGTAAAATGAAAGTAACCCTAACCACACTGATTTGAAGGACTAAAGACAACATCATTATCATCATCTTCATCATCATCTAAAGCAAATTCCAAATGCAAGTACAGATTCTGTCTCTACCTAACATGCGGTAGAGCACATTGTTATATCTTTAATTTCCTTGTCAAAAATGTAGATAGAAATTGATTCTGTCTTTACACAGAATATGACACCAAAAAAAGCCTTCTAAGATTTTCCAACTAAATTGGGTAATATGTGGAATGATTTCTTCTCTGATTCCATTGAATATAGAACTGAAGTTTCTACTTATCTAGTGAACACAAAAAACCAGAGCAAAGTATTCCCTGGTGGCTTGTTACATTGTTCTACAGAGTCTATTCCACTATTGTGACATAAATGTTCATTTCTAGTAATAGTGATTTTTCTAGCCCATTTTGTTAATTACAGAGACAGTTAACTATGACAAAGCACAATTTTGCATTTGTCACCTGATAAGCAACCAAATTTGAACTTTGTTCAGGCCAAGAGAGAAGAAAGAATATTATATATTGATTTTGGTTTTTCGCTAAACACTATAATACTTCCTTCTCTAAAGCCCAAATCACTATAAAACATCAATTTAATACTTCTTTAAATCTTGCTATTTTGGTTGTTTACAACTAATGACAATTGTTTTGCCTAATTTACACAGAAAGTGAGATAATAAAATTTAAAGTCTGAATGTTTTGTTATATGCATGTGTAAACATGTATACACTTAAAACCATCTCTATGTCCTTTTTACAACTTGTCTCAATGGAATAGTCAGCCTTGTTCTAACAATTTTTAAACCTAATTTCGCATTTTTCTATATAATTTATCCTCTCTCATGTATCTTAAAATTTCTCTTTTCTTCATATATATTTCAGTTTGTAAATATGACCAAAGCATCTTTATCTCAATTCAGTATCGACCTTCAGAACTCACCTTGACATACAGTAAAATAAACGATAACCTCCAGTTGAGAAAAGAATATGCTACTAGAATAGTAATTGACAACCAAGAAATAATCCTTAGTAAAATGTTTGCATTTATATTTAAAATATAAAGAATCTTTAGCAATAATTGAAATCAAAAGCATAGGAAAAATGACGATTTAGAAAAATACATATTTTTATGTATGTATGAGTTTAACCATTTTTATGTATGTATGAGTTTTACATATGAGTTTAACCTCATAAAAAAATACCAGGTGGATTCAGTTACATGGTTAGAGGAAAATGTGTATGTGAGTATGTAGCTATAGTCTCTGGGGAATCTTGAAAATAATAACAAAAATGATCTCATGTAAAAATAGGTTATATATTTTACAGTACAAATTTTACTGAAAAAAATAGCATATTGAAAGTTAAAGTATGAAGTAAAAAGCAAACAAACAAAAAGATGTAGGTAGTACATTTTCTATGACTGATGACTCATTTGTTAACTGACAGGATGTGTTTGTGTTTATTTACAAATTAGTGATAAAATATTTTCAGTGTAATGCTGAGCTTTTGATGATTAATCTTGAAATGAGTAAAGGTTTGCCACAAGGTGAATTGTCTAACTTATCATGACCTTACTCTGTATGCTACATATCATTAATATTTAATAACAGAAATAATTCAAGAAAAAAGTCACCTTGGAAAATCTCCATATCCAAAGTAGCTTGTTATTTTATACATTTCTAATAGTGACATAAAACTGTACTATATTAACTTGTGCTTATACAGAGTGAGGCTGAGGAGAGAACTGTTATGTAGACTATGCAAATAAAGCTATACACAAATATTAGACATAAAAGATATTTCATATATATGTCGTTTGCAAAAATTTGGGTTAATTATATAGTTAAATTTTTGGTTTTATGTAAACTTCTTAAAAATTTGTAGGTCACTGAAAGACTATCGTGTATCATTTCAGTTAGGATTTGTTTTTTACTGAAAAATTTTTGAATTTTTCTGAGCCCTATTAAATAATCCATGATTCATTACTCAATAAATAACATAAATTCTAATATTATCTTCATGAAACATCTGGGAGTGTGGTCTTTTAGATGACAATTGTGCATAAATAAAAGTAATTTTTTGAGAGTTGATATATGTACCAGTAATCATCTGTTTTACACATCAGAATAGCAACAAAAATATAACTACTAAGTCAATTCATAGGCCTATGTCTATTCTCCCCCTTGATACGCTTTCTTTGAGAGAAAATACTGTAAAAAAAAATGTGCTTCATATTGCGTTTTCCTGCTCCAAATCTTAAACTTTTTGAGTGTTGACATGATGTCACAAGTGGAAAATTCTACACATGATGTCTGTGCTTTCTGATGGCTCAGTGTACAAAAACTTTATCTCATGCACAAAATTATTAAAAATCTTGTAATAAAGTTACCTCAGGCTATTTGTATAAGACGAATATAAAGCATAAATGAATTTTGTGTTAGAATTGCATCCCATCCCCAAGATATTTCATCACATATATGCAAATATTCCACCCCTGCCCCCCCAAAAATCTGAAATCTGAAACACTTTTGGTCCTAAACATTTTGGATAAGGGATACTCACTTAACTCATCTTTCATATATAAGTGACCAATTCATAAGCATAAGATTATAAGCCAAGATCTATGGCAAGAAAATTGACAAAAATCCATAACTTTGTGGTGTTTAAATTCTGTGAAACAGGCCCGGATATGAGACAGGTAAAATATGCAGTACATTGTTAGATGAGAATCAGGATGAGTATTTTGGAAAAGTTTGTCAGATTTTTTGGATACATATATGTCTATGTTTATAAACTATTATGAAGGACAGAGATGAAGACCTTTAATTTGAAACTAAGAAGCACGTTTAATTTGATGTGACCAAATATCAACAAGGTGATTTAAAGTTTCTATTGTTATTTTCTGTTATCTCTGTTTCCCACCAGGCAGTTTACTTAGCAGTGGCTTTTTTTTTTACTATATTTTCAGTGTTTCTTATCCATCTTGTCCCTTACTTTAATAATAGCTGATATACTTGGAATTGATTTATATTATTTATTGATTTATATTAATTATTGATTATGCATTTCACTATTATCTACTGGTAACTACACTCTGTCAAGTGCTATTTTAGGTCTTAGATAAGTGATAGTAAATGAACTAGAAAACACTCTTGCAGTTTTGGAACTCACAATTTAGGTGAAGCTGTATGAAGAGAAGTAAACTTCCAATAACCCTTAAAAACTTACAGGAACTGCCACTATCTAATGATGATAGAGTGGGTTCTCAGCTCTGAAAAAATATTTGTTAAAAATGTGTCATTACTCTTAGTTTATTATTTTAGCTAAATATAGTCATAAGATTTTAATCATTATAATTTGAGAAGAAATACTGACTATATTTCACAAGTTATAAGTAAGGTATCCTAATTTTAAACATAACTCTAATTATTTTAGATTATGTTTTTGTATTTGAAATTGTTTCTCATAGCCCCAAGATTTTCTAAGCGCCTATTTTATATGCCTTGCAACATGCTAGGTCATTACTGTGCTGCGCTTTGGGTAGGAATTATCATCAGTAGCATAGGCTCCATAGACGAGTTCCTAAGTATGACTGAGTAAGAATCCAGGCTCTGCAGCTTAGCAGTTGTGTGAACACAGGCAACTTGTTTAAGTTTTATTGACTACATTTTTTCCGTCTACAAAATACAGATACAACTAGTTAAATTAAAATAAAAAAAAGAAGTTTTGGAGAATTAAGTGACATAATACAGGTGATGCAATTACAATTAGCTGGGTACTTGTCAAATCTTAAATGATTATTGGCAGTTCTTATCACTAGAAGATATAAAATTATTAAACTGTTTTTAATGGTTTATAATATAATTGAGAAAATAATATGAATGACATGAAGCAATCAGCAAATGATAATTGCCAGAATATATTAAAGAGAAAAATTATGTGGTTAATATAGTACTGGATTGACAGAACTGTGCACTGGATTGACAGAACTGTGATTAATGCTTGCATTTTTTTAGGTGTGGTTATTTTAGGTAAGGCTTAAGCATATACATCAATTTGCTAGGGCTGCCATAATAAACTATCACAGACTGGGTGGCTTAAACAAGAGAAATTTATTTTCTCATACTTCTGGAGGCTAGGAAGTCCAAGATCGAGGTATTGGCAGGTTTGCTTTCTTGAAGCTTCTCTCGTTAGTTGGAAATGGCCACCTTATTGATGTGTTCACAGATGGAAAAAGGAAAACTCATTTTCCTCTACTCTCAATATTTTTCACACCAAATGTGTGGGTTTTCTACACATAGCAATTATCCAACTCTTTGTAGACACCAATCGAGTGTCTTACAATTTAATTCAATTTTGACACTAAATACTTGGAGTTAGTGCAGACTCCCAGGTTACAGGCTTAGCCTGAAAAGACTGCTCCCACTTCAGACACCAGTCATAACTAGTAAGCCCTCACGTTATCTGCACTTTTGTCTGACATGAATATAAATGAGGGGTTTCACGACTCCCTTCTTGTTTGGTAATTTGCCTTAACAGCTCACAGAATTCACGGAAATGCTTTATTTACCCTAATCATATTATTTTACTTATTTATATTTTATTTTATTTATTTATTTATGTAATTTGAGATGGAGTGTTGCTCTGTCCCCCAGGCTGGAGTGCAGTGGTATGATCTCGGCTCCCTGTAACCTCTGCCTTCCAGGTTCAAGAGATCCTGCCCCAGCCTCCTGAGTAGCTTGGACTACAGGCGTGTGTCACCACACCTGGATAATTTTTGAGTTTTTAGCAGAGACAGGATTTTACCTTGTTGGCCAGTCTGGTCTTGAACTCCTGACCTCAAGTGATCTGCCCACCTCGGCCTCCCAAAGTGTTGTGATTACAGGCATGAGCCACTGAACCCAGCCCCTAATCAGGTTACTACAAAAGATATAACTGAACAGTCAGTTGCTGTGCATGCATTCACCAATACAAAAGCCCTCAAAATGCTATTAAAAGTTTTTGATAATCCTTTATGTAGGAACAATTAATAAAATTTTTTTTATCGATTATTGGACTCCGTTTCCAATCCCTTTCCCTTCCCTGGAGGTGAAGGAGTAAGACCAAAAGTTCCAACTCTCTAATTATATTATTGATTGCTCTGGCAACCAGCCCCCATCCAGAAGGTATCTTGGGGCCCCAACCAGTGTTCAACACATTAACATACAAAAAGACACTTATGACCTCAGAGATTCCAAGGGTGTTAGAAGTTCTTGTGTCAGAAACTGGAGACTAAGATCAAATACTATAACACAAGATGCTCCTATCACCATTATTATTTAGGAAGTTACAAGTATTTTAGAACCTCTGTGCCAGAAACTTGGTGAAGAAACCAAACATAATATTTCTTATTATGTCACGTATGGTCATCCCTAAGTCTGTGCTATTGTGTTTTAATCTTCTCGTCCTAGAAATACACCAGCCATTTTGGATTAGGACTCATGCATAGGACTTCATTTACCTAATTGCCTCATTAAAGACTCTGTCCTTAAATTTCTGTCATTCTGAGGCACTGGAAATTAGAATTTACACATGAAATTGGCAGGAGGACAGTTTGGTGTCTCAATTTTATCATCTCTAAAATGCAGATGATATTATACAAGCTGCAAATGTAATTGCAAAGATTTATTTTAAAAAGGTGTGTATGATTTAGTGCTCAAATTTAGCTGTGTCAGTCAGTATCACAAAAGGGAACAGAAGACACATTCAAATGTAAGTCAAGAAGGGTTTATTTACAAGGGATAACTGCAAATAAGTGAGTGAAAGGGAATCCAGATTTCTAAGGGAAACCACCGGGAATGGTGTGTCTAATAGCTCCAATACTGTTAGTATCCCAAGCCATTAAGGCATGAAAAAAGTGGAGGTTACTAAAACCTAGAAGTGGTCAATGTCTTGCAAAGGAAGCTAACAACAGGAAAGGTAACTTTTGATGTCAGAAAACAGCCAGTTCAAAGCAACTTTGAGAGACAAAGTAGGGGAATAATTATCTTCATGTCAAGTTTTGTATTCCTTCAGATTTCTTTACAGGTTCTGTATTAGTAAAACATAAATGTAACCCAGACACTTATGATCTGCTTTATACATGTCAATCTCCTAGGGGAAGACAGTAGAATGGAGAAGAATGAAGAGTATTTCTGGAGTGTCAATTGGACATTAGGTAGTAAAAAATGTTAGATGGAAGTTTGAGAGAAAAACATCTTTAGTATGATTTTTTTTAAGGAAAACAGAATTGTTGTAGGTACCAGGATGATTTACCCTTAGTTACTCAGTTCTTAAAAGAAGGATGATAAGTTTAATCCTGGAAATTATGAATACAAAAATAGTAAATAAGAGGGCACCAATGTTAATTATATGAAGATTGGTCCTATAGAATAAGCCTAAATTTAAAAAATAAAATAAAAATCTGTGGAAACCATACTCCATAATGATGGAAAGACTAGGACAATTTTTTAGCATAGTAAAAGGCCTCAAGTTCAAAATAGCATGGTGTTAAAATTTATCAGGAAAACCTAGTAATACAGACCAATATAATTTCTAAAATGGCAACAGCACACAAATAGCCTTCAAAGTTAATAACCATTTTAAATGTGGAAAAGAACACAACACATTCAAACTTACCTTATTATAATTCTTCAGATCTTATTATTTATTGTTATCAGATTATTAGACAGTAGAATATAAATCAGAATGTTACTGTCACTTGGGAATAAAAAACATACATATGTGCTTTTGATTTTGTAATGATTGTAATAATTTTGTAATACATATGTTTGTGTTTTATTTCCAAATGACAGTGACATTCTGATTTATATTCTACTGCCTACTAATCTGTCAATGGGAGCTAGTAAAGCTATATATGCATAAATGCTTAAAAGGAAGCTATGCATGTATTTACCAACTATTTTCTTATTATAGTTGTGTGTGAACTTATAACACTAACATTAGAAATAGCTCAGTTATCTTAGAAAACTGGAAATATCTAAGAAACCTTAATATATTAGTTCACATATCAAAATGCTGATCTTTATGACGTATTTTCTTGAATACCTACACCAGTCAAAATACAATTCTTTAACTAAGGCAAATAAGCAAGGTCACCTCTGAATTTGTATTCCCCACTAACATGGTCTTACGGTTATAGGGATATAAAAATTAAAGATGGTAGAGTTGATATGGGGTCTTAGATAATGAAGAAAAGAAGAGTTGCCTGTGTACTTCTCTATCCTTTATTAATCTATCATTTCCAACAGTAATGTAAGAATCTAATTTTTTTTTGCTTCCATAAATCACTCTTCTCTGGATATAACTAGAGAATTTTCTGTATTACTGTCTAAACTCTTACTGCTAAGGAAGTCATTAAATACATCTTAGAGCTATTATCTCCACAACCACTACAAATCAACACATTTATACATACTGATTCAGAAATTAAATTGGTAAAGTTATCTGCCTAAAATAATACGTGACTCCAGTTAACACAGAAAGAAAAGGGAGAAGAAGACTAGAAAGAGCCTTAGCCAGTAGTAGAGTTTTGCAAAAGTTTCAGCCAGTCCAACAGAGAACTCCAGCGTAGACTGCCCATGAGGAAGTCATTTGTTGGACAGAAATTCTGTGAAAGTGGGCCAGCCACAGGTGGAGGATATGGGCTACCTTCCTTCTTGCAGTAGATTCTCTAGAAGGCAGCTCTGAGATATGCCCTTCCCAAAGACTGCCACAGAAGCACAGCGATGGCTAAATATAGTATCTAAATTGTTTATATTTACGTACTACATATCAAGCAAACATATCACAATGAAAACACGAATCTTTTTCTGAAAAACAGCAATGAACACTGAGCTTTGTACCCACACACAATTTATGCATGCATCTTCTATCATTTTCCAAATCTTCTATTAATCCCACCAAACGCTGATATATCAGCTTCCTGAAATTTGCAGAGGTGTAATCAAGTATGGCACAATTCAGAGTAACACAACTAGTTTTCTCATTAAATGGTCAGCAGTGGCAGTATTTAACTGTTTCAGACTGCTCCTGTCCAAAACGTTTTATGCACTTATTTATTTTAAATCATTTTGTATCCAGATTTCTGTTCTTGAATGGAGAGTGTAGACTAAATTGATTTTTTTAAAGATGTTTTAAAAATAAGCTAATCCTCTTTCAGCTTTAACAATAGATTAAAAGTGAAACTCTTCAAAACAGACATGAACAAGGACCATCCTAGTCTGGGTAAGATTTTGTAACACTGGGTAGTAAAGCTTATTTCATTTTCCTTAAATTTTGCATATTCTCTAAGTTCTAGGATGAATATAAAACCAGTGATAGGTCACGATATATATTTTCCAGTCAATTATTATTACAAAATATACTTTTCTTGGACTATGTTTCCAAACTCCCAGCTTAAGAAAAACAATTATAAGCAGAATTCTCCAGCTACCCATAGACACTCCTGTCCCTGTTGCTCATTATGTTCCATTTTTATAGGGAATCTTATCGTTCCTTAAAGTTCCTTTAAAAGACCTAGCTATTTTCCAACTTATGACTATGAAATTGCTCTTGCAGTCTCCTGGGATCTTTTTGAACAGGTGTCCCTTTCTTGCCATGTAGGGTGAACATTGCCTGTCATTTACTGAATGGACTCTTAATTAAAATTCCATATAATTTAGCAAAATACCACCCACACTGTAATATTATACATTTTATATTTTTCATATATTCATTAAATAATTTAACAAGTTTTAAGCTAGCTATTACTCAGAATAAGATGTGAAGATATTGAAAAGATTTACATGATTTGAAACACCTTTTGTTAATAAGAGTTTTACTTAAATAAAATCCACATATCAATAAAGTCACCATTTTAAAACATACAATTCACTGAGGGTTTTTTACTTTTGCTTTTTTAGTATATTTACATAGTTTGGAGCCATCACCGCTATTTAATTTTAGGACGTTTTCATGTTCACAAAAAGAAGCCCTGTACTCATTATCTGTCAATCTCCACTGCTTCCTTCTTCTAGTTCCTGGCTAGCACTAATCTACTTTCTGTTTCTATGAATTTGCCCATTCTGGATATTTCATATAAATTAAATTATATAATATGTTACCTTTTGTGACTGCCTTCCCTCATTAAGCGTAATGTTTCAAAGCAATATTAAAAGTTTTAATATTATTCACTAATGAGTAATATTTAAGTTTATTAATGTTTGAAAACCATATTTGTTTATCCACTTTTTAGTTGATGGTCTTTTAGGTTGTTTCCAATATGGGACAAGTATGTTGTAATAGAATATATGTATACTGTGTAAACGTATGTTTTCATTTCTCTTGAGTATATATCTATTAATAGAACTGCTGAATCATATGGTCACTCCATAATTAACTTTTAAAGAAACAGCCAAACTGTTTCCCAAAGAATCTGTATCATTTTGCAATACCATGACCAATCATGGGGTTTTCATTTTCTCCATAAAACTTACTATTTTCTGTTTTGTTTCAGTATGAGTCATCTTTTGGATATCACGTGGCATCGCTCTTTTGGTTTTGATTTGTAGCTCCCTAATGATTAAACATAATTGAGTACATTTCTCATGTGCTTGTTAATTATTTTTGTATCTTTTTTGGATAAATAACTACTTAAATTCTTTGCCACTTTTTACTTTTCTTTCATTTTCAGTTATTTCATTGTAATTGTTTTTTATATACTGTGGATACAAGTCCCTTATCAGAACATACTGAATTTGCAAATATATTCTAACATGTGTGCTGTCTATTCACTTTCTTCATATTATTCAAAGCATTTATTTATTTTAAGTCCAATTTATTTATTGTTTGTTTGTTTGTTTGTTTGTATATTGGGTGTCACATGTAAAAGAAAAAAATGCCTAATTCAAAATCACAAAAACTTACTCCTAAGTTCTCTTCTGAGAGTTTTCTAACTTTTGGTCTTAAATTTAGATATGATTGATTTTAAATTACTTTTTCAATATAAAATGAAGGAGAGATATAGCTTCTAGACCACTTTTTTTCACCATATACAAAAGTCAATTCAAAATGGATTAAAGACTTAAATCTAAGACCACAAACTATGAAAGTCCTGCGAGAAAACATTGGGGATGTTCTCCAGGATAATGGAGAGGGCAAAGATTTCTTGAGTAACGCCCCAAAGCACAGGCAACCTAAGCAAAAATGGGCAAGTGGGACCACGTCCTGTTAAAAGCTTCTGCACACCAAATGAAACAATTAACAAAATGAAAATACAACTCATAGAATGAGAGAAAATATTTGCAAACTACCAATCTATGAAAGGATTAATAACCAGAATCTATAGCTCCAACTACTCAATAGGAAAAATCTAATTATGCAATTTAAAAATTGGCAAAATATTTGGATAGATATTTCTCAACAAAAGATATACAAATGGCAAACAGGTATATGAAAAGGTGCTCAACGTCATTGATAATCAGAGAAATGCAAATCAAAACTACAATGATACATTATCTCACCCCAGTTAAGATGGCTTTTATCCAAAAGGCAGGCAATAAGAATGCTGGCAAGGATTAAGAAAAAAGGAAACACTTGGTGGGAATTTAAATTAATGCAGGAATTATGGAGAACAGTATGGACATTCCTCAGAAAACTAAACATAGAATTACTATATTATCCAACATTTCCACTGCTACATATATAACCCGAAGAAAGGAAATTCATATATCAAAGAGTATCAGCACTCCTATGTTTATTGCAGTGCTACTCACAATAGCCAAGATTTGGAAGCAACATAAGTGTTCATCAACAGACAAATCAATAAGGAAAATGTGGTACATATACCCAATGGAATACTATTCAGCCATAAAAAATAGAGATCCCGTCATTTGCAACAACGTGAATGGAACTAGAGGACATTATATTAAGTGAAATAAACCAGATTCAGAAAGACAAATTTTGCACCTTCTCACTCATTTGTGGGAGCTAAAATTTAAAACAACTGAACTCATGGAGATAGAAAGTAGAATGTTGGTTACCAGAGGCTGGGAAAGATAGTGGGGGGACAGGGAAAGTGGAGATGGTTAGTGGGTATGAAAACATAGATAGAATAAATAAGATACAGTATTTGCTAGCACAATAGGGTGACTACAGTAAAAAAAAAGTATTGTGTATTTTAAAATAATTGAGTATTTTTAATTAGAATGTTTCTATAACAAAGAAATTATAAATGTTTGAGGTGATGAATACTCCATTTACCTTCATGTGATTATTATGCATTGCATACCTAAATAAAAAATCTAAGTATCCCATGTGAATATATACTTACCATGTACCCATGAAAATTAAAATTTTAAAATAAATGGATTAACCATACGTATAACTTTTTATTAACAAACTTTCAATTTTCTTCCATTGAACCATAGGTCTCTCCTATGCCAGTACCATGCTCTATTAATTATGATGACTCTGAAGTATTGGCTTACCTATTAAAATATTCGATTTTTCCCCTATGTTGGAAATAGACTCTAGAGGACTGAGGGCAGAAGCAGGATATCACTTTAAATATTATATTTTTAAAGAATAGATAAGAAATGGTAGCAGCTGGCTTGAGTATGATAGCAATAGAGATGAAGATAATTGGACAAATTCTGGATATTTTTTGAATTTGTAGCTAATAATATTTGATAATTGATTAAATGTAAGGCATAAGAGCAGACTCAAGGATGAAGTTAATGTTTTTCTTAAGCAACTGGAAGGAAATGGATATCATTTACTGGGACAGGGTTGAAAAGGAGAAGCAAAATTTTGGATTAAATAAATAATTCAATTTTTGATATGTTAAGTTTCAAGTATTTCTTATACAGTCAGGTGGAAATGTAGAGCTATATATAAATCTAGCAATCAGGAGTGGGTGAAGATATGAATTTGGCTTATAGCGAAATTTAACAACATGGAATTGCATCAAAGACTTAGATGTGAGAATAAATAAAGAACAGACAATGTTAGAGGGATAACTTCTTTGATATTTCCACAGTCAGAAGCTGAGCTAGGAAGAGGGATTTTTGCACAAAACTGCATGAGGGGGAGTAGGCAATGATCTGGGCAGAACACCAGATACATGTGGTATATGAGAAAGCAAGCAAAGCTTTAGCAGGAGGGAATGGCGACTCTTTAAAGAACTGCAGGTGGGTATGGTAAAATGAGAATATGGTAATTAGGCACTGGATTTAACAAAATAAAGATGACATTGATGGCATTGAAAAGGGTGGATTTGGTAGAGTGGTAAAGATAAAACATTATTTGGAATAGGGTTAAGAGAAAATGTCATAACAGAAAAGCAATCATGTAGGAATAGTGTAAATAAGAAGATCAATAGTGAGGGGAAGGATACTAACTCTACCAGATATTGCTACATACTAAAATTCTAAAGAATGTGGTATTTGTACATTAAAAAATTGAAAGGCAAATGGAACTGAATATAGGGAAAAAATCTGTCATCTACAATCAACTGGGAAAAAAAGTGGAGGTAGTAAAATTGGATCATTTTTCATACCATATGTCAAATCTTCCAAGTAGATTCAAAATTAAAATGTAAGGATAAAAACACATGTATTAGGAGAAAACATGACTTTCTTTATATTACCTAAAAATAAAAATGTATTTTCTCACAAAAATCCAAAATTTTATGAAAATATATACTTTTTTAAAAATGGCAAACTGGTAATACACACATACACCCATATACACATAAGGCAACAAAAGGTAAATGTAAATAATATAGAAAAAGCTTCAAAAATAGAGAAGAGATAAAAGTGGTAACAATAAAAATGGACTAGAATATGTAGAAAACTAATTAAATTGATACTATTTGAATAAATAATTTTAAACATAATAAGTTGAATTCAAATTACATATGGATACAGATACTATTTATTATCAATTGGCAAAATAATGCAATAGTTTGAAGAACTGCTGTTGTTGAAGTAGAGAAACAGGTTCTCTCAAACTTTGTTGCTGAAAATGCAAAATGGCACAACACCAACAGAAGGTAAAGTAGCAATATCTAGCAAAATTGCATATGCATTTATACTTTTAAGATCACTTCTAAGAATCATTCTCAAAGAATTAATGATAAAATACAAAAACACATATGTTTACTTATCAGGTTCTCCTAGGAAACAAAACCAACAACGGGTATATATATAGATATATATCCAGTATATATAATATATATATATATATCCAGTATATATAAATAGCCAGTATATACATATATACACACACACACTACTGATATGTATATATACACACACACATACACACTATATATATACACACACACATATACACACACTATATATATATATACACACACATACACAAAACACACTATATATACACTGTGTGTGTGTGTATACATATATATATACACTACTGGTGTATACATACATATATATATGCACACATATATATAGTGTGTGTGTCTGTATATATATATATAGTGTGTGTATATATATATATATATATAGAGAGAGAGAGAGAGAGAGAGAGAGATTTAAGAAATTGGCTTCTGCAGATGTGGGCTTGGCAAGTCCAAAATCTAGAAGGTAGACTAGCAAGACGCAAATTCTGGCAAGAGTTTATGTTGCAGTTTTGAGTATCAAAGCAGTCTGGAGGCAGAGTTATTTCCTTGTGAGACTTCATCTTTTCTCTTAAGGCCTTCAATGGATTCAAGGAGGTCCATTCACATTATAAATAGTAATTTCCCTTACTAAAAGTCTACTGATTTTATTGTTAATCATATCTAAATAAGCCCTTCACAGAAACCTCTGGAATGATACTTGACCAAACAAATGGCCAACATAGACTGTAAGGTGATACATAAATTAGCCCTTGAAATATGCAAAAGAATTTTCACAGACTCACTGAAACTATTACAGTTTAGAAATACATATTGAATTCAATTAATTATTAATTATAATTAGTAAAAACAAATACATAAGAAAATTTGGAAATAATTTAAATTCCCATGAATAAGGTACTTATTTTACAAACTGATAAATCCACATGATAACTACATAGCTGTAAAAGTGAATGAGGAAGAATTCTGTCACTGGTGTAATATCAGAATATATTTTTGAATAAAAAGCAAGCTTTGTGTGTATATTGATATGTGTGTAATTGTAAATGACATATATGTAAGTATAAGTACATATAATATATTAATTATATATAATCAAATATACTATATAAATATTAATTCAATATATAAATTATAAAAATTTAAAAAATTTGTTTTAAGGGGGAAATGAAGGGAAAGGGTAGAAGAGACTAATCAAAGCTAAACTTCCTTGAATAATCAAAGCTAAACTTCCTTGAATAAATTTGCTTTTAAAGTTTTGACTTCAGAACCATAGGTATATTTCACATAATTTAAAAAATTATTTAAAACCATCCTGAAAGATCAAAAACAGAATGAAACATATGTGCCTGGCTCTATATGGGTTAATGACAGAACCACAAAAACAATTTGTTTTTACTATTCATTATAAAGTAATTTCAACTTGTAGAAGAATTTCAGGAATAAAAAAAAAATCTCCTATAAACCCTTACTAATGTACCAGTGGTTAGAATTTTGCTTTATAATTCTGTCTCTCTCTTCCTCCATATGCTCTCTCTCTATATATAGCTATAGATAGATATAGAGAAATACATAGATATAATACATGTATAGGAATTGATATAAATGTTGATATAGGTAGATTTACATAATCATAGTGCTATGGTTTTGCATCTATATATAGGTACATAATCCATATTAGTCTTTTTCTAAACTTGAAAGTACGTTTTAGACATCATGCTTCTTTATCCCTAAATATTTCGGTGTATAATTCTTAAGAACAAAAATATTCTTACGTAATTACACTATAGCTAGCTACTTCAGACAAATTAACATTGATATAATATTATTGTCTATTACAGGCTATAGGTTACTTTTTTTGCCAGTTGTTCAAATAATGTCCTTTGTATCCAGCACCCTATCACAACTGCACATCAAATGTAATTGCCCTGTATGTATAGTATATATGTTTTTACTTTGGAGTAGATGTCTTGATTTTAGTTTTGCAGATGGATTTATGTGTTAATACGCTACTCTGCAATTTAGTAATGAGCATTCTATCTCATACAGAAATATTTCCAGTTTTCACAAATTAGAAAACCATCCTAGGTTTCCATTGTTGATGTACATGTCTCTGTAGTTTATATTATTTATATCTTTTGATTTAGAAATGAGAAGTTGGGAGGAAGTCCTACATCCATTTTTTTAATTATGTCATCTCCATGTCGTCCCATGATAAACTCACATGACATTTTACAAAATGGATGATTAAAAGAAGGAAATGTGCAACAGATAAAAGTGCAGAAAAAAATGAAAAGTAATAATGCTGGATGTGAAATTAGATCCAGTAAGAAGACAGCTGACCGTGGAATATTGACACAGTTGTCATTTGACTCTCTAGGTATGAGGCCATGGAAACTTACTGGAAGAGAACTTAACATAAATGAGAAAGGTAGTTGTGATGAACAGAATGAACGTGTCCTAGAGGAAGTAATGCTGGCAGAAAATTTTCACATTAGAAAAAACCCTTGAAGGTGCTTCAAGACACTGAAAGAATACAGAACACAATGCAGGAAGCCGATCCAAACTTTAAAAAGCATATGACGATTCACCAGTGCGTAAAGAAAGATGGTGCTCCACATTGTTAGGTGACAAGTAGGCAAGCATGATTTAAACTACTTTTGATAAGTTTTTATGAAAAGTAAAACACTTTAGTTTTATGTTTTTTTCTAATTTTAGGTTTATTTTAATTAATTGAACTTTTTACTATAACCAAAATTGCTTAGCATTTGAAATACTTATTTTATTATTATTATTTTACTTTAAGTTCTGGGACACATGTGCAGAACGTGCAGGTTTGTTACATAGGTATACACGCACTGTGGTGGTTTGTTGCAGCCATCGACCTATCATCTACATTAGATATTTCTCCTAATGCTTCCCTCCCCTAACCCCCCAACTCCCAACAGACCCTGGAGTGTGATGTTCCCCTCCTTGTGTCCATGTGTTCTCATTGTTCATCTCCCACTTATGAGTAAGAACATGCAGTATTTGGTTTTCTGTTCCTGTATTAGTTTGCAGAGAATAATGATTTCCAGCTTCATCCATGTCCCTGAAAAGGACATTAGCTCATCCTTTTTTATAGCTGCATAGTATTCCATGGTGTATATGTGCCACATTTTCTTTATCTAGTCGATCACTGAAAGGCATTTGGGTTGGTTCCAAGTCTGCTATTATGAATAGTGCTGCAATAAACATATGTGTGCATGTGTCTTTATAGTAGAATGATTTATAATCCTTTGGGTATATACCCAGTAATGGGATTGCTGGGTCAAATGGTATTTCTGGTTCTAGATCCTTGAGGAATAGCCACAATGGGATCTAATTAAACTAAAGAGCTTCTGCATCACAAAAGAAACTATCAACAGAGCGAACAGGCAAACTACAGAATGGGAGAAAATTTTTGGAATCTATCTATCTGACAAAGGGCTAATATCCAGCATCTACAAGTAACCGAAACAAATTTACAAGAAAAAAACAACCTTATCAAAATGTGTGAAGAATATGAACAGACAGTTCTCAAAAGAAGACATTTATGTGGCCAACAAATATATGAAAAAAAGCTCATCATCACTGGTCATTAGAGAAATGCAAATCAAAACCACAATGAGATACCATCTCATGCCAGTTAGAATGGTGATCATTAAAATTTCAGGAAACAACAGATGCTAGAGAGGATGTGGAGAAATAGGAACTTTTTTATACTATTGGTGGAAGCGTAAATTAGTTCAACCATTGTACATCCATTTTGTAAACATAACATTGCTTGAAATGATCATCAAGGATTCAAAATTTAAAAAGTGGTCATTTATAATTTTATATAAGTATCAATTAATCATGATCAATCAAATATTTTGACAACTCTGTTAAGAGAAGTGCCAATTAGTTGCAATGAATATTTATTATAGAAGTGAAATCTCCACAATTTTTTTCTGAATGTATATATTGTATTACAACTTCTTTAGGATATACCTTAACTGTAGGAAAATACTCCTTTAAAGCCTCATCTAACATGGAAATCATATTTCTCTCATACACAGTGTGAAATAATTGTTCTTGGTTCATGGTATTTTAAAAAGTAAATAATTTTTCTTTTATAAGTATTGTTTACAGGCTCAACTGCAATGAAAAAATAAAATTTTAGTAGAATAGTGAGTCACATTTAAAAGCTTGAAAAAAGGGCTGTTTAAAGTTAGAATTTTCTTAAACTACTAAGGTCAGATTTAAGAGAAAAGCAGTTAAGATGCCCTGAAGTCTGAAAATGCATGCTTACAGACTTACATTTCCTCTTTTTCCCTTAAAGAACTGCTACCTAGCTGAACATATGCACACGCACACGCACACACACACACTACAAAATATAATGGACTTATTTTTGTCTCTGGTACATTGATCTAGATGAGAAAGATACTTAGATATGAGCATTAATGTTCCATTGAGACTCAATAAAGAGACTTTTAGAGTAAAATCTAAATATATTGTTTTCTAAATCAAAACTCTATCAAATGAATACTCTTTAAGGCCCCCCACCAAAATCATTTTCTTTATCAATATGGTAATATATTCATTTTGAAATAGTGTAAGGAAGACATCCATTTTCAGAAATGAGCAAACATGTCTAATTAGAATAAGGATGTGCACATATGAAATTAATCTATTTCATTTATAGCTATACCTGTTATATTTAAATGATACTTATGGTTAATCAATGTTTATCAAACGTTTATATTTCATTTTTTTCAGAATTCAAGTAGATAAAAATGAGATGAATGATAGAAATTGATGTGAAAAAAGGATTAATGGCACACAATTTAATGTATTGTAAGGAGCAAGTTAATTGGCTTACTTTCATAAGCAAGACAAAGAATCTACTTTTGCTCTAAATTCCATTGGTATAAACTATTGGAAGAAACAAGATTATCAGCAGGTGTATTATTATTCTACGTTTTAAGAGCCCATCATGCTGACGAATAGTTATTCAGTAAATTCTCTATTACCTGGGAAAAAAGAAAAACCCTCAGTCATAGTTGCAAATACTATGTCTCAGCTGAGATAAGGATAAGAATCTAAGAGATTTTCTTATCATCCACATAAAACAATTGCCTGAATTGGGGATTAGAGTTGAGAAGGAGAGAAATAGGAGGATCTCCAATATCACTCGCAGGCTGTTTTCTTAATTTTGAGCATCTTAAAAACAGAGTATGCATTGATTACTTTAAACCTGTGAAAACGAATTACAAGGTGTTAACAGATTTACAGACAGATATAAAAATCTCTAAAATATGTGTGTGATTATATATAAGAATTTCTAAAATAGCAAACTTGACTCTAAAACTTCGTATAGCTCATTTTGTTTGTCACTTGTAAGATTGGCTGGTTTACTGAAACCCTAAAGTATCAGCAACAGTCCAAATTTCAACACCAACTAAACTTACATTTTACTACTATTTAATCAAAATTTTAAATGTGTTTTTATATCTTCATAGTATACTACACATGAAATATCACACTTTAGTATTCACAGTAGGGATTACTATACTTAAACAGTCAAAGTTTTTATATTCAAAATTTTAATTATTTGAGACTTTTACATTGATGTAGCCTACTATTTACAAATGTGCTCCTTAAGAAAAAAAAATTTGAGCAGTAATTTTAAAGGCATCCAGCAGCATTTTGGTGAACAATGACATTGAACACAGTTGGTGTTACACATCTTTCACGCTGGGGTTTTCGACCAATAGGAAGCTATTTTTCTAATGGAAATTCTGTCAGAGAAACATACACAAAATAAGGCATTGAATTTTTTTCCAAAAATTCCATTACTTTTTGTTGTTTTTCTCCCCTGTGTTATCTTTACAAACATGAAGGTGAATTTGTCAGTTTAGTTGTACTTTAATATGCATACTAAACACAACCTGGCAATATTTTTACTAGACCAGCTCCTAAGCTTTTCAAATCAAACAAGGAAAAATAGCTGTTGTGAAAAATGAATTACCTTTAGTAGACTGAGCATTAGTTCTATTTATTGATAATTAGCGATATACTCCATTTTTAAAAAAGAAAAGGAACAACTGTTATTTCTATAAATAATTACATTTACAAATATTTATAAGGTTTTGAGTCATAATATTGTACTTATCTTTAATTTGCTCCATCGTTAATATTCTATAGAACAATAATTAATAATAAATAAGGGAGACATTCTTGTAAGATTTTTATGCAAACAGCTGTCTCACGACAGCTTTTTCAATAGCCTGGAATTGCTTACCCAAAGGCCATATGTGGCATTGTTTAATATCCAATGGCCTCAATTTAGGTTCTTTTTTCAATCTAAAGGTAAAGTTTTAATCAGATTTATTTTCTGGAGTTCCATTACCAATTACTATGTGTTTATCCCTATCATTCATTCAAATATTTCTTCTTCAATACATATCCCTTTATAAAACTGCCATAATTTATGTCTCAAATCATTTAAACAATTTCCCATTGTTAAAATATTTCATGATCACCCTTCTAAACTTACACTTTTTTCCTAAATTTCTGTTTCATTGAAATGAATTATTATCTCCAAAACTCTTTAATTGATCAACACATTTTTGTTGATCCTCTTCAGAAAATGCTGACTCTCTCTTTTCTAATTGCCCCTCCATTGCCATGATTCCCAGCCATTATCCTTACTAGTAAGGTGATGGTTAATTTTACATGTCAGCTTGGCTGGACCATGAGATGCCTAGATATTTGTTGCAGCATTAACCAGTGTGTGTCTGGGAGAGTATTTTAGATGAGGTTAACATGTGAATGGGTAGACTGAGTAAAGCAGATTTTTTTCACAAATATGAGTGAGCCTCACCTAACCAGTTGAAGGTATGACCAGAGCATAAAGGCTAATCCTCCCTCAAATAAAATGGAATTTCTCCTGCCTGATTATCTTGGCCTGGGGCATAAGTCTTTGCCTCACATTGGACTTGAACTCAAATATTAACTCTTCTAAGGTCTTGTGACTGCTGGCCATGGGACTGGAACTTATATCATTGGCTCTCCTGATTCTCAAGACTTTGAATTAGACAGGAGCTAAACCATCAGATCTCCTGGGTCTCCAATGTGCTAATTACAGATCTTGGTACTTAGCCTCCAAAATCATGTGAGCCAGTTCCTTTTAATAAACAGTTCTTTGTATACATGGACATCCTATTGATCTTATTTTTCTGGGAAATCTTGACTAAAATAACTAATATTCTTTATAACCACTTAACTTTGACTCCCTGACTATCCCTTCTTCCCAAATGCTTTCTCTGAATTGTTGCCTGAATTGTTCTTTTAACTGATACATCTGAATATTTTATTCCTTTGTTTGTATTTTATGCTTTTTTATTATCATATACTGATATTGTAACAGTAATATTTAAATATTAATTATATGGATATTGTAGCAGGATAGTATCTCCTCTTTAATTAGTTCATTCCCCATTGAGCTCACATGTGGGGAAATAAACAATAAACTGCTTACCAAATAACATGCATACTGTAATTTCTAGTACTAATTAATACTGAGAAGAAAAAGAACATTTATGAGGGGATTCTTACTAATAGAAGATTGCCATTTTGAATAAAGTGGCTAAGGAAGACCTGCATGAGGAAATGATAACTGGACAAAGATAAGAGATAGTCCTAAATATCTAAGGAAACTTTATTGTTTATCTTTTCACATGCAAACTCAATGAGGAAAGAAATTTTTCCAGGTGCATTATTACTACCTATTTGCCTAGCACAGTGCATGGTACATTTTTAATATACAATCAATATTAATTGAATGAATGATTAAATTAAGAAGTGAGTTAGTTAATTAAAATAAATGAGATATTATTTTCTCAGTTACTCACATGACTAAATCTCAGCAGAGGTACAACTAGTAAAATGTATTTTACATTTACTATGATGATAATTCTAAAGAACAGTGGGAAATATGTATTTTACAATACATGGAAAAGAGTCTTTGGGAATTCTATATGGGGAATCAAAATGAAAGTCAATCATATTATACTCCATAACTCTGAGTCAGTTTCATGTATATGAAACATGTAAGCCTGCAAGGGCATACTTAACAGAAAATACACTCGATTTTCTTTATGATGTCAGTATGGCAAACGCTTTCTTAAACATGACACAAAAGGCACTAATTATAAAGTCAGTCAGTGATTGACAAATTTGACTCAGTTAAAATTAAATACTTGTATTCATCAAGAGACCACTAAAATAATGGATATATAAGACGGTGAGTCTGATAATTGTGAAGCATAAACCAACAAAGGCTCATATTTAGAACATGCAAACACTACTGCAAATTAATTAGAAAATAAAAGTCACCCAGTAGGAAAATGGGAAAAAATACTTAAATAAGCACTTCACAATAGAGAAAATCCAAATATCCAAGAATGTATTAAAAATGCTTAACTTTACGATTAACTAGGGGAATAAAAATTGAGGTCATTAAAACTTTGCTACTAATTGAGGAAATCATAATATTAGGTACCACTTCATACAAACACTAAATGACTGACAAAATTAAATATTGAAGGGAGTGTGTAGTAATATAGTGCTGTTGAAGTAGAAATGGATAATATTTATTTGCAAAATAGTGTGGCCTGTTTGCTGAAGTTGAATATCATGTTCTACTAATTTTACACTGTTATGCAACTTACAGAATTGTGTGCTTATGTGTGTCAGTTTAAATGTACAGAATTTTTATAATAGCCTTATTCATAATTATCCCAACTGTAAACAAAGCAAGTGTTTAGAAGAAGTGTGGACCAATAAATTGTGTTATATCTATACAATATTATGGTGAGAAAAATGAAAAATATATATGTATATCTAAAAAGTATGGGTAAAATTTCACATAATGTTGGCACCAAAAGCCAGAAACCAAGAAACACAAAACTGTATGTAGTATGAACCATTTACATACACTTCTGAAAAACAACACTAAACTTTATTGTTTATTTATGCGTCATTACGCATGTGCAAAAAGTATCAAGAAAAGTGAGGAAGTGATTATCATAAATTCTAGAATAGTTGTGATCTCTAGGAAAGAGTAAAGAAATTGTCACCAGTAAAACACCTGTAGGCCTCTTAAGAGGGCTGACCATAATATAATACAAATGTAAATTATAGTTTGCTACAGGATTCAAGATAGAGATAAAAGGGAATAAATATAAGCTGGGAGTTGCAGTTTTAAATAGGATAATTAGGAAGAGGCTCATTGAGTGGACAATGTTTGAGCAAATACTTGAAAGAAATGAGGGAATTAGCCATGTTGTGTTGGGAGAAAGGTGGTATGGTAAGGGAGTGTTCAGTAGTAGAATTCGCAGAGCAGAGATACTAATGCAGTGAGTAGAATAGTGGCTCCAAAAAACTATGTCAAAATCCTAACTCTCAGTACCAATAAATGTGACATTATTTGAAAACAGGGTCTTTACAGATGTAACTGAGAATCTCTAAGTGAGATTATTTGGATTTAGAGTAGGCCCTAATTTAACAACTAGTGTTCTTGTAAAAGAAAGCAAAAGGAGGGTTGGGACTCAGAGACATGCAGGGAAGAAAGCCATGAGAAGATAGAGGCAGAGACAGAAGTCACGTAGCCCCAAACCAAAAAGTATGCCCAGAGTGACCAGACGCTGAAAAAGGCAAGGCAGGATTTTTCTCTACAGGCTTGAGTGATCAAAGTTCTGCTGACACCTCACTATTTAATTTCCTCCTCTAACACTGGGAGAGAATTCCTACTGATCTAAGTCACCACATTTGTGGGAATTTGTTATAGCAGCTCCAGGAAACTAACATAAGGAGTATACTGAGGCTGTTAATGTTGTTCTTCCCTAGTTTTCTTGATTTTTACTATTTGCTTATGTAAATATTAAGGGTGAAAAAGTTTCTGACCTGTGAAAATCCACAAATTTGCTTATTAGATTAAATATTATATGTTATATGTCTATGTAACTCAAAATATGAATCTAAGGACCCAGGGATAGTTATGTTTTTATATATGACATATATTTTGTATATAATTTGAATAATTAGGCATGATTTCATATAAAATTTAAAATTACAGAAAACATACTGAAAATTATAATTTTTTAAAATAGTCATAAACTAACCCTGCAGGGATAATCATTTGATAGATTATCTTCCAAATGTTATATCCACACTTGTTAGTATGATGGTAGTAAATATAAACTTTTAGTATTCCGCTTTTTAATTTAACTTTACACATTTTGCCACACAATTAAGCATTCTACAAAACATAATTTTATTGCAAGCATATAGTTTTATTCTTTGACTATAACATAAATTATTTAGCTAATCCTCCAGTACTGAAATTTAGTTTTGTCTAGTAGTTGTCTGTTACAAATAATACTGTAACAATATCCTAAGAATGACCCTGGAGCAAGTTCAACTCCTGGTTATGTTACATAATATTTTAATTTTGGAAAATAATTGGCTACTCGATATCCATATGTATAAACTGGCAAATGTATTAGTCCATTCTCACACTGCTATAATGAAATACCTGAGACTTGGTAATTTATAAAGAAAATAGGTTTAATTGACTCAAGTTTCTGCAGGCTGTACAGGAAGCATAGCGGCCTCTGTTTCTGAGGAGATCTCAGGAAGCTTCCAATCAAGGAAGTAAAGAGGGAGCACCCACCTCACATAGCATAGCAGAAGCAAAAGAGCAATGTGGGAGGTGCAACACACTTTTAAATGACTGAGATATCATGAGAATTCACTATCACAAGGGTAGTACCAATGGGATGGCACTAAACCATTCATTCAAAACGTCCCCTATGATGCAATCACCTCCCACAAGATTGCACCTCCAACATTGGGGGTATCATTTCAACATGAGATTTCGGCAGGAATAATATCCAAACTATATCAGTGAAATAGTATAATAGATCTTATAAGACAGTTTTAATGCTTAAGTTAATTCATCAAGACATTTTAACTCAATTCCCAGAATATGAGCAATCTCTCAAAAGGAAATTCCAGTGTATGCCTAAAATATTATTGATCTGAAGTGGTTGTCAGTGGTTTTGGGAAAAGGCAGGGATGAATAGACAGAACACAGAGAAATTTTAAGTTACTGAAAATGCTCTATACAATACAATAATGGTCAGTACATGTTCTTTATACATTTCAACAAATTCACAGAATGTCCATTAACAGTATAACAGTGGAACAACAAAATAACTAACATAAATGGCTTCATTTTTATTTAAAGGGTCTTTACCTATTCCTGGATGTAGACTAGGATACATTGAGAGCGGGGGAGGAGGGAGGGATAGCGTTAGGAGATATACCTAATGTAAATGAGGAGTTAATGGATGCAGCACACCAACATGGCACATGTATACATATGTAACAAACCTGCACGTTGTGCACCTGTACCCTAGAACTTAAAGCATAATAAAAACAGCAATCATATAATTTTTGAAACTAAATCTGGGATTGAAGGGTAAGTATGTAAACAGCTAAGTTTTGTTACGTAATTATAAGAAACAAGGAGGAAGTGGGGCAAGATGGCAAAATAGAATCCTCCAGCAATCATTCACATCCCCTGTAGACGCACCAAACTGAACATATTCACACAAGAAAGCATCATTAAAAGAACCAAAAATCAGTTGCATGATCACAGTACGTAATTTTAACATCATGCCAAGGAAGGAGGCACTGCGTAAGGAAGAAAAGGCAATCTTGAATTGTTATTACACCTCTTCTCCATGCTCTGACATTAGCAGTGGCCATAAGACACACACAGAGAATCTGTGTGCTTGGGGGAGAGAAAGCACAGTGATTGTCGGACTTCGCTTTGAAATTCTGTGCTACCCTGCAAAGCAAAAAGCAACACAGTAGAGAAATCACCCAGCACCCATTCGGGGCACATTTAGACCAGCCCCAGCCATAGGTAAATCGTCCATCCTGCAGGTTGGAATTTGAGTTTTGCAAGCCCCACCAATGTGTGCCAAACTGCTCTGGGGGCCTAAATAAACTTGAAAGGTAGTCTAGGCCACAAGAACTTCAATTATTTGGCAGGTCCTGGTTCTGTACTGGGCTCAGAGCCAGGGAACTTAGCATGCACATGACTTAGCAAGATACCAGCTGGGGTGGCCGAGGGAGTAATTGCATCTCTCCTCCCCCAACCACAGGCAGAACAGCTCACAGCTCTAGGAGCAAATCCTCTCTTCCACTTGAGGAAGGTATAGGGGAGAAGAAAGAAGACTTTCTCTGGTATCTTGACTATCAGCTCAGTCACAGTAGAATAGGGAGCCAGACAGAGTAATGAGGCCCTCATTTATGGTACTAGCTCCCCAAGGACATTCCCAGACACACCCTGGGCCAGAAGGTAACCCATTGTCTTGAAGGAAAATACCTAGTCCTGGTAGGATTCATTGCCTTCTGACTAAAGATCCCTTAGGCCTTGAATAAATACCAGCACTTGCCATGGGGTTTGGGTGAGACCCAGTGCCACACTGGCTCCAGGTGTGACCCGGCACATTCTCAGCTGTGGTGGCCATGAGGAGAGACTCCTTCTGCTTGAAGAAAGGAGAGGGAAGAGTAAAGGAAGCTCTGTCTTGCAGCTTGGGTATCACCTAGACCATAGTGAAGTAGAGCACCAAACAGGCTCTGGGGGCTTGATTCCAGACAATGGCTCTTAGATGGCATTTTTGGACCTGCCCTGGGCCAGAAGGGAGCCTTCTGCCCTCAATGGCAAGACCTAGGGCTAGCAGTACTCACCACAAGCTGCCTGAAGAGCCCTTGGATCTTGAGTGAATGCTGGTGACAGCCAGGTAGTACACAACAGGGACTCAGGGAAACAGAGGCTATCATGAAAGACTCCATCTGCTTGACCAAAAAAGAGAGAAGAGTGAGAAGAACTTTCTTTTGCAGCTTGGGTGCCAGCTCAGCCACAATAGAACAGAGCACAAAGTACATTCCTAAGGTTCCTAATTCTAGGCCCTGGATCCCAGATGGCATCTCGGGACTCGCCTTGGCCCTTAAGGAAAGGCCACAACCCTGTATTGATTCTTCACCTGATGATTGTAGGGTCCTTGATCCTTGAAGAAACATCAGCAGTAACCAATTAGTGGTCACCATGGGCTTTGGGCAAGAACCAGTGTTGTGCTGGCTTTGGATCTGACCCAGTGCAGCCCCAGTCATGGATGACACAAAGCTGCTTGTGTCACTTTCCTACATGTTCCAGACAACTTAAAAAGAAGAGTTTCTGTTTATTTAGGGGAAAGTAACACAAAAGAACAAGAGTCTCTGCCTGATAATTTAGGTACTTCTCCCAGATCTTAGCTGTATAATTCTGCAAAAATCATAGCATTATTATGCCTGGATCCAGAAGCAGCCACCTAATGCAGATATAGCTGCAGTGAGCAAACACTTGGATCACAACATTCAATTCTCTTTGAATACTTGGAAAGTCTTCCCAAGAAAGAAACTAACAAGCCCACCTTGTGAATACTACAATAAATTCCTAACTCTTCAAGGCCTGGACATTGATAAACATATATCAGCATCAAGATCATTTAAAAAAACATGACCTCACCAAACAAGCTAAATATGATACCAGCGACCCATCCTGGAGAAACAGAGATATGTGACATTTCAGAAAGAGAATTCAAAATAGCCATTTTGAGGAAACTCAAACAAATTTAAGATAACATAGAGAAGAAATTCAGAATCCTATCAGATACATTTAACAAAAAGATTGAAATAATTAAAAATAATCAGGGAAAAATTATGAAGCTGAAAAATTTAGTTGACATAATGAATAATGCATCAATCACAGTCCCTCAACAGAAGAACTGATGAAGCAGAAGAAAGAATTAGTGAGTTTGGCGACAGCCTATTTGAAAATACATAGTCAGAGAAGACAAACAAAAATCTTAAAAAAGAATAAAGCATGCATACAAGATTTAAAAAATAGCCCCCAAAAGGCAAATTTAAGTGTTCTTGGCCTTACTGGAGATGTGAGAAAAATAGCAACAGAAAGTTTATTCAAAGTGATAACTATAGAGGATTTTCCAAACCTAGAAAGACAACAATATCTAAGTATGAGAGAGTTATAGGACACCAAGAAGATTTAGCCAAAAGAGGAGTATCTTAAGACCTTTAATAATTAAACTCCTAAAGGTCAAGGATTAAAAAAAGAAAAGAAAAGAAAAGAAAAAATGGATCCAGAAGCAGCAAGAGAAAAGAAACAAATAGCATACAAATCAGCTTGAACACATCTGACAGCTGACTTTTCAGTAGAAACCTTACAGGTCAGGAGAGAGTGGCATGAAATATTTAAAGTGCTGAAGGAAAAAACAAACAAACAAACAAAAACAGCTTCTAAACTTTAATAGTATATATAGTGAAAATATCTTTAATTGTGAAAAAAAAATAAATACTTTCTTAAGACAAACAAATGCTGAGGGAATTCATCAGCACCAGCCTTTTTCTATAGGAAATGCTAAAGAGAGTTCCTCAATCTGAAAGAAAAGGACGTTAGTGAGCAAGAAAAAATCATTTGAAAGTATAAAACTGACTGGTAAGCCAGGCACAGTGGCTCAAACTTGTAATCCCATGACTTTGGGAGGCCAAGGCAGTGGATCACCTGAGGTCAGGAGTTCAAGACCAACCAGGCCAACATGGCGAAACCCTGTCTCTATTAAAAATACAAAAATTAGCTGGATGTGGTGGTGGACACCTGTAATCCCAGCTACTTGGGAGCCTGAGGCAGGAGAATCACTTGAACCTGGGAGGAGGAGGTTGCAATGAGCCAATATCATGCCACTGCACTCCAGCCAGGGCAACAGAATGAGACTTCATCTCAAAACAAACAAACAAATCAAAACCCTCACTGGTTCCACTGGTAATAATAAATACACAGACAAAATATTGTAACAGTGCAATCAGTTGTGGTGTGTAAGATACTTGTATCTTTAGTAGAAAGACTAAAAGACAAACCTACCAAAAATAATAACTATAACAACTTCTCAAGAAATAAACAGTATAACATTAATAGAAACAACAAAAAGTTAAGGAGATGCATTTAAAGTGCAGAGTGTTTTATTGGTTTTCTCTTTGCTTGTTAGTTTTTGCAATCAGCGTTAAGTTGTAATCAGTTTAAAACAATAAGTATAAGATGTTATTATAAAAATTCATGGTAATTTCAAATTAAAAAAACCTACAACACATGAAAAAAATTAAAAGCAGGAAATTAAAACATAGCAGCAGAGAAAATCCTCTTAACAAAATAGAAGATAGAAAGGAGAAAAAAAGGAAGAGAAGACTGTAAAACAACCACAAAACAAATAACAAAGTACCAGTAGTTAGTCCTTACTTATCAATAATAACACTGAATATAAATGCACTAAACTCTCCAAAAAACACAGAGTGTCTGAATGGATTTAAAAAATGAAAGCAAGACACAATGATTTATTGCCTGTAAAAAAGCATGATTTACATATAAAGATAACATCTTTATTTAACAAAATATAAGGATGAGAAAAGATATTTTATGAAAATGGAAATAAAATAGAGCAGGAATAGCCATATTTATATCTGATAAAATAGATTTCAAGATTAAACTATAAAAAGAGACAAAGAAGATCATTATATAATGATAAAGAGGTCAATTCAGGAAGAGAATATAAAAATTGTAAATATATATGCACCCAACACTGAGGCACCCAGATAGAAAAGCAAATATTAAAGAGAGAGAGAGACCCTAATAAAATAATAGCTGGATATTTCAACTCCCCACTTTCAGCATTAAATAGATCATCCAGACAGAAAATCAACAAAGAAACACAGGAACAATGTGCACTATAGACAAATGGACCTAATGGATATTTACAGCACATTTCTTCCAATGGCTGTAATACACAGTCTTCTCTTCAGTAGATGGAACATTCTCAAAGATAGACCCTATATTGGATCACAAAACATGTCTTAAAACATTCAAAAAATTGAAATCATATCAAGCATCTTTTCTGACTAAAATAGGATAAAATTAGAAATGCACAGTGTGAGGAACTTTGGAAATAACAGAAACACATGGAAATTAACCAATATGTTTCTCAATGGCCAGCGAGGTCAATGAAGAAATTCACAAGAATATTTTTAAAATCCTGGAAACAAATGAAAATGCAAATACAGCATACCAAACCCTATGTGACACACCAAAAGCAGTACTAAGAGAAAAATTTCTAGCAATAAGTGCTCCCTCTCTCTCTCTTTCTATATGTATATATATATATATATGAGGAAAAATTTAAATAAACAAATGATGCATCCTAAATAACTAGAAAAGCAGAACAAATCAAACTCAAAATTAGAAGAAAAGAAACAACAACGATTAGAGCAGAAATAAATTTATTAATCCCCCCAAAATAACAAAACAATAATGAAATAAAAAGTTGACTTTCCGAAAAGATAAACAAATTCAACCAACATTTAGCCAGACTAGCTAATAATAAACAGAAGATTAAAATAAATAAAGTCAGAGATAAAAAAGGAGACATTACAACTGATACCACAGAAATTCAAAGGATCATTAGAGACTGCATTAGGCAGGGTTCTCTTAGAAGAACAGAAGTAATACATACATTCCATTTACATATATAAATACATATATATATGTACACACTTATATACAGGGGAGTTTATTAAGTTTTAACCCAAACAATCACAAGGTCCCACAATAGACCATCTGCAGGCTGAGGAGAAAGGAAAGCCAGTCTGAGTTCCAAAACTGAAGAACTTTGAGTCCGATTTTGAGGGCAGGAAGCACCCAGCATGGGAGAAAGATGTAGGTTGGGAGGCTAGGCCAGTTCCTCTTCTACATTTTTCTGCCTGCTTATGTTCTAGACATGCTGGCAGCTGATTAGATTGTGCCCACCCAGATTAAGTATGGGTCTGTCTTTCCCAGCCCACTGACTTGAATGTTAATCTCCTTTGGCAACACCCTCACAGACACACCCAGGATCTATACTTTGTATCCTTCAATCCTTCAATCCATTGAAGTTGACACTCAGTATTAACTATCACAGAGACTACAATAAGCAACTATACACCAATAAATAGGAAAACTTAGAAGAAATGACTAAATTACTAGAAAAATAAAACCTACCAAGATTAAACCTAGAACAAATTCAAAACCTAAATAGACCAGTAAGAAGTAATGAGATCAAAGCCATAAATATATATATTATATATAATATATACATATATTATATATATTATATATAATATATAAAAAAAAAAAAAAAAAAAAAAAAAAAAAAAAAAAAAAAAAAAAAAAAATAAAAAAATAAAATAAAATATAAATATATTAATATATAATATATAATATATATATATAATATATACATATATTATATATATTATATATAATATATATAATTATATATAGTTATATTATATACATTATATATAACATATCTATATAATTATATATAATATATTAATATATATTTTATATATATATATATGTGTCTCTCAACAAAGAAGACCTGAGATGCATTGGTTTCACTGATAAATATTGCCAAACATTAAATAAAAAAATACCAATCCTACTCACACTTTTCTGAAAAATGCAGGAGAAAATACTTCCAAAATCTTTCTATGAGGCCAATAGTACCCTGATACCTAAATCAGACAAAAAAAAACATTTAAAACAACTGTAGGTCAATATCCCTGATGAATATCAATGCACAAATTCTCAACAAAATACTAGCAAATTGAATTTAACAATACATTAAAGACATCATTCATCATGACCAAGTGGAATCCATCCCAGTAATTCAAGAATGGTTTAATATATGCAAACCAATCTATATGATACAGCATTATCAACAGAATGATAGGCAAAAATTATATCATCATTTTAATAGATACTAAAAAAGCACCTGATAAAATTTAACAACTCTTCCTAATAAACACCCTCAAAAAACTGGGGGTAGGAGGAACATATCTCAAAATAATAAAAGACAAATATAACAGGCACACAACTAGTATCATACTTAATCTGAAAAAACTGAAAGGCTTTCTTCTAAGATTTGAAACACAACAAGACTGTCCACTTTCATCATTGCTCCTCAACACAGTACTAGATGTGCTAGCCATTGTAATTGCACAAGAGAAAGAAACAAACAGCATCCAAACTTAAAGGGAGAAGTCAAATCATCCTTGTTTTCAGATGATATAATATTATTTGGAAAAACCAAAAGACTCCACACAAAAAATACCTAGTAGAATTCATAAAGAAACTCAGTAAAATTGTAGAATATAAAGTTAAAATAAAAAGATCAGTAACATCTCTATATGCAAACAGTGAACAATTTGAAAAAAAATCAAGAACATAATCCCATTTATAAAAGCAACAAATAAAATAGAACACCTAGGATTAAACTTAACCAAAGAAGAGAAAGATCTCTACAATGTAAACTATGAAACAAAAATGCTTATGCAAGAAACCAAAGAGGACATAATAAAATGAGAAGGTATTTCATGTTCATGTATTAGAAGAATCAATATTGTTAAAATTCCCATGCTACAAAAAGCAATTTACAGATTTAATGCAATTCTTATCAAAATACCAATGATATTCTTCACAGAAATAAAGAAAGTAAACCTAAAATATGTAAGGAACCACTAAAGACCCACAATAGCCAAAGCCATGTTGAGCAAAAGAACAAAACTTGAGGAATCACATTACGTGAGTTCAAATTATACTACAGAGCTATTGTAATCAAAACAGCATGGTACTGGCATAAAAACAGGCATATAGACCAATGGAAAAAATGAAGAACCCATAAATAAATCCATACATCTACAGTGGGCTCAGCACAGGTGGCAAGAACATATACTGAGGAAAGAAGAGTCTCTCCAAAAAAAATTGTGCTGGGAAAGTTGAATATCCATATGCAAAAGAATAAAATTAGACCCTTATCTCTCAACATATTCAAAAATCAAATCAAAATGGGTTAAAGACTTAAGTTTAAGGCCTAAAGGTACTCCCTAAGAGAAAACAAGTTTGTCAGTAAATTGTTTTGGGCAACAATTTCTTGAGTAATACTCCAAAAGCACAGGAAACCAAAGCAAAAAATGGACAAGTGGAATCACATCAAGTTAAAAAGCTTTGCCACAACAAATGAAACAATCCATAAAGTGAAGATACAACTCACGGAAAAGAAGAAAATATTTGCAAACTCCCTATTTAACAAGGGTTTAATAACTAAAATATACAAGGAGCTCAAACTAACAAATAGGAACAAATCTAATAATTCTACTATGTACCCATAATAATTAAAAATTAATCAATGAAAAAAATTATAGGAAAATTTTGACCTGACCACAGACAAAATGTTCCCAACTTCCTACAACTCTTGCTAGCACGCTTCTGTTTGTGTTTGTTGGTCACCTCTTCATCCCAACCCCTGCCTCTTCCCCCTTCCTTCAATATAAAAAGAAGCTGAAATATGTTCTGACTTGAAATGGTCTTGGTGATACTTGTTCACCATCCTCTTGAGTGCCTGGCTCCTGTGTAAACCTGCTTTTCATCTTCAATTTTGTCCCTTCAGTTCGGTTTTCAAACAGCAAGCAGCCAAACCTAGGTTCCATTACACCAGTGTGTTCCCTCATGTAAATTATGAACTTTGGGTGATAAGAATGTGTCAGCATAGACTCATCAATTGTAACAAATGTATTGCTCTTGCGTGAGGTGTCGACAATGGGGGAGTCTATGTATGTGTACAGGTAGGGAGTATATGGGAAGCCACTGTACCTTCCAATCAATTTTGTTGTGAACCTAAAATGTTCTAAATATAAAGTTTATTAAAAGAACGCTTTTGATATTTGTCACTTATTACTGCGTGCGCTTTGTTCCCTGGCTGTCTCATGTTCATCCTTTGTTTCTAGGCCACATTCTTCCATAGTATACATTGATAGTGATATTGTGCTAGCAACATTTCCTATTAACTCCCAGATACTTCTACTCTTTCTCAGTTGTTATATTTTTCCCTTGAGATTATTCCACCTATACAATATCAACAGAAATTATTTCAATCTTGGAAATAAAGATTGCAAGCTTACCTACATTACAGAATCACAGAAAATTTCATATCCATATTCATTGTTCCCATATGATATCAATTTCCAGAAAAGCACTCTCATCCAACATACCCCCTCTCCCATCCCCAAACACACACAAGTGAATGTATTAGATTTATATGCGGAAACAATAAAAAGCTTAGGAGAAAGAGGCTCAGAAGTCAGTCATTCTCCCTTGACCCAGATATTAAAAGCTGTACACATATGATGTACATATCCATAAAGCAAATAGCACCTGGGTACCAGAATTTGCCTCCTCAATTGCATGCCCAATTTTTTTGCATGTTTTGAACATTTCTTATAGAATATTTCTACCCATGGCAATCTGCCTCAATTCTACCTGTTTTTTAAAGCCATTCTCATGTGTGATTTCCCTCATTTTGTCACTGGTTATTAACACTAGTTCCTTGATTAGCATATTTTAGAATATTTACCTTATTCAGCCCTGTATTGCAAGCATTGGGTCATCTACTCGTTCAACAAATGTTTATAAAACCTGGACATCTGATGAGAATTAAGCCAGACTATGGGGATGAAGAGTAAGCAAAAGAGCTTCAGTTCATCATGGAGCTTACAGAGTAATAGAGAAATAGACATCACTTATTATACACTGTATGCCAATTTTGAGTAAGAAATACACATTTTTATATGAGAGAAAATTTATATTTTACATAATTAGTTTCTCATCAAGGGCTCTGTTCAGTCCTTCAACATCAACATCAAACAACTATCAAACTGTCATGCATATAATTGGTAATTTGTAAATATTTGTTGAAACAAAAGTAGTTGAAGAGGTAAGTAACTTGCTGTGCATAAAGATATTTTCTTTCTTTATTCCTATCAGTAGAAAAATGTAGATGGTTTTGGTTTGTCACTGTAAGTGTTTTTGCTGTGCTGAGATTTTACTTTCAGCTGAGGTAGTATAGCACAGTTTTTCTATTGTGAAGTTATGTTTAGGTTTTAATGAGCATTTTGTGTGTGTGCCACACTTCAAATTTATTATGGATTTTGTCATTGATTTTTGAGAAGTGGGCCATAGGAATTTCTATGTAAAAAGCTAAACCTCATGTGTAATTGAAAGTGTTGCAAAGCCTCTACTGCATTCCTCATTAGATCTCCCTTTGAATTACAATTGAGTTTTTAGGACCAGGTCAATACCTCCAATAGAGCAATTAGACTGGGCAATAGGTCAGAGTTCTAGACTCCAGCTGATACTGTATATCAAAATTATGTATTCAATTATCTTTATGTGGTGCTAGAAATATGAGAATCAAATTTTATACTGAGATTTATATATATTAAAAATGAAAAGAAAATTATTCTGCTAGAAGACATATTCTCCCAAGACTACTTTTGTTTGTTGTTTTGTTTGATACTTTCCAAGCGACAATATTCAGAACTGAACAAAAGTAATATATTATTTTCTTAGCAGATGGAGCCAGATCATATGTCTATTGCTATAGCACAATCACAGAGTGGAAAGAGATTGAACTAATTGGCAATACTGGGAAATAAAAAGAAGATCTGGATTAGAGAGATAATGTGAGAAAAGGCTCAATAAAATGTGTGGGCTTGTAAGGAGGCTCATAAGCCTGACAGAAATGAAGCTAGCAATAAATGACCTTGGATGTCTTAGACAATGATAATATGCAATATTGGTATAAATAAATAAGGAGGAAAAGGTAGAAAATACTGACTATAAAGTTAGCAACACGGAAAGCTAATTTACCAACAAATAATGCAATGTCTATATTATTTTGAAATGTGTGGGGAACTCAAAGGTGAGAAGTAAGGATAATAGCCTTGTGTTATTTTTCTAAGAATAGTAAACAGAATGGGACACATATGGTAATAAAAATAGTAAAACAATCATAATTTGATTTCATATATATCCTAAACTGAGAATTCTTGAATAAAGGCAAATTGGTATCTTAAGTAAATTTTTGAAATATAGTAATAGTATCAAGGCAGAATTTAAGTAGATTGTTTTTTCTGATAAGTGTCCCATTTTTGACAAAAAATTGACTTAGAATTTTAGTCTGATTGAGGTCAGTAAGTTAAATTTTAATACACTGATTAATTTCTCCAAAATAAAAGATGAATAAGAAATATTATCTTTAGATGAAAAATGTATTTTTTCAATTTAGTACCTCATTACATGTCTAGTACTTTAATGTAAAATTATGAAAAATTTAAAAATTCCAAGATATTGAGAATGACATTGTCCGGTTTTTGGACCATTCTATAGGCATGAATTCAATAAATTTAGAGGAATTAGCGCATCTTTTATGAATGTCAACATGATGACGTCCTAGACTGCAGAAAGTTGCAACAGTTCTTGATGACTGCACGTGAACGTTTATACAAATGCACGGAACACAAACATATCTTTCATTATTTTTAACCAAAACATGGTTTGTCTTTTTAAATTGACTTTTTTAGAACCAATGGAATAGTTTCTAAGTTTTACAGAATATATTTATATTAAATGTATAATGCAATAAAAGAACGAATATGACAATAACTGTCATTTACACATAACCTCAAAAGATAGAAAACAGTGCCATGGAAGAAAATACAGCTGGCATAGTCCAAGATATTTGTAACATATGAATTATTGTAGTAAGTCTTGGGCTAAAATTACTATTTTATGCATTTTATTTATATTACATATAAATTATGAGTAGAGCTAATGAAAATAAAACTGCTATGAGATAGCAATCTCTTTTAGCAATTCTCATTGTTTTTACCTTCTCTATATATATTGAATATGTATTTCATTAATTTTATAAACTAAGTTTAAGAAAATATAAATTAAAAAATGCCTCAAACCCTTCAGCTCTGGTATAATATATACTATCATTTATAAAATTTTTAAAATGACTGCTAATATTTAGTACAGAAACATGTTCTTTTCAAGGAAAATTAAATTCTAAAAATTAGTGGTCAAACTTATTTCTCTCTATTCTTCTTATTTTAGTGAATTGCCTATAAATAACAAAAGTGACACCCATAAAAACCCGTTGTGATGTCCATATTGGTGTTATACCTAAAATTAACTACTAATTTATTTTTATAAAATAGTTCCTTTCATAGGTCATTAAAAAGTAGTTCTTTGTTGAACATCAGAAACATATAACAACCAGTAACTTTGTTACATCATCATGTAGCTCCGCCATGATTAACAAGCTTCATACAGGGATTGCTTCTTATTTGTACCTAATTATGCAGACATCAATTCATAAAAGCATCATATGATTTATGTTTTACTACTTTTGTGTGAGTAAATTACCTTCCAATGAGTTGGTTGTAATGGTAACATAAAATCAATAACATGAACTCTTCAATTAGTTAACTACTTAGGCAAATATTAAAATATCTTTAAATGTCTTCTTTTGTAAAAGGCAATAGCAAAACATCTAAGATGTTAAAAATGCAAATAAATTAACAGTAAAAAAACTTTGTGCTGCCCTTTATCTACACCCACTTAAGACCTGTCTTTCTTGAGGCAGTGGCTGCCATGGACAATTTATTGTAGATCTTAGCAGGGACAATCTATACATTGACAAAATTTTATATATATATCTATAGTTATAGTTATATCATATATGAAAGAGCTACATATAAAAGATTTTATAAATGTACATAATTACATATATATCGAGGAGGACTCAAGAGATCCTCCTGCCTCAGCATCCCAACTAGCTGGAACTACAGGTATGTGCCACTATGTGCAGCTAATTTTTAAATATTTTGTAGAGATTGAGTCTTGGTATGTTATCCTGGCTAGTGTTGAACTCCTGGCCTCAAATAATCCTCCTGATCTGGACTCCCAAAGTGTTGGGATTACAGGCATGAGCCACTATCCCTGGCCTTATATATTTACAAATTGCAATACTCTATATGCTTGCTCTGTACTGTTTTTTCATTTAAGATTTTTCTAGATACATCTATATTAGCACAAATAGAGCTGCATTTTTCATTTTCACAACTGAATATATTTTTTTGTATGGACATTTAAACTACGATTTTCTTTTGCCTTAGATACCATAGGACCTCCCATATTTTAGAGAGACTTTCGAAAATAAAAATAATTACTATCATATTATATATATTTCCAGCATTTTGTTCAGTACTTAATATATTTTTTCTTTGAAAATGCATTTTTGAAAACATTTTACTTGGTCTTAACTTTCTTTTTATTCTTTACATGTCTCTCATTTGAGATGGTTGGGATCAAAATACCCTCATAGTATTTCCAGAGTAAAAATGTAATTATTACTACAAATTTGCCTTCTATTTATTTAATTATTAAGCAATAAAAATGATAATAAGTAATATTGTCAAAATAAATCTATGTCACTATTTGATGTGAAGAGTTGAAGACTGATAAAATAAGTTTTAAAAATATGCTAAAAGTAACAAAACAGATATATTGAACTAAATGCACTTTCATATATATTAAATTTTCGGACACGGAAGAACAAGAAGAAACGTAGAATAGAAAGAATAAAGAAAGATCAGGAAGTACAAACACAAAGGAAGGAAGGGAAGAGAAGGGAAGGGAAGGGAAGAGATTAGACTTACCAATGTTCAAACATAAAAATATAGCATGCTAAGCTATTCAACTTACATTATTTTAACAATTTCCTGAGAAGACAATCACAAGTGAAAAACAAACCCTTGAGGCTTTTCCATCTCCTGCTTTTTTATAAATAAGGTTTTATTGAAATAGCTATAGTCATTTATTTACTTACTATTTATGGCTGTTTTTTCCTGCTACATTGGCAACACTAAACAGCAGCATTGGTAAAGAAGCCATATGACCCACAAAGCTTAACATGGTTATTACGTGATCTGATCACACACACACACACAAACACGCATAACATGTTGAGAGAACAGTTCAAGTGTTTATTATGTAACGTCTACGTGTGTACTTTTCAATGATTAAACTGTAATAAAATATTTATATATACTTATTAAATCAGAGTATTTCTGAAAAAAATTCAAAATTTTATTGTAGGTGTTAGTGTCCAAAGCAACAAAACTAGAATTTCAATTATCTCACTTGTTACCTCCAACTAGTTTTGTTTTTGTTGTTGATTTTTTTTCATTTCCTCACCCAGACAGAGCAACAAAACTAGAATTTCAATTATCTCACTTGTTACCTCCAACTAGTTTTGTTTTTGTTGCTGATTTTTTTTTTCATTTCCTCACCCAGCTATCTTGATTATACAAACTCTGTTTCATCAGGACCTACAGTCTGTTGACCCTACTCTTCTTTCAAGGCTTTCCTTCTATTCTTACTCACTTAAATGTGACAGTGTGCCCAAAATTGGTGGGTTCTTGGTCTCACTGTCTTCAAGAATGAAGCCAAGGACCCTTGCAGTGAGTGTTACAGTTCTTAAAGCTGGTGTGTCCGGAGTTGTTCATTCCTCCAATCCGGAGTTGTTCCTTCCTCCTTGTGGGTTCTTGGTCTTGCTGACCTCACGGGTGAAAATGCAGACCTTCGTGGTGAGTGTTAGAGCTCATAAAGGCAGTGTGGACCCAAAGAGTGAAAGAACACAGCTTCCACAGTGTGGAAGGAGACCCAAGCAGGTTGCCACTGATGGCTCGGGCAGCCTGCTTTAATCCCTTATCTGACCCCACCCACATCCTGCTGATTGGCCCATTTTACAGAGAGCTGATTGGTCCATTTTACAGAGAGCTGATTGGTCCATTTTGACAGGGTGCTGATTGGTCCATTTTGACAGGGTGCTGATTGGTGCATTTACAATCCCTGAGCTAGACACAGAGTGCTGATTGGTGTATTTACAATCCTCTACCTAGACATAAAAGTTCTCCAAGTCCCTACTAGATTAGCTAGACACAGAGCACTAGTTGGTGGATTTACAAACCTTGAGCTAGACACAGGGTGCTAATTGGTGCATTTACAAACCTTGAGCTAGACACAGAGTGCTGATTGGTGCGTTTACAATCCCTGAGCTACACACAGAGTGCTGACTGGTGCATTTACAATCCTCTAGCTGGACATAAAAGTTCTCCAAGTTCCCACCAGATTAGCTAGATACAGAGTGCTGATTGGTGCATCCACAAACCCGGAGCTAGACACAGAGTGCTGATTGGCACATATACAATCCTCTAGCTAGACATAAAAGTTCTCCAAGTCCCCACCTGACTCAGGAGCCTAGCTGGCTTTGTCTAGTGGATCCCAGGCCAGGGCCACAGGCGGAGCTGCCCACCAGTCCCATGCCACATGCCCACACTCCTCAGCCCTTGGGCAGTCAATGGGACCGGAGCCCCAGAGCAGGGGGTGGCAACTCATCAGGGGGCTCAGGCTGTGCGGGAGCCCATAGGGGTTCTGAGGGAAGGCTCAGGCATGGTGGGCTGCAGGTCCCGAGCCCTGCCCCACAGGGAGGCAGCTGAGGCCTGGTGAGAATTCGAGCACGGCGTTGGCAGGCTGGCACTGCTGGGGAACCTGGCACACCCTCCGTAGCTGCTGGCCCGGGTGCTAAGCCTGTCATTGCCTGGGGCCGGTGGTGCCAGTGGCGGTTCTGAGTGTGGGGCCCACCGAGCGCACAGCCCTGGTTCCCACCCACGCCTCTCTCTCCACACCTCCCAGCAAGCAGAGAGGGGCTCTCTTGGCCAGCCCAGAGAGGGGCTCCCACAGTGCAGTGGCAGGCTGAAGGGCTCCTCAAGCATGGCCAGAGCACACACTGAGGCCGAGGAGGTGCTGAGAGTGAGTGAGGGCCGCCAGCACATTGTCACCTCTCAATAGGTCTTTCTTACAATTTTGCGGTTACTTAAGTCCTCAGCTCCTTTATTCTTCTCTTGCCTCTTCATATTTTCTTAGCAAACTAAATCTGCTTAAATTCATGCTTTTTTTGCCTGTCTTCAATACTCTTACACAGTGCTGAACTAAAAGAAAGAACTAAATTTCTACCACCTAACTTTACCTGTGTTCGTCTACTATATCCTGTATGCACTATCTTCTCTTTTGTTACTACAGCAATTTTCATGCTTCTAATAAAGGCCAACCCCTCTAGCTGGGCACCCTCTCCTTCCACTTTCAGAAATTCTTCTCTTTCTCTTGTATCCCAATGTTCTCCTTTTGACATTCCCAATGATATAAACACATATCGTTTTTCTTATTTTGAGATAAAAGAATTCTTGCTTTTATAGTCACATATAGATGCCTTTCCATTTTGTTCCTTCCCAGGAGAGCAAAATGCTTTAGATGCATCATTGTCAATATTTTTATCTTATTCTATTCCAATAAAGTTTAGCCTCTTCTCAAAATTGTCCTGTCAACATTACCAGTGTTTGCATTTTGTTAATCTGGCAATTATTTCTAATCCCAATTTTAATTAACCAAGCAGCAAGATTTGATCACTCATTTTTGCTTAAAAAATTTTTCTAATTTGTTTTTTAGGGTGATGTACTTTTCCGCTTTTTCTTTGACCTAGTGGCTTTATGCTTCAGCTCTTTATTTTTCTCTTCCTCTCCCTTAAATATTTATTTTATACTCTGAGTTTTTTTGTTTTGTTCTGTTTTGTTCTTTGGATATGTTCTTTTCCCTCTGTACATGCACTTCCTTGGTGATCTCAATCTATTATAAGCATGTAAATGCAATCTATATGTTGAGGTCACAGATATTTATATTTTCAATTGAGCCATCTTTCCTGAACTCCAAATGTATATACCCAACTCCCTAATACACATCTTCCTTCATTGTTCGTACATTCAAAAACATCTCTTGAGTTCTTACACACCTGTCTTAAAATGTTCAAAACAAATCTCTTGATTTCTACTTTTTATCCAGACTTGCTTTTTCCTTACCCTTCCCAATTCTCAATACTGCTAACTTCTTTTTGTCTAGCTACTTTAACCAAAGACCTTATTAATATTCTTGAACTCTCTGTTTCTCCCAGGTCCCTGTCTGATCTACCAGAAAATCCTGTCAACAGTCTTTTCAAACTTTACTAAAATATAAGCACTACCACTATTTCTACTGCATGTATTTGGGACATGGTCTTTCATTTAAAAAACTAAATTTTTTAAGAGATGATGTCTCACTATGTTGCTCAGCCTGGAGTGCAGTGGATATTCACAGATATTATTATAGTTCACTGCAGTCTAGAACTCCTGGCTTCAAGCCATCCTTCCACCTCAAATAGCTAGGACTACAGGTGCACACCACAGCATCTGCTGGGCCATGATCTTTCTAGGAATATGTACGATTATAACTGGTACTCTTGTTTTAGCAACTGTGTCAAGCATAAATCACAGAGAGTAATCCATGCTCTCTAAGTCAGTATTAAAGAATAGGATAAAGCAATGTGACTAGTGTAATCACACAGTGAAGTGGCTTTGTTGTGTGGGGAAATACTCGAGATTCATCATTTGGCAGCGAGAAGATTAACTACATGCACACACACACATGGAGTGGGTAAAGGAGTGAAAAGTTTAATAGGCAGGAAAGAAGAGAACAGCTCCCCCTTGCAGAGGGGGGAGGGCTTGGAATGGAATCTTCACTCATGGCTGGAAGTAGCAGGTAATATAAGGAAGCTTGAGGAGAAGGTGTTTGATTTAAATAAGGCCCAGGGGATTGGTTTGACTAGATGTGCCATTTACATAGTCCATGAAGAAACTGGCCATCCTACCTTAATCTTTTATATGGGAAATGGGGTTATTTACCTGGCTGGCCCCATGACACCCGCACAGGTGGCAACCAAGAGAAGGGCGGGGGAGTCACCATATTGGGTGTACCTGACTTTTAGTATAGCTGCCGGCATTCCCCTATGCAAGCTTCCAGCTTGTTTATCTATACTTGCAGCTTGGCTTTTCAGGCTGCTTTCTGTTAGAAAATAAATAGTTTGGGGGATGCTTTTTATTAAAAGAAAAGCTTTACCGAGGACTCCTGTACCCTCACTATCTGCCTAAATAAGTTCTTTTCAACTCCTTTATCAACAGGGCCATAAACTCAGATTCCCTAATTGTTGGGACTTGATGCTCTGTGGTTGCTGTTTTAAAATTCTTGATTGTATCTTCATTTCTGCTTTGTAAGTAACTGCAATAAGAAAATGAAGAATATACTTCCACTATCTCTCTTCTTGGGATTGATTCTCATCTCCTGGCTTCCTATATCTTGCTCGATTGCCCTCTTCTTGTCCCCATCATGCAAATGAAACACTGCCGTACTGTGCCTGGGTAGATGACTGGGCAGCGCAGGCAACAGTGGACCCATGTTTCACTGTTGCTTGAAAAACTGGGAAGGGAGGATGGAAGGGCAGAGAGCAGGTATTGTCAGACTCACCATGAGGGTCCCACAATACCTGGGGTATGACTGTTCTTGCTCCAGATTACAAAAGAAGGTGTTCTCAATTTGGAGTGGGAGGATGGGTGTAAAATCACAAATCCGAAAATTAAATGAAGTCTTAAGTAGAATAAAAAGTGGAGAAAAACCATCCTTTTGTTAGCTTGAAGTTGTGATCCTAGTTAAAGCAAGAGGTGATCCAGCAAGAAATCTAGCAGGTGTCAAAGTAAAAATTTTATCAAAGTTAAACAGACAGGGCAGACCCTATTCAAGGCCATTGTAATAAGGGAGTGTGTTAATTTGCTAGGGCTGCCATGCCAAGATATCACAGACTAGGTGGCTTAAAGAACAGGCATTTACTTTCTCAGTCTGGAGGCTAGAAATCCAAGATAAAGGTGTTGGTTTGTTTTACTTTTTCTGACACCTCTCTCCCTGGCTTGCAGGTGGCTGCTTTCTTGTGTCTTCAGTTTTTCCTGCTCCTCAGGTGTCTCTTTTTCTATCCAAATGTCCTCTCTTTGTAAGGACAATAGTGAGATTTTGTTAGGACTCACAAAAATGGCCTTATTTTAACCTAATTATTTTTGAAGACCTTATCTCCAAATACAGCCATATTCTTTGGTTCTGGGAGGTCAGGGTTTTATCATATAAATTTGAGGAGACTACAATTCAGCCCATAACCAAGAGAGAGGCCAAAACTCTATCTGAACTCAACTCTGCTGAAACAAAGTGTTAAAGAGATTTTATGAGCTGGCATGCGGAGATTGTAGGCCATCTGTGTTTGCTAATTAAATTTATAAAAAGAAAAACTAAACTTCTCATATCTTTATGACATGAAGAAGATTTACAACTTGGAGCAAGGTGCTTACTCCAAATTAGGCTTCCACTCCTGCACAGAAATTGGGATATAGGAGCATTATCTTCCTTGGTGTTTACATTTTTAAAGGATAGCTCCCCAAGTCTTTGAGAAGACAATCCTGGGTTTTAACAGCTGAAGGGGCTTTTTAAAATATTTACATCTCAAAGGAACACAAAAAAATTATAATGAAAAGTTTTCTGAAGTAAACACTCTATGAGAAAAAGAGGTCAAAAGCCTGGAATCAGGAAGAAGCTGAAGTTTAGTCAAGCTGAAAGGAAAGTTAAGCCACTCTTGTGACAGGAAAATCCTGGAAATTAGAGGCAGATGTATGGTTAGGTAATTCTCCACATATATTTTCCCAGGTGGAAAACTATGTCAAGTGTAGGGAATGCCAGGAAGAGCCTGGTAGAAAGTAAGAAGCGGTGGAGAATTGAGAGTAAGAATTGAGTGTGCTTCCCAACCTATACGCTGGTCCACGGGCAAAGGGAAAACCTTATGGCTTGAGAATTTTGATACAAACTCAAACTAAAATCCTTTACTTCAAGAATTGTTTTGTGAAAATGAAGGCATAGATTTTCTCCAACATCACAGAAATTAGTGCTGTGAATCTATTTGTCCTTGCCAGAGACTGCAGACAGCATCTGTATTTTCCACGGACATTTCAGTTCTCATTAGATCAGCTGGATCCTAAGGGCCAAGTTGAAGAGCGGTTTTTTACTACATCGTGAACGTGCTGCAGACCTTCTTTTGATCTGTCTACATTTGAAACTTTAAGCCTTATTGGTGACTCTGTAGATTGGTCTGAGTAATACACTCAGATGTAGTATCTCCAAAATCCAAAAAGGCCGACTACAGGCACCATGCTAATTTGTTTTTTCTGGCAGGTCATGTGAGCTATAGAAACTTGTTTTTTACCATGAACAGACTATGTTGATATGCTCCAGAGAAATGAACCATCAGAAAATTTACTGAGATGACGGGGCTATAAATTTGTATGGATTTTAAAATCTCTGACCTTCAAGTTTTCATTTAAAATATGTGCCAATTCCTGATTATCATATACAGTCTGCCCAATGTTACTGTAGTAAATTTTGTGATGTCTTATGGAATTTCAAGACAAATCAATATTTCTTCAGATCATATTATGGCAAAGAGCAGGAAAATTGGCATTTTCCTGAAGTAATACTGTGAAGGTATACTACTGACCAAAATGTCCATGAAAAATATCAAATGTTCTCTGCCATCTCTTAGCAAGCAAAAACAAGAGATTCAGCTCACCTCATAGTCGCTCTACAGATGCTTAAAGAACATTTCCTGGCCGGGCGCCGTGGCTCACGCTTGTAATCCTAGCACTTTGGGAGGCCGAGGCGGGCGGATCACGAGGTCAGGAGATCGAGACCACGGTGAAACCTTGTCTCTACTAAAAATACAAAAAAATTAGCCGGGCGTGATGGCGGGCACCCAGCTACTCGGAGAGGCTGAGGCAGGAGAATGGCGGGAACCCGGGAGGCGGAGCTTGCAGTGAGCCGAGATTGCGCCACTGCACTCCAGCCTGGGCGACAGAGCGAGACTCTGTCTCAAAAAAAAAAAAAGAACATTTCCTTTTCAACCTCTTAGTAACCACTGCATTTCACCATTTTATTTAACTCTTACCTACCCTAGTGTGATCTGCAATCTCGACAGTTTCTATGAATTCTCTGCATTAATCCCATCTTTTATCTTTAACTTCTACTCATCTCTTATTTTTTCCCTACTTGTTTATTTTATTTTTTGTAATTTTAAAAAATATTTCTGTATTTTGTTGCATTTGTGCTTAAATTAGTCAATAGTCAAAGAGAGTGAATTACCAAAAAAAAAAAAAAAAAGTTTTTTTCCCATCAATATCATTTTTTCTTATATCTGGGAGCATTTTGTATTAAGTTTAAATTCATGTTCAAAGTATTCGTATGTAGACAATTGGGCTATAAAATAGGGACTGAATAGATATTTAAATTATTTATATTCCAAACAGTAATTATCAAAATAGCATCTTTCTTACAAAGATTTGTTCCTCTAGAAACAGAGAAAGGCATCCGTTATACAATATTTTTTGCTGTAATCATAAAAACAGATTCTCTTATTATGAGCTTCTAGCCAGGATATTGAAATGTATTTAATGGCATTGGCAGATAACAGTACACTTATAAAACATTGCATTCTGTGAAAAGTAACACGTATTTTTTTATTTTTTTATTTTATTAACACTTTTTATTCTTCTCTTCTAAGCTGCATTTCTTTTCAATTACATTCAGCAGGTAATCAGAGAAAAGGAAAACACAATGCTTTGTATCACCTGTACAGAAAATACTGCCACCTAAAGAATACTCTTTGGGTAAAATTCTGATAAGGCGATTGACATTTTATTTTTTTAACAGAAAACATGAACACTTACATGTATATGGGGTTGCCAAAAGACAAAATTACAACAAATTTTGATTAAAGATCCAATTGGATTTTATTTGGAATTCTAGAATCCAGCACTATCTCGTTTTATAAAAGAGAATGAGTGTTCCAATGAGTTGAGCATAAGATTTTGGCTTTACAAATAAAAAAGGGCTGAACAAAGCAGAAATAGAAAATAAGAAACAGATTCATCTTTTCAAAGCTGCTTTCTTTATAAGGTTAAAATAGAGGGACTTTCTTTCATGCTGGTTTGGATAAACTGGAGGCACCTTCTGATTGGTTGCTATGAGTCTCCTGCTTCTGGAAAACTGGCAAATTTCTGAATTCAGTTTGATTTCACAGCACCTAGCATTAGTTACTCCATTCTAGTTTGGTCTGTTCAGCTGGGTCATAGTTTAAGAGCCTCATTCAAAACAATGGCCCCCAAAACTTCATGTAACAGGGCCATATTTCTAAAATGAGAACACTTACTTATCCCTGTTTTGTAGACTTTACTAGTTTTAATTAAGGAAGAACTACAAAAATTGCACACAAAAAGATTTATATTTCAAATACAAGATATGAGATCTAATGAATCAACATGGACAAAAATACAATATTAAGTAGTGTTACTTAAATGTTATTAATTTTTATTGACACTTTGTGACCTAAAGAAAATCACCCACTTTTATAAGATGAGTTAAAATTGTAAATATTTACCATTGAAGAAAGAACTTGAATTTCTTCTTTTGTTTTAGGAAAACAAAAACTATAAAGATATGAATGCATTTTAGGAGGTATAAAAATGGGCATTACTTTCAAATATGCAAGGCAATAATAAAAATAATGTACCTACAATATTTACAATATCTCAGGTATGTCTTATTAATTAATCTTATCAGATATCCAATGAGGTGTCATCAATTCCATTTACTTAGAAAGAAACTTCACGTTAGGCGGGTTAAGTGATTTATCCATATCTATATATCTTAAGTAGAAGTCAGATTCATGTTTTTTTAAAAAAATATATTTACCACAATAAATCATAATAGAATTGTAAATGTCATGCTGAGAAACAAAAATATGTTAATATGCTAATGACTATAATTTGACAACAGTTGTCCATATTTATCTTTAATCATAATATAGTACTAATGGAGATCGTTTTAAAAATAGAGAAGGGAGTTGCCAGTTCAGCAAAATTGGTAGAGTAGTCCATCTCCAAATAGCCCCCTAAAATGATTTCTCATGATCTGCTGTTCCATTGTTAGTGTATTATTCTTCACTCAGGAAGACCTTGTAGAAGACATATTTTCCTTGTAGGGCACTCTATGAAGTCTCTAACACTTAGTTATGGTGTAATTTATAAGTCATTGTTTTTCATACTCATTAACCCTTTCCTTGTAATAAAATATATACTAAGACACTAATTTTTAGTCCTAGCGTTTATCAAAATACCAAAACAGTAGCAGCAGATGGCTAACATTAAAATAGCAGTACTTTATGGACCAAAAGGGATACACTAGTTTCCCTATTTAGTGACAGTCTCTTTTTACTGGTGTGGGATTTTTGCTCCTTATTTCAGCTCAAACCAAGTTCTTGTCCCTTGATCAAGAAAGATTAGGCACATGGACATATTAAAAGGTGAGGAGAGCAGAATTTATTAAAAGAAAGCTCTCAGTGAAAAAAAGAGGGGTCCCAACAGGCTCCCACTTCACAGATTGAATACCAGGTCATCACAAAGGAGCTGAAGAGGTCAGGCTCCTCCTCCCTTCACAAGGCACAAACTTCCCCTTAGCTCCACCCAATCTCCCAGCTGCTGGCATGAGAAGACAAAATCCTGGGCAGGTTCCCTTATCTGCACAAAAGCATCTTATGTAAACACTTGTGGGACGGGTTGGAGATTCTCCCAGGACCACCCCTCCCTCCTTATCTGCCTCCTGCATCTATCACAACAATCAGTTTATCTGGTTAACTTCCTATAACCTCTAACACATCTTCATTAAGGAGAACAAGTCTGCCACAGGGTGGAGAACAAATAAAGACAAAAAGTTCAGCACCCCATGAGTCCTTTAGATACTTAGAGAAAATATTATTTGCAAAATTACTGTAAAGTATTCCACCTAACCATCCCTCAAGAAGCTTTTTCTCAATTTATCTTCATAGCTCATAAACTGTGCCCTTTTTGTGACAAAATGTCCTGAAGAATTGTGTAAGAACACTACAAAGTTGTGTACTGCTTGCTTAAGGTATACGTTGGAAGTTACGCTCAAAAGAGAGTCCCATACTAAAAAGAGACAGAGGCCAGATAAAGGAGTGAGAACATAGCTGTTATGGGTAGGCAGAAAGATGTTGTAAAGCATTTGGCAACTAGTAACCAAGGTATCAGTGACCATTCTAGATCACTATTCATGGAAAAACCTCTCCAGATCCTGGATAACACAACATTTTAGTACTTTGGAGAGCAAATTCTTTCACTGTACTCAAATCTGAAGAACAAATGTAAGGAATGTATATAATAAGATTATTTCATCCTGAGGCACATAAAACCAGATATTAACCAGTAATCTAGAAACACATACAGTCCCAAATACTATAGAGACCTTAGAGAAAGCAAATTTGGGCCAACTCCAGCAAAACCATAAACCCAAGAAAATGCATTTAAATGTGATTCTACCTAATTGAAGATCCTCAGAAAACGTGGAAAATAATGAGTATAATAAGTAACCCAATTTTCCCATTCTATGCAATTCAAACCAACAGCCTCTTCTCTCATCTCTAATGAAATTGGAGGTGATTGGATGGGAGATGAGAAGTAAGGAATCAAGGGATATGGTTAATAATAAACCCAAACCTATTAACTCATCTTAAATTTGAAGGCCAGAGTAGCTAATTTTGATATCATTGCCACTTTTTTTTCCCAGTTTTACAAATCCTCATGCCTCCTGTATATCTTCAACTTGCTTATTTACTTTTAAAAGATAATTTGAAACAAAATGTATTATCTTCACAATGTCTGTGGGACAGGAATTTTGGAATGACTAAGCTACGTGATTTTGGTTCAGGGTCTCTCATAGAGTTCAGACAAAGTAATATCCAAGGCTACAGTCGGCAGAACCTTGACTGGAGCAGGAGCTACTTCCAAGGTTACTTACAGGCTGGGAAGTTGATACTGACTGTTAGTGGGTGTCTTCAGTTACCCTCCCTGTCCCCTGCCCTGATATGGCCCATCTGCTGCTAAAATGGTAGCATACTCGTGATATTACGTAATTGACTTTCAACTGGTCCCCCAAATGAAAGACAATTCTACCCAACAAGAAGCCAATTCAATAGCTTATTTAGATTCAACACATCTTCTGACAGTTTCATAGAAACATCACCAGTTTTCTTGGGCTTCAATGTTGATCAAGAGATGATAAAACATTCCTATACATTTTAGGAATGTAAATTTGTTAATGGAAATTGTAAAAAAAAAATCCCTTATGGACTTTTATTACATCTCTATAATAAATTTGAGATACATATTATTTCTCTCATTTTACAATGGAAGTAAAGCCTTTAAAGCACCATCCATAATCACAGGAAATTTACTAACCTGAAGTCCAACAAAAATATCAATATTTCAATATTTATGTTTCTTTTCATTTCCCAGTGAATATAATGGATATAAATTGAAAAAAAGGTGAGAACCCATATAGCCAAAAAACTGTTAGCAAAATGTTCATTTTAAAACATGATTTCTGGCTGAGCATAGTGGCTCCTGCTTGTAATTCTAGCATTTTGGGAGGCTGAGGTGGATAGGTTGCTTGAGGACAGGAGTTCAAGACCAGCCTGGAAAACATTGTGAGACCTTGTATAAAGAAATAAATAAAAATTTAAAAAATCAGCTGGGCATGGTGGCACATGCCTACAGTCCCAGCTACTTGGGAGCCTGATGCAGGAGGATTGCTGGAGCCCAGGAATTAGAGGTTACAGTGAACTATGATCATGCCACTTTAGCCTGTGACAGAAGAAACCCTGCCTCTGAATACAAAACAAAAGAAAACAATTTTTTTTTCTGCCTAATGGAAGAAAACATTCCAAACTACAGCTTGCACCCTATCTTTATGTATTTTCAAAAACTATTAACATTTCAAACTTGTATAATGCAAATGTAACAATGCTTATCATCTTAAGCGCCAGTGGATTTCAACACTTGATAAAATTTAGCTCAAGCTTATCTCTGAACAGTCTGCCAGAGGAGTTAAAAATATAGTCAAGCAGTAAAATAGCAACAGAGATTAAGTGAGGATTGACTTGAAGAGTAGGATGGTAAATTGTACTGATTCTACTGAATTAATCATTTCTCATTGATTTTTAAAATCCTTAGTGGCCCATTACAACGATCTCCATCTCCAGCTGCTTAGATGAAAGTTTTTTTTTTTTTTTTTCTCCACAAAGATGAAGATGTTTCCATGGAAATGGGCCAATTTATCATAGCAAAATTAGATTATATTTCGGTTTTTAAGAATTTCGTATAACTGATTAAATCTTTTCATTTGGGAGATGTAAAGATTATTACATTTTCTGCATCTCATTTCCCATTCAGTGATGTTTATATGAGGTCAATCTCACTTACATGTGCCCAAAATATAATGTGACCAGGTGACTTCAAATGCCAAAACAGATAAAAAACAAATGGCATCTTCATTCATCATTTGCATATCTCTATTAGAACCTGCATTTGTAGGTTTCCAGGCAATATCAATATGTCAGAACACATATAATGCTTTAGTTCATGTTAAAGAAAGTGCCTAGAATTATGAAAGGTAATAACAAAATTAGCAAAAACTACTAGCTGTGTTTTTCTTTCAGATTCCTCACTTAGAAGTTTTTAAACTTGTATTTATCAGCATAAGAAAGAATGCTACTCGTATGAAATTGAGGAGTTTCCTTTTTAGATTAATAGATTTTAGTCTGGTTTATGGTTCAGACAGGCTCAGGAGTCATCAACTTATAAAATATCCTAAAAACAGCAAATAAGGACTATGTTGACAAGACTAACATTAAAGATGAAGCAATTAATGGCAGCATATTTTATGCCATAGACAGTTGAAAAACAATTTTTCTTTACAAATGTGACAGTTTTTGTTTTCATTTTTATGGTTGGCATAAGGCCAATTATTATTTATGCTTTAATGTGTAAATAATTGGATTAAAGCGTGACAATTACAAATTGAATAATATTTGTAAAATACAGCTTTTAATTCTCTCTTGTCAAGAATCTATTTTAATTTGATATAATTAATGTCAGAGACTAGAAAAAATAAAGCATTCCGATAGTTTAATGACCACTGCTCTTCTTCAGAATTTTAAATAGAAACCAACTTATAACTGTTCCTTAATGGATTCAATCATATACCCATTTGTTCTTCACGTATGCTGGGCCATGTAAGAATGTTTTACTGATTATAACACACGGGTGCTCAGCATTTGGTAGCTTAAAACCTAGAGAAACCTATCACACAAAATTGTAAGTAATTTATCAGTTTTTTATACTAATGTAAAAACTTCAGCTAAAGTACCTTTGATAAAAAATTTAAAATATTTTAATACAAGAATCAACATAAAAAAATTAACAGAATTTAACCACAATAAAAAAATATAAACTTCCATTTTTAACCATGACATTTTAAATAACATAATTCTGAAGTCTACACTGTGATAAATGTATCAGCTACTGCAGCAAGTTCTGAAATAAATAAATCACAAATTCATTAAAAATAGGTCCCCATCATTAGCTTTACAACTTCCTTGACAAGAGGCTTGGTGTGATTAAGAGGTAAGGTAAAACATCTGTAGTTTTATCTAAATATTCTAAGTTTTTTTTGAACATCGTCTTAATCTTTATTTAATAAGCACTTTACATAGTGTTTATTATGTGTCAGGTATACTTTTTTTTCACATGGTATTCCATGGTGTATATGTACCACATTTTTTTAATCCAGTCTATCACTGATGGGCATTTGGGTTGATTCCATGTCTTTGCTATTGGGAATAGTGCTGCACTGAACATACACATTCATGTTTCTTTATAATAGAATGACTTATATTCATTTGGGTATATACCCAGTAATGAGATTACTGGGTCGAATGGTGTGGCTGTCTTTAGGTCATTGAGGAATTGCCCACGTCTTCCACAATGGTTGAACTAATTAGCACTCCCACCAGCAGTGTGTAAGTGACCCTTTTCTCCACAACTTCGCCAGCATCTGTTATTTTTTAACTTTTTGATAATAGCCATTCTGACTGGTGTGAGATGGTATTTCATTGTAGTTTTGATTTCCATTTCTCTAAGGATCAGTGACGAGCTTTCTTTCATATTCTTGTTGGCCACATGAATGTCTTTTTTTGAAGAGTATCTGTTCAAGTCCTTTGCCCACTTTTTAATGGGGTTATTTTTTTTCTTGTAAATTTAAGTTCATTAAAAATGCTGAATATTTCGCCTTAGTCAGATGCATAGTTTGCCAAACTTTTCTCCCATTCTGTAGGTTGTCTGTTTACTCTGTTGATAGTTTATTTTGCCGTGCAGACGCTCTTTAGTTCAATTAGATCCTATTTGTCAATTTTTACTTTTGTTAAAATTGCTTTTGACATCTTTGTCATGAAATCTTTGCCTGTGCTTTTATGTCCTAAATGGGATTGTCTAAGTTGTTTTCCAGGTTTTTTATAGTTTTTGAGTTTTACATTTAAGTGTTTAAACCATCTTGAGTTAAGTTTTGTATATGATGTAAGGAAGGGGTCCAGTTTCAGTTTTCTGCATGTGGCTAGCCAGTTATCCCAGCACCATTTATTGAATAGGCAATTGTTTCCCCATTGCTTGTTTTTGCCAGGTTTTTTGAAGATCAGTTATTTGTAGGTGTGCAGTCTTATTTCTGGGTTCTCTGTTCTGTTCTATTGGTCTATGTGTCTGTTTCTGTACCAGTACCATGCTGTTTTGGTTACTGTAGCCCTGTAGTATAGTTTGAAGCCAGATAGCATGATGCCTCCAAATTTGTGTTTTGCTTAGGATTGCACTGGCTTGTTTAGACTCTTTTTGTGTTCCATATGAATTTAAATTTTTTTTTCTACTTCTGTGAAGAATGTCAGTGGTAGTTTAATGGGAGTAGCATTGAATCTATAAATTGTTTTGCATATTGTGGCCATTTTAATGATATTGATTCTTCCTACCAATGAGCATAAAATGTTTTTCCATTTGTTTGTGTCAGCTCTGACTTCTTTGAGTGGTGGTTTGTTCTCCTTGTGGAGATCTTTCAGTTCCCTTGTCAGCTGTATTCCTAGGTGTTTTATTTATTCATTTATTTTTTTTTTGTGGTGATTGTGCATGAGAGTTCGTTTGTGATTTGGCTCATAGCTTGACTATTGTTGGTGTATAGAAACGTTAGTGATTTTTGCACATTGATTTTGTATCCTGAGTTGTTGCTGAAGTTGTTTATCAGCTTAAGAAGATGGCTGAGACTATGGAATTTTCTAGATATAAGTTTATGTCATCTGCAAAGAAGGATAGCTTGACTTTCTCTTTTCCTATTTGAATTCTTTCTTTCTTTCTTTTTCTTTCTTTCTTTCCTTCTTTCTTTCCTTTTTTCTTTCTTTCTTTCCTTCCTTCCTTCCTCCTTTCCTCCTTTCTTTGTTTTCTTTCTTTCTTTCTTCTTTCTTTCTTTTCTTCTTTCTCACTCTCTTTCTTTTCTTTCTTTCTTTCTTTCTTTCTTTCTTTCTTTCTTTCTTTCTTTCTTTCTTTTTCTTTCCTTCTTTCCTGATTTCTTGCTTTCTTGCTTTTTTTCTTTCTTTCTTCCCTTTGCCTGATTGCTCTGGCCAGAACTTCCAATACTATCTTTAACAGGAGTGGTGGAAGAGGGCATCATCCTTGTCTCATGCCAGTTTTCAAGGGGAATGCTTCCAGCTTTCACCCATTCATTATGATGTTGGCTGTGGGTTTGTCATAGATGGCTGTTATTATTTGGAGGTATATTCCTTCAATACCTAGTTTATTGAGAGATTTTAATGTAAGTTGATGTTGAGTTTTATTGAAATATTTTTCTAAATATAATGAGATAATTATGAGGTTTTTGTCTTTATTTCTGTTTATGTGAATAACCACATTTATGAATTTGCATATGTTGAATCAACATTGCATCCCAGGGATAAAACCTACTGGATTGTGGAGGATTAGCTTTTTAATGTGCTGATGGATTTGGTTTGCCAGTATTTTATTGAGATTTTGACATTGATGTTCATCAAGAATATTGGCCTAAAATTTTCTTTTTTGTTGTTGTTGTATCAGCCAGGTTTTGGTATCAGGATAATGCTGATACCAGTTAGTTAGTAGGCTATTTATTACTGACTCAATTTCAAAAGTAATCAGGAGGAGAAAGAGAGAGGGTGTGGTAATCCACATGTTGTAAGAGAAAAGGAGCAGGTAGAAGAATAATCAATTATATTTTTGTCTTGTTCTCAGTAAATTGGCACTTTACAAAAGATCATGTGAACATGGCATAGCTGCCTATGGAGATATTTTACATTTCATCTGTAGCTGTCTGCTTAAGAACAGAAGGAAAGTAGTTTCTTGCATGACTCAGCTTTCAGCTTATTATTATTATTTTTCTTTGGCATAGTGAATTGAGTTCTCAAGTTTTTATTTCCCTGTCACACATCTTTTGAGGTATTTTTCAAAATTGTAATTTTAAAACATACACCGTGAAGATTCTGATAGCAAAAGATGTCATGTGAGACAAAATCTGTACTTTTTAAAAGTCTCTAGGTGATTCTCTTAGCAGTTCAATTAGGGAAAAACTGATTAAGGACTCTATACAAAACCAGACTTGCAAAAGAGAGATGATAAAGCATTTGAAGACTCTATAATAACAAAATTTAAAACATATATTTATTTCAAGTATGCAATACTGACTACAGAAGATAATAGACTTATTTCTAGAACTCATGAGTACACTTTTAGAAATCTAATAGAAGACTTTCATGTTTTGGTGTCCAGGCTATGTCATTTGGTCACAATTAGCAGGTATAAAAATATATAGACTTATAGGTTCTTTTTTTTGTCTTTATTTATTTATTTTTGAGACGGAGTCTCACTCTGTTGCCCAGGCTGGAGTGCAGTGGCATGATCTCGGCTCACTGCAAGCTCTGCCTCCCGGGTTCACGCCATTCTCCTGCCTCAGCCTCCCGAGTGGCTGGGACTACAGGCGCCCGCCACCAAGCCTGGCTAATTGTTTTGTATTTTTTTAGTAGAGACGGGGTTTCACCATGTTAGCCAGGATGGTCTCGATCTCCTGACCTCGTGATACACCCGTCTTGGCCTCCCAAAGTGTTTGGATTACAGGCGTGAGCCACCGCACCCGCTAGACCTATAGGTTCTTTAAAAAAATTCTAAAGAAGTGGGTGGGCAGAGGGTAGTAAGTTATTCACTGATAATGTCTCTACTAATGCCCACTCATGATGGCTAAAGATACATAGAATTTAAACTTACACAAACACACACACACACATATAAGTGCGCACACACAGACACACACACACAAAGACACACCACCCTTCTCCCACAGTATCTTCTGCTGAATATTCTCTGTATCTTCATTGGTACTTTGATTATAAGCCTATTTTCCTGCACTTTCCAGAATATCTTTAGTTTAGGATTTCGTTTTCCTGAATTATCCATAAATCTATTAAACATACCCTTATTGGCTTTTTTTTTTTTTTACATAACTCTGACATCTTATTTTACTCCACAGTTCCCTACAGATACTCCTATAATTTTACTTTACCAGAATTATTTTGTCTTCTTTTCCCTCGAAATATCTCAACAACTCTTTCATCAATAGATTCTTTGAGTTCACAACTCTCTTTAATCACTACCAGTTACTTCATCCAACTTCTCAGTCTTACTAAAGAAAAATAAATTACTCCAAAAAATTAATAGGTGCTGCCACACTATTACTTACATGTCTGCCACGCAAGGTAAATAAAAAAAAATGTTATAAATATTCTGAAACCAAATAGGTTAGAAGTTTGGGGTGTACTTTGGTTTTACACAGTGCCTAATAAAAATGATTTTTCTATTTCTGTGAAGTGAATATACTTTTCGATTGTCTACCTCATTGTCATGTACTTAACCAACATTCTAATTTTCAATTTAGGAAAGAATAGAGAGATTCTTCAAGAATAGAGCTGCCTATCAAAGAGGAAGTTATAAAGGGTGCCACTCAAATCTACTTAATTTACAAAAATAGCTTAATTGCAATTGACATAAGCTCAAAACAAATATTCAATTGAAAGAATTTTAAAAAAGTAAAAAACTTATTGTACTTCTTAAAAGAAATATCTCGGGCCACAGTTCTTTGTTTGAATACATTATAAGAGAAATAAACTGAAAAATCCAGATATTTTATTTCATTTTACTTGTTACTTTTATTGACATAGATGGCATTCTAAATTATAAATGACCATTAACTTAAGCTACACTTAATGTCATGAGAATTCTGCTTATCTAGTTAAAAGATAATTCCTGATGTAAGAGTATTCTGAGCTAGTTTTGAAAACTTCAATAAATGAGAAATAATCTCTAGATAATTCTTGTAAAATTATCAAATTTCTTTCCTCAGCTCACTAAGAAAAACCTACATTCCAAGGACTTGGTAAATTAAATTAAAAATAACTTTTTCTGGGACTGTTTCTTTAAGTTTCACTGGTCAACAATGTTGTCATTCCTTATTTTATTTTATTTATTTGGCAGAGTCTTGCTCTGTCACCCAGGCTGGAGTGCAGTGGCTCCATCTCGGCTCACTGCAACCTCCGTCTCCCAGGTTCAAGCGATTCTCGTGCCTCAACCTCCTGAGTAGCTGGGACTGCTGTCACGTGCCACCACACCTGACTAATTTTTGCATTTTTTTTAAGTAGAGATGGGTTTTCACAATGTTGGCCAGGCTGGTCTCAAACTCCTGACCTCATGGGATCCGCCCTTCTAGGCCTCCCAGAGTGCTGGGATTACAAGTGTGAGACACCCTGCATGCGGGGCCTAACAGTGTTCCCATTCTCAACTCATAGATCTGGTTTATAAAAGTCAGTCAGATACTTTTCTAGACCATATAAATGTCAGTCACAATATTTATCAAAATGATCGCTCACTTTAAATTTAGCTGTGGTACAGACTATGGACCACTTACGCTCAGTTTGACAGAGCAGATGTGAGGATCAATGTTTATCTTCATAATTATGTCATAAAGTTCTTATATCTCAAAGACTGTGTGCTTACATTCACAAAATTCTAGAACTCAACACGTATAATTCGACAGATTTTCTTTTCCAAATGACGTGATGTAACAAGAGGAGCAACAAAAGAAGAATCCCAAGATAATCACGTAATTATGTTAGGAGAGATTCTCAGTTTGATCTAATCCTGTCTAAACAGGCTGAAAGAAATTAGTCACTCAGAATTATATAAAAGGCTCTATCGAGGTATGTAAAACAATCTGCGCAGATTTTTTCAACTTCTCCTTGTGCCACCTAGGGTATATGAATAGAGTTAAATTAGAATGTTGCTGTGAACTATTTCTTCAACTTTATCTGCTTAGGAAGTTTTGTAGTTGTTTAGGACTGGGGAGAGAACTTAAAGAAATAACAAGAACTTGAGAAGAAATCACTTATACAGGAGCACCTCACTTAAAATTGCTGAGCAATTGAAGCATAAATATAGGGTATAGATATAGACAGATAGGAAGACCAACAAATTGATCAAATCAATTATATATATATTTATATGTACATATATATACATATACATAAGTAGATTTACAATGTCTTTCACATTATATGCAGATATTAACCATCAAATCTTCATTATGTAGAAAGAGTGACCACAAAAGATGCACTGATTTATTTAATGTCTAATTCAGTAAATAAATACTCATCAGTTTCCATGCATGTGCCAGGCCTTAAGCTAGATTTAAAAAAAATACAATGTTGAATCAAATAATTAAAATTCATTCTTTTAAGAAGAATTGCATTTTCAAGACAAAGGACTTAGAGAAATGAAATAGCAAAAGTGTGTGCCTGTGCAGACACGCATTAATTGGTGAAATAAAAATATTAAATATATAATATGCTAGGCATACTAGGGTGTGAACCAAATAATTGTATTAAGTGTATGTAATGTATATTCTGTGTGTGTATGTGTTTGAGCATATGTCTGTCTGTATGCATGTATAAATATTTAATATACATGTACAGTACATGGCATTTTCTACCTATGTCATGGTTTATAGCAGATAGTGACAATTCCAGTGAAGAAAAATAATACCAGAGGGCCAGGCGCGGTGGCTGACGCCTGTAATTTCAGCATTTTGGGAGGCCAAAGCAGGTGGATCACCTGAGGTTAGGAGTTCAAGACCAGCCTAACCTTCATGGTGAAACCCTGTCTCTACTAAGCATACAAAAATTAGCAGGACATGTTGGCAGGCGCCTGTAGTCCCAGCTCCTCGGGAGGCTGAGATAGGAGAATTGCCTGAAACCGGATAGTAAGGAATAAGTTGCTGTGGGTTGAGGGTTTGCTAGGTTTATTTAGAATAGACAGGTAAATCTTGATATGACATAATCTGATCCCAAAATTTGGTAGATGTTTCACGTCCGTTAGGGTAGTGTGGACAGTTAAGTGCTTTGGCTTTTGCCTTGAATGATACAGAAAACCATTGTAGATTTTTGAGAAGAAAAAGGCAACTCGTCTTATGTATAATATTAAAAGCCCTCTGCTGCAGTGAAGAGAAAAGATTACAGAGGTAAATGAGCAAACGGAGTAAGCAGTTGAGGACCGCTGTAATAAATGGGCTAGCCCAGGGATGCCAGTGGCTTGGGGAAGGTGGCAGCTTTATGAATTTTTCATATCTTTATAAAAGTCTCAATTCTTCATGGCACAATCCTGTACTATAAGCTCTCATTTCACATCATGCATGTTTCCTCAGTTCCCCATTTTAAATCCATATACTAAGATATTTTTGTTTCTCTTAAATATATGATACTGAGGTACATTATCTTTATGAACTACTTTATATATCTATATATTTAGACTATGATATTTTAATTATATTGTTTCTAAGTGTTCAATTATTATATAATAATTATAGAATATTTAGAGATGAGGGCAAATGAAGATCACCTTTAATTCTACCATTTGAGCCCTTGCATACTTTTGTTTTGAATACATACATGTATATATGTGTATGATTATGGTCACTATAAAAATAGATTGTTGTCTGATTTTTGCACACACAGGAAAATGTATATATGCTTAAATATGCCTACTCATTGTGTTTTAAAACATAATTTTATTATTTAGTAAATAATAAAATACATATATAATAAAATTATTATTAATTATTTTGATCACCAATTATTTACTGAGTACTTAATATAGGCAGGGCCTATTCTTTCCACTTCGAATACATCAGTTAACACAGCTAGGAAAAAAAATGGCTGCACACATAAAACTTATGCTCTCGTGGCAGGAAGTAACTGATAAATGATAATAAATAACAATAAATAATTGTAACATTATGATAGAAGGTGATAATTTTCATGGGAAAATATAGAACTACATAAAAAGGATTTAAAAAGAGGTTGAAATAAGCCCCTAAGTTGGCCTCATTGAGAAGAGATTGCAGTTAAATTTTTTTCATTATTATAAAGAGCTATATGTATCTTTGTTCATAATTTTTGTCTAAACCTCTGAAATTTTTCTTGGATGCATTCCTAGAAAGGGAATTAATGGGTTTAAGATGATATTTTTAAGCATTGTCATCCTATGGCCAAATAGCTATACAGAACTATATTTTAAAGCAATTTATGCACATACCAGCAGAGTTCAAGTTATTATTTCAATGTTCCATTCTACTAATATTTAACAAAATCAAACAATAAATTTTCCAATTTCTTTTTGTTTTTTCATTATTGTTATTTTTGTTTGTATTTCTTGAATTGTTTGATGCACCGCCCCCCCTTTAAAGATGTTAAATCATTTACTGTTTCAATTTATTATTTGTGTAAATGGCTATTGATATTCTTTGTTGGCTTGTCTATTTTATTTTTCTACTTTTTGTGTTCATCTGTATGCATGTTTTAATAATGATGTTCTAGGTTTGATACATGTGATAAAATATTTTTCTCATTTTTACATTCCTTTTTAAGATAAATTTTTGGAAGCTGATCACACATATTTTTATATTTTATCAAGTCTCTAAATTCTTCTCATTGAATTTGTTATATTGCTTGTGTAGGAATCTGTTTATAGACTAAAGTCAAACAATCATATGTATTTTCATCTAGAATTTATTGTTCCTCTCCTCCTGCTTTATCTCCTTTTTTTATTACTATTCAACTCTTTAATATACTTTCTATTTAATTTGAGATGATATGTTAGGCACTGATCTAGCATTATTTTTCCCCAGATAGGAGTTCAAATGTCACATAAACATATTATCTCCAGTGATTTATTATAATTTTATCGTGATAAACCGTCTTGTGAAACAATTGTTTCTCTACCATATATCCTGTTTCATTAATAGATGGAATCATCCTTGAGCATTCTAGAATATTAAGACAAGCAAATAATACATTATTAAAATGTTGCATCTGTATAATATGTTTTGATATAACAGTAAATAATCCAAATCCCCAAAGTTAAAGAATTTTTACTTTTTTTCTGAAATTTTATATAATGTCGTATAATCAGATTTTTAATTTTATCTAATATTTAGGTAGGTAGGTGTATATGATTGCCAATTTAATTTCAATCTTTTTACTTTTTAGCCATTTTTCTTATATATTTATGTTCTTATTTATCATTCATGTATCTTTGTCAAAGTGTTCAAACATTTGTTTTATTGTTGAGTTTTCTTCTTCATTGAGTTTTAAGTATAACTTAGATGTTCTGTACACAATTTCTTTATCCATTTATATTTGAAAACATCATCTCACAGTTTTGCTTGGTTCTTCAATGCGTTGAGCCTCTTTTGAAAATGAATTTTTAAAAAATATTTATACATTGAATTTATCTTCATTCTAAATTATAGCTCATGCCCTTTGAGCATTATTTTAATCTTTCCTGATTCAATGTCACAACATTTGTTTGTTCGTTTTATGCCTGCGTTCTTCTTCAACTTTTGAAGCTGACCACTTATACTTAGGTTTATGATTTAAGTTTTAAGACGTAAATGTTTTTCTATTTTTGATGTGAACTCCAATTACTTCAATATTATTTGTAGAAAACTATCATTTTCTCATTCATTTCCTTGGGATCTTTGGCAAAAATCAAATGACTGTATATGTGTTTATTAATTTTTGTACTTTCTATTTCGTCCCATGCTTCTGTATGTCTGTCCTCCAATACCATACTGTCTTTATGACTATACTTTATAGTGAGTCTTGAAGCAGGAAAAGTTAAGTCTTCTATGTACTTCTCTTTAGTAAATTTTTTAAAAAAAAAAAAGCTATTCTACTTCCTTTATAGTTCCAAAATCAGTTTAGAATATCCCTGCCAAGTATAATTGGAGTAATTTACAATCTCACCAACAGTCTGCAATGGTTTGGTTTGCTTCACATTCTCATCAACACTTTTTATCTTTCATCATTTTGGATAGTAGCCATTCTGACTTGCGCGACTATCTCAGTGTAGTTTAATTTGTATTTCACCAATATTTAGTGATGTTGATTATTTTTTCATATATCTGTTGGCCATTTGCATTTAGGAGCAGCTTCTTTGGAGAAACATCTATTTAGGTGCATTGACTACTTTTAATTGGGTCATTTGTTCTCTTGCTCTTGATTTGTTCCACAGAAAACTGTAGGGAGGTTCCTTAAAAACCTAAAAATAGATTTACTATGTGATCTAGCAACTCTACTTCGGGGTCTATATCCAAAGGATTTTATAAACATAAATATGTTGAAAAGCTATCTGCACTTCTATATTCATTGCAGGATAGTTTACAATAGCCAAGTTATGGAATCAAACCAAGTGTCCATAAACAGATGAATGGATAAACAAAATGTGATACACACACACTCTTTATATGTAGTATATATATATATACACATATGCACACACACATGGACACACACACAACACACCAAATGGAATACCATTAAATCTTTAAAAAGAGGGAAATCCTATCATTTGTGACAACATTGATGAACCTGAGGACATTATGCTAAGTGAAATAAGCCAGGCACAGAAAGACAAATAGTACCTGTTTTCACTTATATGAGGAATCTTAAACAATTGAACTCATAAAGGCAATGACTAGAATGATTATGACCAGAGGCTGGGGACTGGGGAGAATTGGGAGATATCAAAGGGTACAGTGTTTTAGTTAGACAGGAGAAATAAGTGATAAGTATTTGAGGTGATGATATATCAATTACCTTGATTCAATCATTTCATATTATACATGTGTTTTAAAAATTTAAAAATATGTAGCATAGTGAGACATCATTGGAATTTAATAAAGCTAGCTACTAATCTTTTTAATAAGGCTTTAGTTAAACCCGTATAAATTTCTGGATAATTGAAATCTTAACATTATTGAATCTTTAGTTTTCTTAGCACATCTCTCTATTTATATAGGCCTTCTTTAGCTGTCAATAACGTTTCATAGAATATCTCAACAATCTATATTTTGGTGAATTTAGCCATACATACTACATGTTTTGGATGTTATTGTAAGTGATACAGTTTCTGAATGCTTATTGCTAGTATAAGCAAATATCATTGATTTTCTTTAATAATCTTGTGTCCTGTAGCTTCATTAAATTTATTTGTTCCAGTAGCCATTTTTTATATTCTTGAAGATTGCCTGTACACTCACCTGTGTCATCAGTTATCTGTAAAGAGAGTATTATTTCATCTCTCCTTATCTGTGTGCTTTTTGCATCTTTTTTTCAGTTTTATTGCACTAGCTGGGGGCTCTAGTAAAATGTTAAATTAGAGGTGGTAAGAATAAACGTTCTTGCCTTTTCCAGGTATTACAGGAAATTCAGTTTTTCATCATTAAGTTTAATGATAATTGCAGGTTGTTTGCAAATCCCTGTATTGGTTTCCTAAGGTTGCTGCCAAAATGTATCACAGAAATTTATTTTCTCACAGTTCTGGAGGCTAAGAAGCTGAACTCTAGATGTCACCACATTTGGTTACAGCTGTGAGGGAAGGATCAGTTCCAGGCTTCTCTCTTTGGTTTCCAGGTGGCTTTACTCTCTTTGTGTCTTCACAAGGTTTTCCTTCTGTACGTGTCTGTGTTTCAATTTTCTCTTCTCATGAGGACATGAATCATATTGGAATATGGCCCACCTGAATGAACTCATTATAACTTAATTATCTCTGTAAAGACCCGATCTCCAAATATGATTACATTTGGGGGCACTGAGGATTTGAATTTCAACATACGGAATTCAGGAGAGGGAAGCAATTTAGCCCATAATGACGCCTTTATTAAGTTAATACAATTATAAGACTATGTTTATGAATGATTGTTGCATTTTTGTCCAATGCTTTTTCGCTGTATATATTGAAAAGATTCTTTGGAATTTCTTTAGTAGCCTATCTGCATGCTGAATTATATTAAATGATTTTCTAATATTTAAACAAAGCTCACTTTTTGTAATTTACTATCTATATTTAATATTGCTGGATATGACTAGCTAGGATTTTGTTGAAGATTTTGGTGTCTATTTCCTTAGGGATGTTATTCTTTAGGTTTCTTTCTTTTTATATGTTTTTTTCTGGTTTGGTAACAGAGTAATGCCGACCCTGAAAAATGAGCTGCAAAGTGTTTCTTCTTAACTTGTATAGAATTGATATTATTTCTTTCTTACATATGTAGTAGATTTTTAGCAGTGATAGATTTTGGCAGTAGTAAATTTTTATCTTGCCTTGGAAATTTTTAGGGAAACATTTTAACTATAAGTAAATTTTATTAATCCAAAAATAACCCTTCTGTTTATCTATATTTTTCTTAAATTAGCTATGGTAGTTTTACTGTGTGTCAAAAATGGAAAAGTAAGTCAACAGATGTACTAGAAAAAAAAGGAAAGTCTGTCCTTCAGGACTTCTGTGGACTAAATATTTGTATATCCCCAAAATTCGTATGTTGAAAGGCTAATTCCCAATGTGATGATATTTAGAGGTGAGGCCTTGCAAAGTAGTATTTCATAATTAATATTCTTACAAGAAAAGGAGTAGACATGGGCTAACTCTCTCTGCACCCCACGATAAGGACACAGACAGAAGAGGCCCATCTGTAAACCAGGAAATGGGCCCTCATCAAACTGAGCTCTGCCAACACACTGATCTTGGACTTCCCAGCCTCCAGAATTGTGAGAAATAAATTGTGTGTGTGTGTGTGTGTGTGTGTGTGTGTTTAATATCCAGTATATGATAATCTGTTGTTGCAGGCTGATCTAAGACAAGGTGGAGATGAAGGCTGGGGAAGCATTTGTTGAGATAATTTTGTCTTTTCATTTCCTCTCCAAGCCATATTCCCACATATCTAAGAATGTTCAAAGAATTCCTAGAGCTGAGATGTTTTGCCCCACCTCATTTTTAGGTTATGCAAAGGATTCCTCAAAGTTGCCCTTGAAGTATCCTAGTACTGTCCAATACATAAGCAAAGACAGAAAGCCTGTGTTATTTTCTTCAGACATCTTCCTAGCAAAGAGGTTTTGTTTGACTTCAGGACATATGAGAGATATCTAGTCACTTGCTCTCCTTCTTAAACACTAAGGTACTGACCACAGGTTCACATTTTGTCTCCCTAGAAAGTATTAGAGATGCCAAAGTTTTCCTCTTAGCATAGAAAATGCATTTTCATTTTCTGAACTTACTATGATCCCATAAAAGTAAACAGTTAAATAATTTAGTTCAAAAAGTACAAATTATTAATCCCGTGTGGTAATTATACCTTCTTTACCTTTAATGAGGTGTGTGTATGTAACTGGCTATGGTGAAACAAATTTCAGAGGCATGGGCCAAAAATAAATATCACTGTTTTTTTTCATGAAAACTAATACTGAGTTTTTATACCTAAGTCACAGTTTTTCTAAACTTTTATACCATAGTAATATGTGCACAAAATATTTTTAGCTAAAGCTTAATATTTTAATTTTTGAAATCATTATTTGAATTTTAAAGAGATTGCATCATTAAAATCAATAATTACATTTTAAACAGATAAATGTAAACAAAATTCGAACTCTATTTGTGTGTATTTAATAGTATACAAGAAAGTAAGGCCAGGTGCAGTGGTTCACACTTGTAATCCCAGCACTTTGGGAGGCCAAGGTTTGTGGACCACGAGGTCAGGAGATCGAGACCATGAAGAAACCCCGTCTCTACTAAAAATACAAAAAATTAGCCAAGCGTGGTGGTGGGCACCTGTAATCCCAGCTACTAGGGAGGCTGAAGCATGAGAATGGCGTGAACCCGGGAGGCAGAGCTTGCAGTGAGCCAAGATCGTGCCACTGCACTCCAGCCTGGGTGACAGAACGAGACATCATCTCAAAAAAAAAAGAAAAGAAAATGTCACCTGTACATCTACAAAAAGCATTTTTTAACCAATAGAATATAATGTTGCTCTGAAGATATATATTTAGTATAATTCTAGAATCATATAAACAAATCATTCTTTGAAGCTTGGAAACATCACTACTACTTGCTTTTGGTTTTACATTTTCAAGTTGGAACTTCCAAAATACTTTTAACACAACTAAAATTATCTCCATAAAGTAGTAGAGAGTTGATGTTATAGGCTGTAAATAACAATTTTAGAAAAGACTCTAGCAGAGATACAGCATGAAGAATTATCCTGAAGAATGATATTTATGCTTTATCTGTATTATCTGATTCTCAACATGTTTTAATTCATTTCATTTTGTTTTAGACACAATCTGATAATCTTCCACAGATGTATTTGACAGTCTCCAATTACTGAGAATTGCTTTTGGACTCTTTAAAACATGTTTAGTAAACAGAGTAATGGAGTATTTCTGGTCTTTCTTTTTAGGTGTCCTGTATTTAATTACGTTTCTAATTTCTTATCAAAGTTCATTTTTCTTTATTTTTTATACAGGCCTTATATATAATTTTTATATTATATTTTATGTTATTTCCTTAATGATTGATAATGACAATAATTACATTATCAATAGTGTCAATAAATGTTATTGATAGTGTCAATTTTTGACACTATCAATAATTTTAAAAATAACATAGAAATACAAAGAGTAGTAGGATTGTGAAATACTGATATCTGCATAAAGATATAAAAATATTAAATAATACTTGATAAAACAATAAACTCCTGCTGATGTATTTCAGCTGTAATTTTTATCTATGAAAATGTAAAGATATTTATTTTTACTCATATTTCATGCTTCTATAAATAAGAGCCATCTTATAATCAATATGTGTAATGATTTTTATCTGAATATATTTTATTAAACAAATCCATGCCTCAGAATTAACATTATCTTAGAATTAAAGTAATATGTCCCTAAAATATCGAATACCATTAACAGAGTTATATTTTCAAATATTTAGCATCCATCACTGCACATTAAGCAGATGTTTTCATGTAGCTGTAGGATGGCCATATGATCACATTTTCCTAGTTGGGAATACAAAGGCAATATGAGATATCATGTTGATTTAGTGTAGTGGCTGTGGAGACAGATTGGTAGGCAAATCAAGTTCTAAACTCTCTGGCTTGATTTCTTTATATGTAAAGTGAGGATAACTATATAATAGAGTTCTTTTGAGTATGAAATGACCCAACACCTCTGCTAGTCAACATAGTGTCGGAAGTCCTGGCTAGAGCAATGAGGCAAGAGAAAGAAATAAAGCGCATTGAAATAGGAAGAGAGGAAGTCAAACTATCCCTATTGGTGGATGACATTATTCTACATCTAGAAAAACCCATAGTGTTGGCCAAAAGCTCGTTCAGCAGATGCATAACTTCAGCAAGCTTTCAGGATATTAATATACAAAATCATTAGCATTTGTATACACCAACAGCCAAGCTGAGAGCCAAATCAGGAATGCAATCACATTCACAATTGCCAAAGAGTGAACAAAATACATAGGAACATACCAAACAGGGAAATGAAAGATCTCTGCAATGAGAATTACAGAACACTGCTCCAAGAAATTAGAGACAACAGAAAAGGGGAAAAGCATTCCATACTCATGGATAGGAAGAATCAATATCATTAAAATGGCCATAATGCCCAAAGTAATTTATAGATTCAATGCTATTCCTATTAAACTACCAATGACATACTTCTCAGAACTAGAAAACTATTTTAAAATTAATATGTAACCTAAAAAGAGCCCAAATAGACAAAGCAATCCTAAGCAAAAAGAACAAAGCTGAAGGCATCATGTTACCTGACTTAAAACTATACTACAGGGCTACAGTAACCAAAACAGCATGGTACTGGTACAAAAAAAGACACATACCCCAGTGGAGGAGAACAGAGATCCCAGAAATAAGGCCAAACACCTACAACCATCTGCGGTTCAACAAATTTTACAAAAACAAGCAAGAGGGAAAAGACTCCTTATTAAATAAATGGTGCTGGGCTAACTGGCTAGCCACATATGGAAGATTTAAACTGGCCTGCTTCCTTGCACTACATACAAAAATCAACTCAAGATAGTTTATGACTTAAAACATAAAACCCAAAACTATAAAATCCCTGAAAGACAACCAAGGCAATACCACCCTGGACACAGGAACAGGGAAAAATTTCATGATGATGATGCCAAAAGCAATCTCCACAAAAGCAAAAATCGACAAATGACATCTAAAAAGTGTCTGCACTGCAAAATACTCTATCAACAAAGTAAACAGACAAACTACAGAATGGGAGAAAATGGCTATTATTAAAAAGACAAAAAATAAGAGATGCTGGTGAGATCGCAGAGAAAAGGAAACACTTATACACGGTTTTGGGGAGTGTAAATTAGTTTAACCATCATAGAAAGCAATGTGGTGATTCCTCAAAGGGCTAAAAACAGAACTACTATGTGGCCCAGCAATCTCATTACTGGGTATATACCCAGAAGAATATAAATCATTGTAACATGAAGACACATGCACGTGGATGTTCACTGCAGCACTATTCACAAAAGCAAAAACATTGAATCAACTTAAATGCCCATCAATAACAGATTGGATAAAGAAAATATGGTACATATACATCATGAAATACCATGCAGCCATAAAAAAGAATGAGATCATGTCTTTTGCAGTAACATAGATAGAGCTGGAGGTCATTACCCTTTGCAAACTAACACAGGAACAGAAAATCAAATACCACACATTTTCACTTATAAGTGGGAGCTAAATGATGAGAACTCATTAACACAAAAAAGGAAATGACAGATACTGGGGCCTAATTGAGGGCAGAGAGTGGGAGGAGCAACAAGAGCAAAAAAATTAACTATTGGGTACTAGAGACACAAATTTACCTATATAACACAACTTGATATGTACCCCAGACCTAAAATACACGTTTTAAAAAAAATGACTAAATTCATGTAAATATGAATTCAAACTTAAATCATTGTAAATATATACTCTCTATAAAACATAAGATTTGATCATTTCTGATTAATTCCTATTATGACGTTGAGGTTTCCAATAGTGTTATTTAAAGGCAGATAATCCATTGGCAGATTTGTATGTGTACTCATTTCAAATGTCAACTGATTTTCTAACCCTAAAGGCATTGTCAAATAGGTTTTGCTTTGATTGACTAAACTTAAGAACAGCTTCACTTAAATTAAAGTCAATGTAATAAGTTAAATTTACTAAATAGGCCAATCACACACATTAAAAACGTTGCAGAAAATTAAAATGTGCTCCCTCTGCTTACTCTTGATTCTAAGGAAAAGTATCAAATGGTTGCCCCATAATCATGGGATATAGGTTGTATCACAAACTTAGATATGATTTAAGGACTTTTCTAAATACTACCCTATTCTGTAATCTTGTGAAAAAAAATGGTAAGCTGAAGATTTTCTGAATATTATAATGACCAACTATTTTTGGTTCCTCAAATTGTCGTATATCTATATGGAGTTACCTTTAGATAGCAAAACACAGCATTTACTAATTCAAGGATAGTTAGTCCTTGCCATTTTCCATGTAGTTAGTTTTGCCATTGATAGTTTTACCATTAACCATGTAGTTAATCACACACCTAATCTAAGATCTAAAATTATAAAACTTCTGAAAGATAATATAGAAGAAAATATTCGGGATCTTGGTTTGGGAAAAAATTTCATAGATTGATATGAAAATTATGAAGCATAAAAGAGGTAAACTATACTTTATCAAATGAAATTGTCTCCTTTTTAAATGTTTCTTAACAAAATAAACTAATAAAAACCATTTTCACTTAAAAAATACAAAAATATTATATAACCAGAGTAAAAAAACAGCTTTGTACATTTCAGGCAATATGTATGTGCCCATTTAACCTGTGAGGTCTTGGGCAGTAAGATGTAGACAGTAGTTACTAAGAATTTTACAATTATACAGCATTCTGGGTCTTGAAGTTACAGAACAAACATAAACAATCGTTTTACTCAACTCTAATACCAGACTTCCTTTGAATTTTCATTCTCTGCCATATTTCAAAAACATCCATTCAAATACTTAGTGCTGTTTTCGTTAGTTAAGTGTCTTCCCAGTATGAAATGAGTTTTATGGTAGGATAAAATAGAATGTATAAGGTAGTTTGTGATTTATGTCAACCACAAAATGGCAAATGTTTTCTAAATTAGGCCACTATTCTCTAATGCGAACATATAAAAATGTTGAACAAACCTCTATTTTATTCAGTATTCTGAAAAGAACATTGTTACTATATTTTGTATATCTTGCTATGACTCAAGAAATAGTTCCTTAGAAAAAGATGCCACCTGAAGCTATAGTAAATTATGATTCTAATTTATTATATCAGTTAAGCATGGTCATATATGCCAATCTTGCTTGAAATAGAGTAGAATTTATTGTAGCAAAGTAGAAGTACATGTTTAGCTGAAAAACTGAGCTCTGATTTTCCTTTTCATGAATTCATAATGTGGATGTTACTACCACAAACACTGTAGCTAATCTTTTTTCTATTAAATTATCCTGAACAAAGGATAAAGAGGTAGTATATATGAAGTGTTTTCTAATTTACTAGGTGCTGGAACACACTTTAGATAATCAAATGTTATTTATTTCATACAACAATCTTACAATAAGTAATTGGTCTTAGGAGAAGAAAAGTTACAATTTGAACATCACTCATTGAGGAACTGATGGATTGGAGGTGCTAAACCATTGTCTTTCTGGCCACAAATTTCACTTTTTTTTCCCCCAATACACAATGTGAATTTTTCCCATCAAGACCACACTAATCTGGCATACGGTTAGACATCAGTATATTGATCTAAGGATGGACAGATAGATCAATATACTAGAAAGAAGAGTTCAGACATAAATTGCATATATGGCCTATTCATTTAAACAAAGCAGTCAATTTAAGAAGAAAAGATTGTCGTTGCAAAAAAAAGTGCTGAAAAATTGGATATCTATGAGCAATAAAATGGACACTTTTAAAAAATAAATTATACTGTATATATTTAAGATACAAACTATGAAGTTATGGGATACATATGGATAAAAAGGTTACTATAATGAAGCAAATTAACATATCTATCATCTCACATATTTACCCAGTTTTGTTTTTGTTTTTGCGGCAAGAAAAGCTAAAATCTATTCATTTAGCATAAATCACAAATATAGGACAACTATTACCTATAGTCCTCATGTTGTACATTATACCTCTAGATTTGTTCATCCTACATAAATACTACTTTGTATCTTCTGACCTACATCTACTCACACCATAAATGTCTTAAAGTTAATCATACACCTAATCTAAGAGCCTAAATTATAAAACTTCTGAAAGATAATACAGGAGAAAATATTCAGGATCTTAGATTGGGAGAAAATTTCATAGATTAATATGAAAATTATGAAGCATAAAAGTGATAAACTAGACTTTATCAAATGAAAACATTTCCTTCTTAAATGTTCCTTAACAAAATAAAAAAAATAAAGACACAAGAGAGAATACTTGCAAAACATAAATGATAAATGATTCTTCCCAGTTGTAAAAGAGGCATTTTAATACTAATGCACAGATAAACCATCAAATAAATACAGTGGACAAAATAATTGCATACAAACTTTATCTTACTTATGCAAAAAGACAATAAGCATATGGAAAGATGCTTTACATCATTTGCCATTAGAAACATGCAAATTAAAGCCATATGGGTTACTACTTCATATCTACTATGGTGATTTTTTTAAATTGACAATACCAAGTATTAAACAGCAGGTGGAACTTTTGGAACTCTTACATATTTCTTTTAAGAATTCAAAATTGTACAGCTACTTTTGGAAAATAATGTAGCAGTTTCCTATAAAGTGAAATGATATGGTTTGACTCTGTTTCCCCACCCAAATTCCATGTTGAATTATGATCTTCAATGTTGGAGAAGGGGTGTGGTGGGAGGTGATTGGATCACAAAGGCAGATTTCCCCCTTGCTGTTCTCATGATAGTGAGTTCTCACAAGATCTGGTTGTTTGAAAGTGTGTTGCACTTTCCCCTTCATAATCTCTCTGTCTTGCTGCCATGTGAGGAAGTGCTTACTTCCCCTTGGTGTTCTGCCATAATTGTAAGTTTCCTGAGGCCTCTCAGCCATGCTACCTGTACAGCCTGTGGAACTGTGAGCCAATTAAACCTCTTTTCTTTATAAATTACCCAGTATCAGGTAGTTATTTATAGCAGTGCCATTAGGTTAGTGCAAAAGTAATTTGCCATTAAAAGCAAAACACCAATTACTTTTGCACCAACTTAATAGAACCGACTAATACACTAAACATATTTCAATCCAGTAATCTCAAAAATCCTTTCAACAGAAAAGAAAGTATATGATCACACAAAGATTTGCACATTATTGTATATAGCATCTTTATTTACAATAGTCAAATCCTGGAATCAACCAAATGTCTATCAACTTATGAAAAGATAGTTGGTTTTATAGAATAATACATATTAAAAAAGGAAGAAACCACTGAAACATACATGAACTTGAAAAATACAATTTCAGAAGCTGAACACATAAGACCACATTTATATTATTCATTTATATAAAATTTTTAAAGACACCACAGGTATTTTGAAATAATGCAGAACTGTAGTCAGGATCTGAATATGTGGGGAGAGAATTGACTGTAAGTGGACATGAGAAAACTTCATGGGGTGGAGGATGTGTTCTACTTCATGAATCAAAGGGTGTTTATACAACAGCATGCATACATTTCTCAAAACTCATTCAATTATGTACTTGAAATTAGTAAATTTTACTGTTTGGAAAAGTATGCCTCTGTAATGCTGATTAAAACACCTAAGAGTGAGAATGACTATTGTTCAGAGCTAAATATAGGGTCAGTCAGAAAAGGCTGGATAAATTCGACTTGCCATTGATACCTGGAAAGTCTAAGTGCTGGAAATAAGAAAAAAATAGTTTATTTTTGTTTATTAAAGACTGTCATATTAATTACTTTTATATATAAAATAGCCACACACATAGGGAAAGCCACGTAAAGAAAAACAACCACTTTAAGTAAAGTATGAAGAGAGATTTAAAATTTTGATATCTAAATCGATGTTAAAAATCACAAGAGTAAAGGATGTGTCTAATCGAAGAAACTGTTGCTATAAAGTTTGTTTCAAAATGAAAGAAAAAGTTTTAAAGTTGCAGAGGATATTGCCACAGCTTGAGTTTCTTGTGATTTTTAAATCATGTATCATATTTTAATGAGCAATGACTTCATATTTTTAATTACACTTCTGGCAGGAGGCTGCACAAGATACTATATCAAGGTCTCCTGTTGCAATGCAATTAGAATGTGGACATCCCACAACACACTTAGATACTGTTGTGACATAGAAAAGTGCAAAATGTTTTCAAGAAAAAAGAAGGAGGGTGAGATGAAAGAAGAGGCAGAAAATAAATACAGAAAGAAGAAAAAGAAGCAAAAGTAGGGCAAAGAGGAGGGGAGGAAAGAGGGTGGAAGAGAAAAAGGTTGAATAGGAGGAGAACTAATAAGTCAAACTGAGTGAGGTGAGCAGCAAACACTCCATTTGGGACTTCACCCAGGTGCAAATGCTGAAATCTGTAACAAGAGCTTCAGAGTAGTACAGGTGGCCTGAAATTGGTAACTCACATAAAACTAGGAATCTAAAACAATATGACATGCCTAGGGGCAGCATTAAATATATGATAAAAGGAGAGGTGTTCAGTCCTCCCTCTCACTTTATTGAGTTCACTAATTAGGCCTATGCAGAAATAGAATAGCCTTGGTCAACGACAGTACATTATCATAAACAGGGGGTGACTCCAATTACAGCTGCTGTTCCAAATTCTGTCTCTTTTACAGAGCAAGTTAACACAGCCCCAGCATATGGTATGAAACTAATGAGCTGTGATTGCTTTTGCCTCTATGTCATTTAGCAAAGACCACCAGAAGCAATTTCAGTGGACAGCAGAAACATATCACTGTCTTTCTCAGGCCCATGCCAATTCTTCCTAAATGGAAGTGATACTGATTGTTTTATGCTCTGGGAGGACATCTTGGTTTAATGGCTAGCATCACAGCTAATGAACCTAGGAAGGAGGAAGTAGCAAAAAGCCATCATATACCATAAACATGGCAGAAAATGAAGTACACCTCACCAAATTCAGAGACTTCCATCTTTGTAGAATTTCTAAAGACTCAGTGGACTAGGTCATATTGAGATATGTGATATCTGCTTGTGATAAAAATGATAGTAGTAGTTGCAGAACTCAGTAAACTTACTAAAAATCATTTATTTTTGCTCTGTCAGACATTGTTAAAAAGAATGAAAGGACAAGCCACAGATTAAGAGGAAATATTTGCAAAACACTTATATAGTATAGGTCTTGAGTGAAAAATATACAAATAGCTCTTAAAACTCAAAAATAAGATAGCAACCCAATTTAGAAAATGGGCTCTTTAGCCCATTTTCTGGGCTAAAGATCTGATCTGAACAGACACCTCACTAAAGAAGATATAGCAAATAAGCATATAAATGGATGTTCAACATCATATATTATTAAGAATTGCAAATTAAAACAAAATTGAGATACAACTACATGCTTATTAGAAAGACTAATATCTAATACATTGACATCACCAAATGCAGGCAAGGATGTGGAGTGACAGAAATTCACTTTCACTGCTGGTGCATTGGTACAGTCACTTTGGAAAACAGTTGACAGTTTCTTACAAAGCTAAACTGTCTTACCACACAATCAAGGAACAATGCTCTTTAGTATTTACCCAAATAATTTGAACTTATTTCCATACAAAGACCTTCTCATGAATGTTTGTGACAGCTTTATATACTTCTGTATTTTTCTTTGTATCCATCTCTGGGACCCAGATTTTCATAACAGACATGATAGCATGGGCTTTAGTGTGCTAGGCAATAAGAGATCACTTCCCCAAAGAAGAAAGCCAAAAACATGTACGAAGTGAGACCAACAAATTCTAGAAATGAAGTCATAATGTGGAAGTGAGAAGATTTACTTTTCACAATGCTTTATAATGTATATTTTCTCATAGTGTTGACCAGCATACAGTGCTATGGGAGGGCTGGAGGGAGAGAAAGTTTTAGGTCTAAGTGCTAAAAAATAACAGGCCCTACACAGTTCATACTCCTTTTCTGGGATCACTGATGTTTTTATAACAAAAAAGAGAGGTATCCAAAGTAAAAGGAAACTTCAGGGACCAGATTTTCCCTGTCCTGACTTGGAGATTCTTCTATAGAATTAACTGGAGGGAACAGCATTTTATTTCTTAAAAATTTGGTTGTGATTTATAAAGAAGGGAAAAATTTTCTAGTGTGACACATTTTCCAGAGTATAATTTAAAATCCAGCCCCTCATGGATACATTTCCTAAAAGAAGCCTTTGTTATCCATAAGAGTTTATATATTCAAGAGATCCTAATCACCAGGGAGGGACTTACTTTATTGTGGAATCTATACACAAATAGCTTGCCAGTTTGATTCACAATATGGAGTGGATCTGAATTTCTGGTTTGAAATTTTGTCCACAGTCTTCTACTAGACAACCCAGATTCTTTGACTCCCATAATTTCCCCAGAATTTTTTCCTACTGCATGCAGAAATATTAGGTAATTAAATATATTGTCTCTCATTCTTTGATTTGCAGATTGGTATTTGAGTAACTATGTGAAGCTCTCAGCTTTATGCTTCTGACTCAAAATAACAGAACACAATACATCCTAAAAAACTGGGGTTATTTATGTGTGGGTCTAAGTAAGTATGCTTTCTTGGCAGTACTGATCTCCACATCTATTACACATACATTTATAGTACCAAATACCTGGACAAATATTGGCTAATATCAATTAAAACTGAACTTTTTCAAATACCAAATATTTGGTACTATTGAAACATAAAATATAGAAAGAATAATTGGTGTTTGCATAAAATTTTAAAACATAAAATGCATTGAGATGCCGTGTTAATACACAGAATGTAAAATGGTGAATTGTATTGGAGTTTCTATCCATTCTGTATATTCTTATGAAAAATCATGGACATGTGAAAAACAGGTGAAATAATCTTGATTAGTTTTCTCAGTTGATGGACGTGATCCTTTTCCAATTTTGAGTTTCAAAAGTTAAAATAATATTCTCTTTTCAAAGCACAAGGACACAGGTTTCTAATAACATTGCTTAATGATTACCTTCAAGATAATTTAATATGTAATTCATTAATAATTTGCTTTTTTCAATATCTAGTTTTTTGTGTGTATGCATTCACGTTTTGATCGTTAATTTGCTAAGCCAGTAAAAAGTAGGAGGAAATTGGTTGGTTTGTCTTCTTCTTTTGAACGAGGTTTCTACAGGTTTTTAAGTGAATACTTGACATATCTATTGCATACACATTTAAGACATAATGTAATCACATAGCAGAGATTATATTTGTATATTTGGCTCATACACACACACAAATGAACACACACACATTTTTCTTTTTTTCATGTGAAATAATTTCAAGTGTCTTTGAAAGTGAACAGATCTGATTGAAATAACCTTACATTGGAACAAAATCTCAAATACCTAGTCAGCCATTGTTTATTGAATATTTGCTTTGGGAAAGGTGTAGTAAGTTTCTCGGAAATAGAGACGAATAATGTATAGTTATTGCTCTTTATAAAAGGAATGTCTAATGGGGAAGACATGCATGTTGGTAAGTGATTACAATAGACTCTAGTCAGAACTATCCTGCATTTGTGTTATAATAACCATCCTTCACCAAGAAGTTGTTGCTTGTGTTCTTTATATAGTGTGAGTAGACTTTCATAAAAATAGAATATCAATCCAAGCAAAGAATATATGCTACGCACTAATGCGTAGGTTCATATTTAAGCTCCCTTACTTCATAGATGTAGCTGCAAGAATATTTCCAGATAAGAAAACAATGGTGTTCTTTAGTGTTCTTATTTCAAAACTAAGGATGATAACGATGCCTGTCTCATATAAGATAGCTAACATGTGTAGACAAGCTTCTGACATATGGTTTAGTCTCAGTAAATGTTAACTTATTTATTTGTTTTATATTATTATCAAATAAAAATATCATTGTGCTAAAGGTTGCAATTGTTAGCTCCTATCTAGAGTCCTAGACAGGCAGTTCAGCCATATTTCTGCCAGTTTTGTCGTGTCCTTCTCTCCCTTAGTTATTGGTAACACAATTCTGATCCTATATCCAAAAGTTTGACTTGTACTCTGTCCTAATAAGTTTTTCTCTGGTGGTCCTTTTGTCTTGAGATTTTACCATTACGGACCCAGATGAGCCATATATTGTACTAGGTTCTGAAGATACAATAATAAGCAAAGATCTACAGTGTCCCTCTCAATGAGTTTAACACATAGTTCATGATGTCAATAATTTGGTAATATATATTAAAAAGCAATGTGGATAATATTACAATCTATAACAGGTGGACATGGTTTGCTAGGTAAAGGGAAGAGGGAATATGAAAAGGTCAAAGATTTAAACCAAAGTCATTGTACCTGGAGTGAGCAAACCACGGAGAGTCTACCATTAGATAAGGTTGAAGAGGCCGGTCAGGGCCTTGTCCGAAATATTAAGATTTTTAGATTTTATTATCATTTTTTCCTTTTTAAAACTACAAGAGTTCGAAAGAATTATTGAAATACAGTGTGTGTGTGTGTGTGTGTATATATATACTTATGGAAGTCTGGAGTGGAATCAATAACAAAATCAAATTTAAATTTTGAAGAGCTCAATATCCAATTCCTACAATATTACAGCCTTCTATTTTTCTTGTCAGATCTCTCCAAGAACATAAAGGACTTCCACCTGCTAATATTCCTCTTTGGCATCTTTTACTTCTCTGAATGAAAAGAGTGCCATGAAATTCCTAAATGTATTATTTATCCCTGCCTAGCAGACATACCTTCTCATGCTGGGTGTCCGTGACAGCATCTTCGAAGTGTTTTCACTTAGCCTTTGCTATTAGTCATTCCAGATATATGCCAGTTGCTGTCTCCTCATACTTTTTCTAATCACTTTTATTGGGTCCTGGCCCAAATGGATTGGTTTAACTTTTTATGTTCATATTTCTGATTTCAATCCAGCTATCCCACCACTCACTTAGCTTCTTAGATTCATTTTGGCATATTGAAAAGTCAACTAAATCTGAGCTCAAATTTAAGTGCCTACGCTCCTACATAAATTTTAGCTCAGATTTAGTTCATATATAAGGATTTAGTTCCTGTATAAGGATTTTTTTTCAATGTATACTGTATGGAAATAGACATTTTAACTTATTTTACCGTATCTTTTCTAATCATTTGAAAGCAGAAATTGGAACGAGAATAACTACTGGGAATTAGCCTGAATTCTTGGAAACGCTTAAATTTTCTGTATCTGATTTTAACCCTAGGGCAATGCTTTTGACAGCATTCCGTTTAGATTTGGCAGAAGAATGGAAGCATGCTGAAATCACTGCCTAGGGATTCACAGCCCTTTCATACAGAAGTGTTCCAGTTAGATTTGGTCAGAGATCACAGAAGTACATTTCCAGAGAATGCTACAAGGCATGAAATATCCTAATGAATACAGCAAAGCAACCCCACAACCACTATTCAGCAAACATTATTAGGTAGCCTACTATATTTCAGCTAATTCACTACACATTTGGGACATAAGGATTTTGAGGTTTTGGTCTCCTATTACAATTACAGCTTTGACCTAGTTCTTTCCTCAAACACTTCATGTTTTAAAGGTACAAGAGATACCTAATAATAGAATGTGAAAGTAACAGCCTAGCAATTTTACTAAAAAGTCTATGAGAATCTAGGGAAATAAGCTATTTGCCCAGGCAATGTGGGAGAGGGAAGATATTACAGAGTAGGCACCATTTAATCTGGGTTGTAAAACACGAGCATGTACAGGAGTGGGAAATACCATCTCAGTTAAAGGGAGCAGTACATGCCATAGCAGAGAGAGATGAAATCGCACGGTGAAGCAACATCATCCAGGAGGACTAAAACTTATATGGAAGCCTAATCATATAAATAACCACAGAATTAAAGATTTTGGAGTTAAAAAGACAGATTTGTGTCAGTTCACAGGTGATGCATCATTAGAATTGATGCTTTGTTTCAAAATATTTCAGGCTTTGATTACATAAAGGTGGTCTTGGTTTGCAAATGACTTATTTTATAACCACAAAAATACATTCTTGAAAAATATAACAATATCCTAGGCCTCAAGTTATCTCTATTTTATGCCTTATAAGGCCACATTTCAAAATAAACATGAATAATTAAAGGCATGGTATCATAATTGATATGGAGAGGAAGAATAAACAGAGTTATCAGGTGTGGGTTCTAAAAAACAGTATGCTTGCTATCTTAGAGATTACTAATGACAAGATAGTGTATTCTTACAGCTCTATGCAAACTACATAAATTTTTCATGAAAATAGTAGATTTGAAAAGTTTATAGGTGAAAGTACATGTTTAATGAATGGGTTTAACAAAGATTAAACACGATGGAAAAGATAGTCTGGCAACTAAAAAATAAGTAAAAAATAAGTACACAAAATACAGGAAAGCAAAAGTTTGACAAAGAGAGAAAAGTGAAAGACATGCAGGGAATACATTCATAATATATTATAGCATACTGATAATCTGAGTTCTCAAAGTACAACAAGGAGAAAAAAATGGAAAATACAGTATATAAAGATATGATGGCTCAGAGTTCTCAAGAAACACATACACACACAGATAAAATCAAGAATTATTGCACACCCAAGAAGTATAAATAACAATAAAGCCATATTTAGATATGTTACAGTAAAAAAGATTTAAATAAAAAGAGAAAAATCTTAAATACAGCCAGAGGAAAATATATTCTACAGAGAAGATACAATAAGACTGATAGCTAGCTTCGCAAGAAATAATGCAATTTCAGGAGATTTTTTTAAAAGGGTTCTCTTCACAAGAGGAAAAAAACTGCTATCCTAGGATGCCATGCCCAGTGGATATATATATATATATATAAAAAAAACATATTTTTATGAAAACTTGAATTCTGCTTCCAGCTAAAATGGAGTAACATGACCTGGAATTTCTCTTTCATTTAAAACAAGCAAAAATCAAACCAAATATATGAAACAACAGAACTTTCAAGTTATTGGACATCAAGCAACCAAGGAAAGTGATCCCAGAGAGACAGGAAACCAATAAGTTCACCCCTGTGATTGTCCCAGCTCACTGCTTTGAGGAAATCTCCATGCTGCCACGTGTGGAGGGGAACACATGGCAGAGCTAGCAGAAGACAGGGCTGAATGTTCAGAGAAACAAAGGTAACAAGAGGTTGCTGCACAGAATACAAGAAAAGAGAAAGTTCACAGAAAAAGAACATGAAAGATTTGCCGAGGATCCTCCTCAGGTATTCAGTGGAAAATTTATTAGCGTGTGCATGTCACCATATCAAAAAATAAAAATAAAAAAGAAGAGTCAGAAAGGATGAGAAGAGAGGTATCAGGCACTCTTAACTGTGTGGGTGTCCATTTTCATCAGTCAGATGGGGAAAATCTCATAATTCATTAGACATAGGGTAGAAAACAGAGAAGGGCCTTAAGTTGTGGGGAGGAATTAGGTCAAGACCAAATATGGCTTTACTTCTGCCAAACAAATCTTAAAAGCAAGACCTGAAAGGATCAAGCTAATTAAGTAAATTGGTTGTGGCCCAGAACCAGACACAAGAATATAAAAATATGTAAAACCCAACAGGATAAAATTTACAATCTAATGGAAGATTACTAGGCTATAGAGGAAACAACAGAATGATATCCTAAATTAGAAGAAAAGTCAATCAATCAATGTTGACCAAGAACTGATGCAGATGGTGGACTCCAGCAAACAAGGATATTTGAACAAATATCATAACCATACTCAGCACATGAAAATGTTAAGTAGAGACCATGAAAACATTTTTAAAGATAAAATCTATGATGACTGAGAAGAAAAAAATACACTGAATGAATTAAATTCAGATAATTTCAGAAGAAAAAAATAGTGAACTTTATGAAAAAGCCATAGAGACTATTTAAATGATACAGAGAGCAAATGAATGTAAAACAAAGAGTATCAGTGAACTGTAGGACAACTTCAGTTGGCCTAAAACATGGGTGGTTGGATTCCTAAGGAGAGGATAGAGAAAGGAGACATAAAAATTTATTTAAAAATAAATTACGATTATCCAATGATTAGCCAAATTTGATGAAAATAATAATTCAGGAGATCCTAAGCACAATGAAACTGAAAGCCCATCACTTGAGATGGTGTGGTAAGTTAGCAGGTATACAAATCCTAAAGTAATCAATAGCATTTTGTTAAAAAAAAAAAAGGCATTCATACTTTATAAATCAAAAATTGAGATCAATTGGAATTATTTGTAAAAAACCTCAATCCAAAGTAAAACAAAAAAAGAAAAAGAAAAAGGGAACAAGAAACACAGGGGGCAAAAAGAAAACAAATAGCAAGATAATATACTTCAACCTAACTTTATCAATAATCACATGAATTCTAAAGGGTCTGAACAACACAATCAAAAGTCAGGTTGTATACAAATACAGCACCCATCTCTATACTCTGCATATAAGAAACACATTTGAAATATGAAGGCACATATAGGTTACAGTAAAATGATAAAATATGTGTCCCATGATTACTGTAATCGTATTAAAGCTGGGATAGCTATAAATAATATCAAAAAACCCCACACACTAGATTTTAAAGGAAGTAATATTGCCAGATTTTTAAAGCAAATAATATGCCAGAGATAGATATTTCATAATAACAAAGGGATTTATTCATTATTTCTATGACAACTATAAGTATCAGACTATGTTATTGTATTACACATACCTGTAGTCTCACATATTGTGATGCATATATTTATTTCATTTCTTTTGAGGTACTGAGTCTGAAAAGGCTTGAATCTTCATACTCTTATCAGTTTATTGAGGTCATTTCTTTCTCATCTATATTCACCTCTTTCTTTCATCACCAGAAGTTGGTGCAAACATGAAATTCTTCCTTTCTTTCTTATAACATAATTCATTTCATGATCTACCAAGCTAGGATCAAACAACTAAAATGGCACATCAGCATGTTTTGGTAAACAAACACAATCTATGGGCTAAGAAAAACTGCCATATGGCTTAAAATTGATATATTTGCCAATGATGACATACATTGTAAAATTACAACAAAAAAGAAAGAATCGCAGTTGTCTTGAGAAATCTTGTACTCTATTTCCTTATCTATACAGAGAGATACAAATGTTTTTTGACTGCCATTTATAGGTGATGGCATAATGCCAATAAAGTACAAGATTCAAGGAGTTTTCTGCCATAATAACATGAGGAGATTTACTTTTTTCTCCCTCTTCCCTGTGATCAGCAACGCTTGTATTCAAAATCGTTGTCAGAATAAGAAGGAAACACAGCATGTGCAGAAAGGGCCCCACGTGTTCAGTAGGTGGTCTTTATTCACTCACAGGCACTTTCACCTCAGCAGTGTTCTCTCCTAGATTGAGCATCTCAAGGAGATGATTATCAAATCAGAGAACGATGCCCCAGGTTTTCAGTCAGGCATTTTCAAGAATGGTTGAATATCTATGATTTTAAATAATTGCAAAATATATCAGAATGATTGCTGAGTCAAACTGTGCTGTAGTTGTCACCAAGTTAGCACACATTCCAGATTAGTTTATACTTAGACTTTACTCAAATTATGCATGTGGGGAATAGATTTTTTATATGATTAATGCTTTCATGAGTGAAAATTCTGAAATTCCAAATCAAATGCAACGTTTTGATAATAGTGTGAAATATTAGCCACAATTTTTGCAAACAACTGATATGTCAGGATGAATGAACTGATTCCGAAGGAACCTAATTTTAGCCCACAATCTAATTCATCTGGATACGCTCTCTGTGGAGGCTAACATTGTTTTGGATACACCTTCTGCCTGGAGGTGAATCTCCACTTTTTATCTTTTAATGAAAAACTACTTCAGAGCAGGAATTAAGAGACCTTGATATGTAATTCTGGTATTTAAGGAAATTAACATCATCAGCCAACTGATTTATATTTTATTGTGTTGTAACATAAACCACTGAACAAAAACACAAAAATATTTAACATTTGTGTGCTGAAATCGTTATATGGTGATAGTAACATGGAACATATAATGCACATGAATGCTCAAGTCTGTGATATAGATCTATTACATGGAATTACATTTCACAGTGTCTATTGATACCTGATCCTTCTGATGTAGATAATTAATATTAAATACAATATACATTGTAGAAGTTTCTAAATTCTTAAAAGTTTGAATTAGGGACAAATTTTAATAAAAGCTATCAAGAATAGAAAACTAAGATTTATTTACTTTAAATATATGAGTGGTCACAATTAACCCTTCAACAATATTGGAAAGTAGGTAATAAAATAACATTTTGCAGGTAAAGAAACCAAGGATCATAAAATGACAGTTAATATGTAGAATAGAAGGCTTCACACATATCCCTGCTGGATTCTATAATTTCTGAGCTGTGCAAGTCAAAATAAAGTACAGCATATTGGTTAAATAAGCTTGTCATCCAAGTCAAATGTTCAGTTTTTATAAGTTTTCAACAATTGAAGTTATCATACCACTTCTTTCAATACTGAGATTTCAGGACTAATAAAGTTTAATTGGGATGTTAATACAGCTAATGTACCAACACCAGGAGCTATGATAACAAGGTCAAATGGCAACCTAGAATTGGATACTACAAAATGTTGCCATTCTAGTGAAATTAGGAGGAATAAAAACAACAAAAACTAAAACAACAAAAAGCAAAAACTAAACATCTACATATGTAATTTCAATAAACAATTAAAAACAAATTACTCCTTTAATTGACTAGGATAATTTATATGAAAAACACATGTACGCTATCCCTGTGATAACATTGGTATTGAAAAATCAAAGAGCTATCCCTTTAATTAATTAATTAATTGTTTTACTGTTTTAATGATAGTCATTGTTGTTCTTGAATACTCAGAAAGCCTCTGATATACTTCTCAATTATATCTTTTCCTCTCAGGAGGTATAAGTAGAATCATACAGCCCTTATTCTTTTCAAAATAGCTAATCTAATGTGCTGTACTTGAGAATGTCCTGACTAGAAAAGCCATCTCGCAGATAATAGAATGGACATTCTATAGTTTTTATTATATGTCGCTACTGGAAGTTACTTCAGTTCCACATATAATGATTTCAGAGGCTAAGCCTCATAGTCTGATACTTTACCAGATTTATGAAAATAGGTCAACTATGATATTCATACTTTTTTTACCCTAAAAGATGAATTAACATGCAATCTATCTCAGGTTATGTCTTTGTGTCTATAAAAGTCTATTTGTCATGAAGTCATCGTGATATGACATTGTTTCCCTTATGATTATATATCAAAGATTATATAGGTAATTCTAAATAAAAGTATGGAGCATATGGCAATAAACTAAGGCAAGTAGTCCTTCAAATATACACACTCAGTACATACACATTTGCACAGCTATTTTCTTCATTTTATTGCTTTTATGGAGCTCAGTGTTAGTTGTAGAAGTGTTATGAAATTGTTTTTGTCAGATTTTCTTAACTTGTGGCTAAGAGAACTTGTAGAAGTGTTGATATCTTTAACAAATAGGAACTGTAAAACTTGACAAATAAATAGAAATGTATCTTGTATATTAGTCAACAAATATTTTTATTAATGTGTAGGAATAGAATTGGGTTGTCTGCCTTTGGAGATACACTTTCAAAGTATTCTAATACATATATGATTATTTTTTCAAACTGTAACACTTTTCTGTCAATAACAGAAAGTTGGGAGAAAATTGCCTTACACTGTGTCATATAGTAAGATAATGCAATATTTGTGCTTTATCTTTTTGTACTTTAATATAAATATTGATTTACTTAACCTTATCATTGAAATCTCAGTGTTTAGTGATACAGTGTTAATGTCAGAACACTTAGCTTCTGGCTATTCACTTTTAAATGTAATACATATGGAATAAGAAAACTTCTATACCAACCCTTTGAGTTTTGAATGTTCTGCTAACTCAGGACAGTGACAGTTAGAGACCATATATGCATGACCATGAATTAATTTGGGGTGGAATAATTATCTCAGTATGATATGCAATCTTTGGAGAATAAGAGAGCTTATACAATCCCCTCCTTTTAAAATTGTACTCAGGGAGAACCCTAGCGAAGATGTCTTATGTATCCTGGACCTCCTGAGGGTGGATATAAAATATTTTATTTTAACAATATCTGAGGCTAAAATATCTGAACACTGACTTAATTGTATTATTAAATTACTCATATCACTTATTACTATAAGTGATAGATCAGTAATTCTCACTTCTTAAGCTCTTTTCAAATACCAAGCAGTACACATTACCAATGTACTCTAATTGTGCCACAAACCTGGAAACAAATATTATTCTTTCAATTTTACTAATGAAAAATAAAGAGTATGCCGGGCGCGGTGGCTCACGCTTGTAATCCCAGCACTTTGGGAGGCCGAGGCGGGCGGATCACGAGGTCAGGAGATCGAGACCACAGTGAAACCCCGTCTCTACTAAAAATACAAAAAATTAGCCGGGCATGGTGGCGGGCGCCTGTAGTCCCAGCTACTCGGAGAGGCTGAGGCAGGAGAATGGCGGGAACCCGGGAGGCAGAGCTTGCAGTGGGCTGAGATTGCGCCACTGCACTCCAGCCTGGGCGACAGAGCAAGACTCCATCTCAAAATAAATAAATAAATAAATAAATAAATAAATAAATAAATAGTATTAGAAAGGTTCAATATCTTGCTAAACGTTTCACAGGGATTCCAAGCATAGCTGTGATTGCAACACAAGTCTAATTCTGTTTTCTGATAATTGACTATTCTCCTATTATGTACCATTCAATTGATTACATAACTGAACAGAACATATGGTCATGAATGACCATCTGATCATGGAATGAAAATTCATAGTAATACACAATAGAATTTATATGACAGGAAACTCAAAGACTAACAACTGCTAATTACAGAATAAAAGGGCCAAGCCTAGTGGCTTTGGCTAAGAGAATGGGCTCTGTAACTCCACTGCTTAAGTTTGAAATCCAGCTTTGACACTTAAAGCTGTGTCCTAAGTTAATATATGTAAAACCCTTAAAGAGCAATTGCTTCATAAGTGTTCCAATTTTCTTTCCTAGCATAAGTAATTCTTAGTAAAAAAAAAATAATAATAAGCTAGGGACAATACTTGAAAATGTACTATTTGGAATATAAGGAAATTTATGCTTACCAGTTTTCTATAATCTACGGAATTATAATTTCCACATCAGTCAATGTAACACTTGATGAATTTCTAAAGATCTTGAATCAGTTATGTTTAGATTTGGGTTGAGAGGTGGAGGAAAATGGGATGAATCAGGTTATGTGTTATTCATCTGAACAGCTGCTAAAGCTATCAGTGTCTATACCACTGTGAAATAAAAATCAGTGCTATAAAAATTTACCAAAGAAAGGAGGCAAGTCTGGGGATCCTGTGTACGTGACATTTAGCAGACCATTAGCTACAAATAGCCCTTGATAAGTGGGCATAATGAGATGGCATGGGGAAAAAAAAAAACAGATAAAAGCCCAAATCATAGCTAAAGGAAAACTGCACTAATCTCTTGATTATTAGAGGAAAGATTAATTGGTTAATCCCCAGCAGGTAGTTGATTCTAGGACAATCATGAAGTGTCTGTTGATTACTGCTCTTTGCCAGCCACGTGGTCCAATACTTTTGGGCTGAACCATATTTGCAACTGATGAGGGTAGAGAAAGGGAAGCAGGAAGTAGGTAAAAAGAAAGAAGAGGGAAATTATAATCAGCACTAATGAGATGCTGTCTAATCATTGATGTACCCCTCTGTACCTTAACATAATATGTTTGCATTCTTTAAGCATTCTGTAGATAGAATTTACCCTGTATAAGAATGAAATATATTATATTATTGATTTATAGGATTAAGTTCTGAACTTCTGAATTTCTAGGTGATTGCACTTGTGTGTATTCTTACTTTCTCTAGTCTACAGTTGAAGTAACTCATCTTAGAATCCCCTTTTTGTATACCATATATGCTATAATAATATATAAAATATAATTATAAATAGTATCTAATATGTAAGACTTCTGCTAGCCAGAAATAAAGTTTTAAATATTTTTTATTAAAAATTTTAATGGGTTTAAGTCATTGAAACGACATCAAAGAAGACATTTATTGATCTAGTCAACAAACGTTTATTATCTTTCAACTCTGTTGCTACAATGGGTTTGATATGGTTTGGCTGTGTCCCCACCAAGATCTCATCTTCAATTGTAGCTCCCATAATTCCCATGTGTCACGAGAGAGGCCCAGTGGGAGGTATTGGATCATGCAGGCTGGTCTTTCCCATACTGTTCTCATGATAGTGAATAAGTCTCACAAGGTCTGATGATTTCATAGAGGGGAGTTACCCTACATAATGCTGTCTTGCCTGCTGCCATGTAGGACATGACTTTGCTCTTCATTTGCCTTCAGCCATGATTGTGAGGCCTCCCCAGTCATGTGGAATTGTGAGTCCATTAACCCTCTTTCCTTTATAAATTACCCAGTCTCAGGTGTGTCTTTATTACCAGCATGAGAACAGATGAATACAGTAAATTAGTACCAGTAAAGTGGGGTGCTGCTGTAAAGATACCCAAAAATGTGGAAGCAACTTTGAAACTAACAGGCAGAGGTTGGAACAGTTTGGAGGGCTCAAAAGAATACAGGAAGATGTGGGAAAGTTTGGAACTTTTTAGAGACTTGTTGAATGGCTTTGATCAAAATGCTGATAGTAATATAAACAATGAAGTCCAGGTGAGGTGGTCTCAGATGAAGATGAGGAACTTGTTGAAAACTGGAGCAAAGGTGACTCTTGCTATGTTTTAGCAAAGAGACTGGCAGCATTTTGCCTCTGTCCTAGAGATTTGTGGAAGTTTGAACTTCAGAGAGATGATACGATTTAGGGCATCTGGTAGAAGAAATTTCTAAGCACCAAACTATTCAAAACGTCATGTGGGTGCTGTTAAGGCAATCAGCTTTATGTATTCACAAAGATAAGGTTTGGAATTTGAACGTATGTTTAAAAAGGAAGCAGAGTATAAAAGTTCAGAAAATTTGTTATAGGAAATAAAAACCCATTTTCTGAGAAGAAATTCAAGCTGGCTGCAGAAATGTGCATAAGTAACTAGGAGCCAAAGATTAATTGCCAAGACAATGGGGAAAATGTTTTCAGGGCATGTCAGAGGTCTTCATGGCAGCCCTTCCCATCACAAGCCAGGAGGCCTAGGAGGAAAAAATGATTTCATAGATTGGGCCCAGGGCCTTGATTCTTTGTGCAGTCTCAGGACTTGATGCCCTGCATCCAGCTTTGGCTAAAAGAGGCCAATATAGAGCTCAGGCCAAGGCTTCAGAAGGTGCAAGCTCCAAGCCTTGGCAGCTTACAAGTGGGGTTGGGCCCATGGGTGCACAGAAGTCAACAATTGAGGTTTGGGAACCTCCACCTAGATTTTGGAGGGTGTGTGGAAACACGTGGATGTCCAGGCAAAGGTGTGCTGCAGGGGTAGAGCCCTTATAGAGAACCTCTGCTAGGGTGTTGTAGAAGAGAAATATGGGATGAGAACCCCCACACAGAGTCCCCACTGGGGCACTGCCTAGTGAAACTGTGAGTAGAGGACCAGAGTCCTGCAGACCCCAGAATGATTGATTCACTGACAGCTTGCACTCTGTACCTGAAAAAGCTGTGGACACTCAATGCCAGCCTGTGAAAGCAGCCATTACGGCAGCTGTACCCTGCAAAGCCACAGGAGTAGAACTGCCCAAGACCATGGGCACCAACCTCTTGAATCAGCATGACCTGGGTCTGAGACATGAAGTCAAAGAAGATCATTTTGGAGCTTTAAGATTTGACTGACCCACTGGATTTTGAACTTGCATGGGCCTGTAGCTCCTTTGTTTTGGCCAATTTATAACATTTGGAAAGGGTGTTTTTACCCAATGCCTGTACCCCAATTGTATCTAGGAAGTAACTAACTTGCTTTTGATTTTAGAGGCTCACAGGCAGAAGAGACTAGCCTTGTCTCAGATGAGACTTTGGACTGTGGAATTTTGAGTTCATGCTGAAATGAGTGAAGACTTTGGGAGACTGTTGGAAAGGCATGATTGGTTTTGAAATGTGGGGGCAAAAGATTTGGGTGGGGCAAGGGGTAGAATGATATGGTATGGCTCCATCCCCACCCAAATCTCATCTTGAATTGTAGCTCCCATAATTCCCACATGTCAAGGGAGGGACCTGGTGGGAGGTAATTGAATCATGTGGGTGGATCTTTTGAGACAGTGAATAAGTCTCATGAGATCTGATGGTTTTATGAAGGCAAGTTCCTCTATGCAAGCTCTCTTGCCTGCAACCATGTAACATGTGACATTGCTCCTCATTCACCTTCAGCCATGATTGTGAGGCTTCCCCAGCCACGTGGAACTGTGAGTCAATTAGATATCTTTCTTTTATTAATTACCCAGTCTCAGGTAGGTCTTTATTAGCAGCATGAGAATAGACTAAGACAGTGTAAAAAGTCAGAGTTGTGAACATAAATAAGAGACATATAGCTTCAGCCTTTATTTAGTTAAATTATACTGGAAGAGATGGTAACAATAACAAACCATATGAAGTAATTACAAATTATGATAAGTACATTATAAGAAATATACTGGAAAAGAATTTGAGAAAAATGCAGGATTTATTTTGGATAAAATGATTAGGGAAATCCTGTTTGAGAAGGTATTATAGAAGCTGAGAACAAAAGGATGAGATGGAGCCATAATGATCAGGGAAAGGTAAAGATAATATGCAAAACCTCTGGGTTGCTAATGGGCTTTCTATCTTTAAACCTTAAAAAAATACCAATGAATTTGGAACAGAGAAAAAGGTGCAAATTTTTTTTATATCAAGTTAGAGATTCAAGGACTATATTCTACAAGGCATTGTAAGCCAAAGTAAAAGTTTTATAATTTACTGTAAGAAGAATAAGCAGATATTTAAAGATTTAAAGAAGGGATTGATTTGATCTGATTTATTTTTTAAGAAAATAATTCTGGTTCTACGTCAAAAATGCATTAAAGGATGTGTAAAATCCAATCAAAGATTAGTTAGAAAGTTATTACTTTATATCAGGGGGTCATATTGACTTCTGATTCTGCAAAATGGGAATGGGCAGTTGTAAAGTTGAAATTGTTTTTAAAGGGAGACCCTACTTAAACTACCCAATGAGTTGGATGTGCAAAATGAGAGCCAAGGACGCCTAGGTTTGCAGCCTAAGCATTGAGGTGGTAGTAAAGTCATTCACTGAGATGAGGAAGGCATGAGGATAAACGCATATGCCATTATCAATGTGCATTTTGTGCCATGTGGCTTTACTTAAAGAATTAGGAGTCTCAATCTGGACATACATTTTGACTTTTATCAGATCTCTAAATAGAGATATCAAGTTAACAACTGAAGGTGAATTTCTGGCATTCAGATAATCCTTGGCTAGGCACGAATACTTTAGAATAGTCACATTCAGGATGATATTATGAGTATAGATGAGTTCACCTACAAGGACAGTGGACAAAGTGAATACATAAGAAATTTTCTATTTTGTTTTGTTTTAAAGCCAATCACTATATAAAGACAAAGAACAATATTTTATCCCAGTTTGCCATGTACAATTACTATTTATTGATTAAAACAATCTCTTCATACTTTCTCATGAATACACAAGCTTCAATGCTTCCTAAAACACTTATCATTCCATTCTGATTTAGTGTAGAGTTTAAGGAAAAAACACTACGTACAAAATATGTATCCAAAGTGCTAGCCCAGACATTCCTCCATTAATAATAAACTTTTAGTACATGTACACACATGCTGAAATGCATCTTTTGTCCATATATAACTGAAAATCTTTCAAAAACAAAATTAAAATGAATCCCATATAATAATAATAATGAACTAATTTTTGTGTGTGTATCTAAAGTAAGAATATTAATAACAAATTATGTATCAGTTGAGAATTAATTTAGATATTATAAATTTGTTTTTCACTTAAATATTTTAAAATACCTTTCTAGGTATTTAATGTTCATAATGGTTTTTAATTCCTTAATATTCCTGTTAAGAAGTATTTTATATTTAAGAATGAATTATTTCTGTTAATCATTATGTCTATTAATATTTAAAACAAAAATGTCTTATAGCAATTTTTTTCATTTTAACATAAAAGTGTGGATCTTATTTATAATCTTTGCTGATCACTAGATTTACATAGAAAACAATTTAAACAGAATGATTTCAAATATCAGAATCAGTATCTCCTACCAACATCAAGCATTTTTCACAAATTTTTAGTAAAATATATGAGGTTGTACCTTAACAAATGCAGATTTACAGTATAGGACTAATGGGGCTATCTCATTTCCAAGCTAGATGACCCATCTGGGGTTGTGAATTTTTTTTTAATTAAAAAATCTATATCCCAGTTAAAACATATTTCTAAATGTTTGATAAGAAAATTTTCTCACATTGATCAATAAGACAGGTTTAGGACAAATAAAGATGTTTAATATATAAATTATATAAAAGATCTTGAGTAGGGAAGTTTTTGAAGGACTCCATTTTCAGACTCTCACTTTACTAAAATTAGAGATGACCACTTTAAGAAGTTATGTAAAACCACACTTATAAAAAGGTGTGTGTGTTTGAGCATACATGTGTGTATATGCACACACACACACTTTTAATTTACAAATTCATTGAACATTAGATAAAATCTCCCAGGTACTTTATTATAATGTTTCTGATATGGTTTGGCTGTATGGCCCTCCCCAAATCTCATCTTGAATTGTATCCCAAATTGTAATCCCCATGTGTCATGGAAGGGACCTGGTGGGATGTAATTTAATCATGGTGGTGGTTTACTCTCATGCTGATCATACTGTTCTCATAATAGTGAGTGAGTTCTCGTGAGACCTGTTGGTTTTATAAGGGGTTTCCTCCTTGTTCGGCTTTCATACTTCTTCCTGCTGCTCTGTGAAGGAAGACATGTTTGCTTCCCTTTCCGCCATGGTTGTAAATTTCCTGAGGCTTCCTCAGCCATGCTAAGCTGTGAGTCAATTAAACTTCTTTCGTTAATAAATTACCCAGTCTTGGGTATACCTTTAAGAGCACTGTGAAAACAAACTAATACACTTTCCTTCCTAGAGTCTTACATTTTTACAAATAATATTCTTTTTTTTGTAATTTGCCATATGTGCAGAATGACTTTTATTAAAAAAATAAATTGGTACGTAACTCTTTTATTCTTTTCCCCACAGCACTCTACTTATTTAAACTGTAAAGTGTAAAACTTGAAAAGTGTGAAACAATGTATGAATATCTGGTATCTTCACATTTGGCCTGAAATAAAACTATTTCAACCTAATTGCAGTGACAGCCCACCTCCTTAAATGTGCCCCATACATCACCTCTACTGCTGATTATTCTCTAGGCAGTAACACACAGGATCACTAAATTCTCTCTCACTAAAAATAGATGCCTAGTGTAATCTCAAAAAAAAGTTACCAAACAAATAGTAGTCTATTCAGCTGTCACCTTGACTTCTAGGCTATTCTCTAGTAGAATAATTTTCTATTATTTGGCACAAGTATCTTACTCTTTACAAATAAAACTTTTCTTGAGGTGTGACCGTATGCTCTCTCTTGAAGTCAGTAAGAGTTAAGACTGTGTGTTGAAGGGCATAACTTAAGTGGTGAGTGCCTTGTAAGTTTGCCAAAAGCTACTAGTCTTCTCTGTGTCTCTGCTGCATTCCTGTTTTCTAACATCTTTTCTTATGAAATATTTCAAGTGAAAAAAAATACAATGTAACAGAAACAATGTACATAGCACCCATCTCTGTAAAACTTTAATATTTTACATTTTTAGACTTCTTTATGTTTTATAGAAAAAATAGATGACAATATCAGTCAAAGCTTTCTTTGCACTCTTTCCAATACCATAGCTGACCATTTTTACCAAGTAAACTCTATTGGAAATTAGCATTTAAAATTTCCAATCCTTCATTTATGTTTATATTACTGTGTGTATGTACATGTACACAATATATAAAATTGCAGTATATATTAAATGTTTAATAGTGTTAAAATATATTTTCATCTTTCTTTCCTCATTTAATTTTATATTATAGTGTTACTTTCTTTGAAACATGCATACATAGCTTATCAATTTTATGCATTGTATATGCTTAATTATATTAATATGTAACTCATATATATGTATGTACCTAACATTGTTTATAAATATTTAAATTGTTTATAATTATCATTTCAATGCTTCATGTTGTACACATTCATATGATTTTTTTTACCAATGACCTCCTATCTTTTGGCCATAACATTTAATTTAAAAATTCATACTATTTATGATCTTCCCACCCCTATCATATCCAGACACACTCATATGCAAAAACGGAAACAAAATATTGATGAAATGAAATTATACTTATTCCTTGTTTTATATCTTGACATATTCTTTTGTACTTTATTTCATTCAATCTGATTACCTAATATGCTTGTCAATACCACTAATTTGATTTTATAACCAATTAATGGAGTCATAATTCATAGTTTGTAAAATATTTATCTAAGAATAAACTTAGACAAGACTCCCAGGTCTTGAACTGTACCTGGAAATAAAATAAATATATTTGCAAATTCTCCCATTGCAAGATAAAAAATATTGTTACCAAAAGTAACCCAGTTATTGCCACAGAAAGAAAGAAAGAAAGAGACAGAGAGAGGCTGGGCATAGTGGCTCACATCTGTAATCCCATCACTTTGGGAGGCTGAGGCGCACGGATCACTTGAAGCCAGTTTGGGACCAGCCTGTCCAACATGGAGAAACCGTGTCTCTACCAAAAATGCAAAAAATTAGCTGGGCATGGTGGTGGAAATCTGTAATCCCATTTACTCGGGAATCTGAGGCAGGAGAATCGCTTGAACCTAGGAGGCGGAGGTTGCAGTGAGTTGAGATTGCACCACTGCACTCCAGCCTGGGTGACACAGTGAGACTCTGTCTCCAAAAAACATAGCAATAATGATAACGAATCTATTTAATGTTCCGCCCCTTATCAACCCAAAGTAAAGGTTTTTTTTTTCCCTACCTTTTTCCTACCTTCAATAAGTTTTACAAAAATTGTCATAACTGATTGTGCAGAGCGCTTCTTTTTCCCCCTTATCTCCAAAAATACCCTTTATCTAAACCTGGAGACCTACCTGTTCTATTCTAAAATCTATCCTCTTTCAAATGCTCTCCACCCACCAGCCCTTTCTTTATATTCAAGCAAACAGAAACACATTTTGTTCTTGATTTCTTTTCTGAGTGTCACACTCAATCAGAATTTTAAATTGTCTAGCTGTCATTTATTTTGCCAAATACTATTAATGCAGGCATTTCCATTGTTCTACAATAACTTTAAGAACATATTGTTTAGAGCAGTAACATTGTTATTACATTAGTAGCTGTGCACTTGAAATGGAACACGTTGTAACATTTGGCTTTGTCACAAGGCAATACAACATACAGCTCTAGTCACATTTTCTCTCCATGAACTTAAATCTCTGCTGATTACAGACACAAGAAGTATAGTAGTCTGCATTCTGACAAATATGTAATATGTAAAGGCTCCATATATCAATGCTGTGCAGAATTACTCTACTTTATATTCACTTCTAGTAAATAGTAATCCCCAGTCCCATAAACAGGGATTTACATGTTCAGTAGAGCAAGAGAAAGGTGTTGTCAACATGCTGATCTCATAGCTTTGCAATTTGTGGGGTTCCTAAGGCAATTATTCTAGCACGTCTATCATATTGCTATTATGTTTCTGGAGAGCAGATGGCACCTTGTAAAAAGCTATATACCATACAGAGATATTTTAGTTAGAATAAAGCAATGTATCACTTTTCTTAAATTTCTCAGCCCTTGCTTATTTTAATTTAAAACAATTTGAATAAGTATGAAATATTAGTTTCCCAGTTATACTGCCCTTAAAATGTAGCATATTTCTTACCTGAAGGCATAAACTTTAGTGACATCCTAATCATTTTCACTGCAACCAATAGTTGTGCTATAAACTGAGGATTAAACAGTAGGTGGAGAACAAACAGCAGGAGCAGATGAATTCCTAAAAACAAATGATCTCTATTTGAGTGTGAATATCGCTATTAATAAAGAATGAGAGAGAAAAACATTTTTAAAAATATGTAATATATTAAAATAAATTATTTCTGAGCAGGTTGTTTAGTAGCAGCTCTTCAATGAGCTATTTCTTCATATATTGGTAACTAATTATTACATATATTTTTATGTATTTTTAATATCCATAAACTATGGATTTCATCTATATTTCTTGTCTGCGCATTTGAAAATAATTTGCAGAAATGCGTTTAAACTTCTTGGTTTCATGCTAAGTGGGAAACAATGGATTGAAGACTTACTCTGCAAGCTAGAAGCTAAATTAATGGTCCCTAATATAATGCAATGAAGATGAGGTTCTCAAAGCCTATATCTGGCCTTCTTTACATATGTAAAGATACTAAGTTTTGCAATAATAGTTGGTCACACACAGCAATCCAGCTGGGCCTTACGTATTGCCTGCTATTTATGTATCTACTTATTTACATTTTCCAGAACTGTATCTTGAATGTAGTATCAACTTTGTGTTTAAAAGTACACACAAAGGTGGGATTCATCACTCTTTTAACTGCATATATTATACAGGAGACAAAGAAGGAAATCATGAATTTAGATGATAATATTTTGGTCACCTTGGTAGTAAAGAGCTTTACAGTTTCTACCATACTCCCACTGGCTTCAAAATTCTTCACAAACAAAAGCGAAACTACCTCTCTGGTTCCTTGATCTGAGTCCCATCATTGTCTAGTCTGTGCCCTGTGCACTGCTCATTCTTCTTTAATTACTTTCCTACCTTGTCATACAGGCAAATCCTGCTGATTTTCAAACATAAACACTTACCACATAATCTCATCAGAGGCTTCTCTCTCTTCAGAGGTACAAGTATTTCAATTGATTCAATGATCATTGATTCAATTGACTCAATGATTCAATTGATTCAATGATCAATGAGTCAACCATGCCTTTATTAGACGTACATTTTTATTTTATATGCATCTATATTTTTACCACATATGGTTTTGAATTCTTGAAGTGCCTCTTCTCCTTTGTTGTTGTTGTTGTTCTCAATCTCCTTTGCCTGTTAATCTTTCCCCACTAGGTTCTGACAAACATCGCAGTTGTTTCTTCAGAATACTTTCCTAGGACCTAGTTGTTAACATGTTATGTACTCGTTTCCTAGGTGACTTGACGTATCCACATATTTCTCACATTTACTTCATTAGCTTCAAATACTTTAGAAACAACCTATTTCCTCCATGTTTCGATAATACTTCAAATTCAACAAGTCTTAAAATTAAAAACACTTTAGTTTTCTCCCCCAAACCTAGCATTTCTCCATGTTTTCTATTCCAGGGACTGATACCAGCTTGTTGTGCAAGCCAGAAATCTGAATGTATTCTTTGACATCTACCACTCTTTTTTACTCTCTCCTTATGTGGAAAGTAGGATGAATTTATTCTCTGTCATCTTTTGACTGGACACCTCTGGCCATTTCTATTGCCACAACCATAGTTCAATTTATTGTCATCTCCTAACTGAACTACTGTAATCGTTTCCTAATACTCACTCAGATGATCTTACTTTATGTAGTATCTACTTCACATACTGCAGCTGGAGTAAAATGTTACATTACAAATCTGATATGAGAAAATTACATCTGGGAGCATTTTAATTTACTTTAATTGAGAGATTCCTTTGTTATGCAAATATCCCTTCAATGACCAAATTGTCTTTCTAAGGGGATGTCATCAAGAGGGAAAAGAGCTTAAATTTATTGAAATAAAGAAATAAAGCAATTATTCAAGTAAATAATTCATATGAAGTGTTTATGCATATGTGTTATGTAAAATATACTTGATTCTTTCACGTGCACACTTGAGATCTTTATGTTCTAAACACAAACAAGTGCTCTGAGAGCCTTCATTTCTTATCCTGTAAATAAGTGGGATGTTTTCTTTGTAAAATAAAAAAATTAAAAACAAAATTAAAAGCACTGTAGCACATCAGTATCATTAATATTTAAAATGTCATTTACATTGGTAAGCAACCTGAATAATTAAAAAATGCAAATTTAGCCTACTTAGGAGTAATAACTTTATATGTAAACCTTATGAGCTGAATTTCATTACTTATTCATAATATACTAACAATTAAAAAAACAAAGTACTGTAACAAAAATGCAAAAGTCAATATGTAAACAAGTGGCCCTATGGCAATTGAAGTGGAGTGAGATACTTTCTTCTTCTCTATTAAGAAAAAGAATTTTATATGGGAAATATTCATTGAGTCCCACTCAAATAAATTGTCTTCAAAATAAAATAAATTTACAGAGTAATTGTTTTAACTTCCTACTAAGTCATGCTCAACTTAGCTGTTGGGTATGCTGTAACCACAAAGTATCAAAATTTCAGAAAATCTACCATTGACACAGATGATAGTCTTTCACTTGGTTTTAACTGCATTAAAAATTTAATCTATTGTTTTAGTCTATTAGTCAAATACCATACTACAAAACTGATGCCAACTGAGGAACATCAAATTTATTCCCTTATATTTTAAACCAATTATGATTGATTATTAAGTTTAAAAATTAATGGTAAAGAAAATGCCTAGTGAGTTTACAACCTCATTAGTCTAAAACAGGTAAATATGTGTTCATATTTAATGCAATTGGAAAACTGTACTTTATTTAAATCATTTCCTAGCAATTCTGCCAGGTTACACAAGACTTTCTCTTATTTCTATGTTTTCTAGGCTATTTTATTAGTAGCCATCATATTTAAAATGTAACATCATTATCCTTGATTTCTATTTCCATTTGTCTCTCCTTATCATCTACCACTATTTTTCTGTCAATAGAATGTCTTTAAAATTTCCTTATGTATACGTTTCTTCAGCCATGAACTTGATGAAAATCTTTAAAATAAAAATGAAAACTTTAGAGGATTATAATCAATGCCTCACTGAAGAGGCTACCTGGGTTTTTCCCCTAGTTAATAAATGTAAGCACTGGGTCTAGAATACAGGTCACTCATGCTCTAGGCCAGTGCAAATAAAATCATGGGATACCCCACACTTTAAGACAGTAATTCTTTCATTAGTGTTCCCCTAACATTGTGCTCAGTGTGAATACATTAACCCACCGTTGTCTTAGCTATTGCTAGAAGAAATGTCATCACATCACCCTAGCCAGGATTTGACTTTTGAATCTGGTAGGATCCAATTTCTTACCAAGTTGTTTTTCTCATGTGTGGAATATTATACATTGCATAATTTTCAATATTTGGTCAGAATGAGATAACAATAAATTTACAGTGATGAAAAGATGTTTTATACCCAGTCAAAAGTATACATTTGATATAAATAAGTCATAACTATGCTTAAATGATGCAATGTTTTAGCCATAGTTTTATTTTTTAATTTTTATGTCATATTGAAAGAAATCTAGTGTGAAGAATCATGAAAGGTAGCATTACATAATGCATTCTCTATTGTCCCAGATGATTACTTCTTTTATGATCTTCAAAATTGTTTTTATGGGTTATCAGGAGTAAAACTTACCCAGTATCTACACCTATTTTGATAAATACAAAGGCTATTTATAGCATAGACATCTCACAGCATAGACATCTCACAAAATATTTTGCTTTCCAAAAAACTTGAAAAATCATAGTATAAAATTTAATTTATATTGTTTTCTAAGACAGACTAAGTGTATACAAATATAAAACTCATTAGTGATTGCTTAAGTTGGAAGGTGATTACATCAAAGGAAACATCTTTTGTGATTGAAATAGTCTATGTAGTGTTTCAATGGTGGTTATAAGACTGCATATATTTTCAAAAGTTATCAAACTATACACTTTAATGTATGTATTTTAATGAATTTAAATCATATACCTCAAAAATACCATTGTATTAAAAGGGATTTTAATTTTTAATATACTTTTGGCAGATGGACTACAGTTAAATGAGTAATAATTGCCTAAGAGTGGTGCAGATCCTTATTGAAATAAGCTTATATGACTGCAAAGAACTTGAGCAAATACAAGGTGCTAAAAACAACAAATACTATTGAAGACAAGGATGTGCTGTAGAACTAGGATATCACCAGAAAACTTAACAAAGAAGTTTCTAGAAATAAATGTTTCTCACCTACTTCTTTCTCTTTCCTCAGACTTTCTTAAAGAAGAAAAATTGTCTCAACAAATAAGTTCACCAGATATTAAAAGTAAACTTCTCAACCAAAGTATTGAGGGTTAGAGACAATAGAGTAAAGACATCAATATTTTCAGTAAAATTGATATCTAAACTGGAGTTTTATACCCAGATGTACTATATGTAAAACATGAAGATAGAATACAAATACTTTCAGACATTAAATAAAAAGTTACTGAATGATTCACTCTGTAAACATGGAGGAATGACCAAGAAAAGAGGGATGTATTGTTTCCCAGGCACAGGGTAATAAACACAGGAAATATAAAATCTTAGTACTTCAGAAGATTACAAAGGGAAGCCTGAGAATGACAGCTTTGGGAATCTGTCAAATTGTCACAGAAAAATTAGAAATGAGTACATATATATCTAAGAAAAGCAATGAGACATTTACTAACATTTCTACCTATGATTCTGTGTTTTGTTTAAAAGGTTACTGGACTCTGTATTTTATCTTTTTAGGTGATAAGAAACATCAGAAACAGTTGAGAGGCCAGGAAGTGGGTCCTCTAGGAATCCTGGAGTAGAAAGCACTCTGCTGATTGGCTTTTTAAATGTTGCTTCTAGAGTTATCTGCCTCATTAACAACTTTTTCTTTTTTGTCTCAGAAGTCTATCTTTGATTTTATAAACTGACGTGATTTCTTTTTCTGTCATGAGTGCATGATACTCTATTCCTTTAACAAGCCCATTACACTTTTTCACCATGTCATCTAAAGGTTTGTTTTTTTGCATGTGTAAGGAGGTCAGACATCATTTTTATTTCCCTTGTTCATCATTATCCCTGAACATAGCCACAAGACAGAGGTTGTGCTAGGCATGCAAGACTGTGTCTTTAGTCACTGTGTTCCAAGCATTGGCAAAAACAAATACAGCATCCTTTATATTAGAATTCTTCCGAAAACTTCTACACTCATGGCTCTCTTCATTGCTGCTAGCATGCTGTTCAAGAAAGTGTTTTTCTATTTACCCTTCATTGATCTAAGAATCCCTTGGTCACATGTCTGAATTAATGAAGTCACTGTTTAGGGAAAATACATGGCATAAACATTTATTTTAATAAAAATTTCAGTTGGAGAATAAGCAGAAGAGTTTGAAGAAATAGCACAATCTTGCACTCTTCATTCAGTCTAGCTTCCCTGCAGTGAGTACCAGTCACTGGTACAAAATGTTTGTGACACCAATCCAAAAAGATATGCCTGATGATTTATGCCTTATTGTTAGAATAATAATAGACTAGTAAGAAATTCACTGCTTGAAAGCAGAAGACACAAGCTTTTGCCTATAACAGTAAGTCAAGTTTATACTTATGAGTTCCTGCTACATTAGCATCTTCCAGCAGAGTTATTCTGTCCTTGGCATACTTAATTCCTGTAAGGCCTGTCTCATCAGTTGTATTCAGTGTCTTTCTGGAGAAATACTACCAAAATAATGATGTTTCATTAGTATTATATATTTGTTCTGGCATCATCAAATTTTCATCACCGATGACCTTGGCAAACTCATTGATGAATTTCTCTGCTTATCTGTGATCAGCAAATGCTTTATAACCACAAAGTTTAAAAAGTTTAATCCCATGTCTTTTCTTAAATTTTTACAGTCAGCCTATTGAACCAAGCATCATTCTGCCACCAAAACCTGGCAAAGACACAACAAAGTAAAGAAAACTATGTTCAGGCCAATGTCGCTGATGAACAAAAATGCAAAAATTCTCAACAAAATACTAGCAAACTGAATCCAGCAACACATCAAAGAGTTAATTCACCATGATCAAGTAGGCTTCACTCATGGGTTGAAAATTTAGTTCAACATACAAAAATCAATAAATATAATTCACCATATAAACAGATATAAAAATAAAAACCATATGATCATCTCAATAGATGTGGAAAAAGTCTTAGATAAAATCCAATGTCCTTTATGATAAAAACTCTCAAAAAACTAAGCATTAAAGGAACATACCTCAAAATATTCTTTCTTGGTTTCCCATATGAACTTTTTTCTCATGGAAGTCAATTAAAAGTTTCTGGTTTTCAGATTATTTTTCTTTTTACACTTAACTCCCTATTCACCTAAAGGCGCCATTCAATATTTCACTGTCAAGTGTAATATTAGATCTAGGTTCTTCCTTGGTGTTCTTTATCAGGTTGAAGAAGTTACATTCTATGCCTACTTTACTAGGAGTTTAATAGGAATATATCTTGGAATCTGTCAAATTATCAATCTGACATTGATGGACATTTCAATTTTAAATAAGACTTTTATTTCTGAATAGACTCCACTTGGTTTTGATGTGGTGTATATACACTCATATGTGTGCACATACACATATTTTGGTGTTACAACTTTGTTATTTGCTGTGTTGAGGATTTTTGTATTCATATTCATGTACTATAATGATGTGTAAATTTTTTTTGTACTGTCTTTGTCTGGTTTTGGTATTACAATTAATAGTGGCCTCATAAGATTCAAAGAGTTTTGCCTCCTCTTCTAATTTCTGTGAGAAGTTTGGTAGAGTTTATGTTTATTCTTCTTTAAAATCTTTATAATTTTCCAGTAAAACCAAGTGGGACCTGGAGATATTTTTTGAAAGCATTTTAAATTACAGAGTTAATATCTTAATTGTTACAGTACTATTCATATAATCTTTTTCATCCTGAGTGAGTTTTGACAGTGTTTATCTGAAGAATTGGTTCGTTTAGTCTAAGTTGTCAAATGAATGCACGTAAATTCGTTCATATGGTTTCATAATTATCATAATTATAGTTTTAATGTCTGAGGGGTCTTCCTTATATACTCTCACTCATTCCTAATTTCTGATACTGGCAAATTTGTCCTCTCTGTTTCTTAATTAAATTTATTGATGAAATTTCAAAGAATATTGTATAATAAGATGTTATGCACAGCCACTATCTCAGAATCATGAGTGCATTTGTGTCAAACTCCAGTGACGAAATATGTAGGAGAGACCCATGTAATCTACAACTGAAGACAATCCTGATTGTATCTTCTCTCAGTTCTTTCTTTGCCACAGTTCGTTCCTTCAGCTAATTGCATGGGCACACAACTATCCATCAAATAAGTGTATTTTTTGCTTAAATTAAATACAGTTGATTTTTGTTGTTTACCTCTAAGAACATTAATGTGTACCTGTAAGCCCTTATAATATACACAGAAAAATGCTGATACATACTTGTTAAGGGAAACAATTCATTTATTCTGGGTCACATATAATATGAAGCCTTGAAGGGAAAACATCCAAAGAAAAATGTATATGATGGTACTAGGTGACTTTACAAACACTTGAAAATGAGCAAGGACTATAATTTCAATAGAATTCTTCTTTTAGTTGAAGTATTTAGTTTATGAACTTCCACTTTATTTTCTGTATAATTAAATTAATGAGGAAAAATAATGGAGGAGATCACAGTGGCAGATAGTTTAAGAGCCAAGATGAAAAGAAGCTCCTGCAAGCCACCAAAGTGAAGATTGAGGGACACAGAGACATAGAGAAAGGTTCTCACTCAACATGGTTTTCTGAGAAACTATAAAGTGCCATTTAGAAAAGAACTTTACAGAAACTTTCGGTTTCTAAAATATGTGTATATATACATATATACATATACAATATATACATATACATACACACATATTTTTAAAACCCTGAAAAAAATTGGTTACCTCTGCCTACCGCACTTTATAATTTTGTTGCTTTTATTTCTTGCTTTTATTTCTAACTAGCCATGATGAGAAAACAGATCTAATATTTGTTTAGGAAATATATTTAAATCACATTTCATCCAGTAAAAATATACCTTATATTAGTGAACCATGAACATAATTCCTTTGCCCTTCTGCTATCAATATTTCTATCTTTTTTCCTTGAGCAATCTATGGATATTTTTATAACCTTTTTCCACACTCAACATTTAGCCCAATAGATAAAAATTTCCAAGACCATTCCTGGGGTGATATGAATCAATTGCCAGAAGAACAAGTGCAAGCACAGGATTTAATTCAAATAATTTAAATTTGTGGCTTTTAGCCATTAGTCCAATTAAAAGTGGCATCATTGCCAAATAAGTAGGACAACAGAAGAAGGAAAATGGGGTGGTCTGAATAGAAAACAATATCTACCTTTGACATATAAAAATCTACTCTTGATATATCCCTAAATATTTATGGTGTTAATTTAAGCATAAGATTATATTTAAAAAAACTTGTTAAACACTTTTTCAAATAATTAGGAATTCATAACTGTAAAGTCTTTACTTGTGGCTGTTACTAAAATGAGATCCTTTAGGATAGTGAGAATTAAGACACTCCAAGGTGCTATTTCTGTCATGTAGTACTAGTTGATAAAACTAAGGTAGTAGGCCAGGCACGGTGGCTCACGCCTGTAATCCCAGCACTTTGGGAGGCCAAGGCGACAGATCACGAGGTCAGGAGATCAAGACCATCCAGGCTAACGCGGTGAAACCCCGTCTCTACTAAAAAAACTACAAAAAATTAGCCAGGCGTGGTGGCGGCCGCCTGTGGTCCCAGGTACTCCAGAGGCTGAGGCATGAGAATGGCGTGAAGCCGGGAGGCAGAGCTTGCAGTGAGCCGAGATGACGCCACTGCACTCCAGCCTGGGCGACAGAGCAAGACTCTGTCTCAAAAAACAAAAACAACTAAGGTCGTCAATAAATTCCCTCAGTGAATACACTGAACTTTGTCCATATGGAGAGTGAATTTAATTTTGCACCTCATAATGTAATCTTTGTCCATTAGCAGACGTTTAGAAACCAAGTGCTTTGCATCTTTTTTCAGTTACACATTGCCCCAACTAATTGCATCACTAAGAAGAAGAACCGAAAGTATATTTGATCAGAGTCAAATATATTATTAAACAAAGGACATAGCTTCTGATTTGTAGAAAGAGGATTTTCCAATGATTGAGTCTATGTAAAATATTGGAATTGATTCCTTCAATAATGCCTTAGTTGTAAAATTGCCCCGTAGCTACCACCTAAATCATTGCCTTAGTGAGAGGTGACAGCATGCTGGCAGTCCTTACAGCCCTCGCTCGCTCTCGGCACCTCCTCTGCCTGGGCTCCCACTTTGGTGGCACTTGAGGAGCCCTTCAGCCACCGCTGCACTGTGGGAGGCCATTTCTGGGCTGGTCAAGGCGGGAGCCGGCTCCCTCCGCTTGCAGGGAGGTGTGGAGGGAGAGGCACGAGCGGAACCGGGGCTACGCGGCGCTTGCGGGCCGGCTGGAGTTCCAGGTGGGCGTGGGCTTGGCCGGCCCCTCACTCAGAGCAGCTAGCGGGCCCTGCCGGCCCCAGGCAATGAGGGACTTAGCACCTGGGCCAGCGGCTGTGGAGGGTGTACTGGGTCCCCCAGCAGTGCCGACCCACCGGCGCTGTGCTCGATTTCTCACCGGACCTTAGCTGCCTTCCCGCGGGGCAGGGCTCGGGACCTGCAGCCCGCCATGCCTGAGCCTCCCACCCCCTCCATGGGCTCCTGTGCGGCAGGAGCCACCCCGACGAGCGCCGCCCCCTGCTCCAGGGCGCCCAGTCCCATCGACCACCCAAGGGCTGAGGAGCGCGAGCGCACGGCGCGGGACTGGCAGGCAGCTCCACCTGCAGCCCTGGTGCAGTATCCACTGGGTGAAGCCAGCTGGGCTCCTGAGTCTGGTGGAGATGTGGAGAACCATTATGTCTAGCTCAGGGATTGTAAATACACCAATCAGCACCCTGTGTCTAGCTCAGGGCCTGTGAATGCACCAATCGACACTCTGTATCTAGCTGCTCTGGTGGGGCCTTGGAGAACCTTTGTGTGGATACTCTGTATCTAATTGATCTGATGGGGACGTGGAGAAACTTTATGTCTAGCTCAGGGATGGTAAACGCACCAATCAGTGCCCTGTCAAAACAGACCACTCGGCTCTACCAATCAGCAGGACGTGGGTGGGGCCAGATAAGAGAATAAAAGCAGGCTGCCCAAGCCAGCAGTGGCAACTGGCTCGGGTCCCCTTCCACAGTGTGGAAGTTTTGTTCTTTCGCTGTTTTCAATAAATCTTGCTACTGCTCACTCTTTGGGTCCACACTGCTTTTATGAGCTGTAACACTCACTGCGAAGGTCTGCAGCTTCACTCCTGAGCCAGCGAGACCACGAACCCACCAGAAGGAAGAAACTCCAAACACATCCGAACATCGGAAGGAACGAACAACTCCAGACGCGCCACCTTAAGAGCTGTAACTCTCACGGCGAGGGTCTGCGGCTTCATTCTTGAAGTCAGTGAGACCAAGAACCCACCAATTCCGGACACATTAGGACGCCCTGGCTGCAGAGATATCAAGGAGGTTTTTTCTGGGATTTAGAAAAAATGATGTTTTTTTGGAAGGTTTTGCCTTGTAACTCCCTTTCTTTACTTCTATCTTAGCAGTGGAGTATTAAGTTACAGAGTCAAAATATTAAACAGTGTGCTCTAAGAGGAGCAGTCAAAGGGTTTATTAGGCTCTGCTGTATGATGGAAGGGATCTTTAAGCTCTAAGATTCATCTAAGGCAGAAAACCCACCTAAGAGTTTAGAAATAAAAGTTAGAATTCTAAAATGTTTGATTGTGTTGTATGTCTTTGTGCACCTCTTGCATGAATTTGTGGCAACCGAGGATAGTATAGAAGATATTTGCATACCAGGTCTTAGAATAGTCTTTACATCTCCTTTAAAGAAGAAAGGTGACATACTACATACATGTGAAGCACATATTGCTTCATTGCTTCTGCCCCTACTTTGGCTGTCATATATCTGTCACATAAAATACACTTTCTAGATTAGGGTATTCATAAAATTATTTTCTTGTGGTATTATTTATGTTGAAAAGCAAATTCAAATGTATTCATTATATAATGTTTAAAAAGTCCCAGTTCATGATATCACTAATAGTTTGATAGTTGATAATGTGACCTTGAATGCATCTTCTTACTTATTTATATTAATATCCCTACATGATGGAGTTATATGGACCAATTCAGGGCTAAAACTTTAGTCATTCTATGCAGACATGTTTCCAGGTTTGCAGACTACTCCATATTTACAATCTACTAGTCAATTGCCATTTTTAAGGTATTACAAACATATTCTCAGACATTTAAGTGCAAAAGTCAAACCTAGGTAAGATTCAATAGCTATTACAGTAAATAGAAGAGAGGTGAAGAATGTGTGTGTGTGCATGTGTGTGTGGGGGCATGTGTGTGAGACTGAGGCCAGGTGAATGTCAGCCTAGAAATAAAAAGAAAAAAAGCAGAAGTCCTAAACTGATACCTATGCTCTAAGGTAATTTTCTAGTTTGAGTTATTTTCTTTTATCTTCATTTCCTTGATCCACTACTTATCTCATATTTATCAAATACTAGCAAATCAGAAAAGTCATATCAATGCCAGGTGAAGATGGAAGGGTAACATCATATCAACTCCCAAATTTGGGTGATTATATTATTGCAATAGGATAAAATAAAATCATTTCTAGTTTTGATATTACATAACAAGTCCTCTATAAATACTAGTGTACAGGTTTTTGTGTTAACATAAATTTTTATTTCTTTTGGGCAAATATATAGATGTGGAATTACTGGGTAGCATGGTAAGTTTATGATTGTATCTCCTAGAAACTGCTAGGCTATTTGCCTAAGTGCGGGCACCATTTTGCATGTCCACAAGCGATGCAAGGCAGTTTAATTTCTAAGCATCTGTACTAGCACTTAGTATTTTACTACTACTACTACTGCCGTTACTACTATTATTTTGTATTCAAGGCACTATAATAGGTGTGTAGTGATATCACCTTGTAGTTTTAATTTGCATTTCTCCAATGACCAGCGATGTTTAGTTCCCTCATATGTTTATTTGCCGCCGATATAATTTTTGGTGACTTGTATATTCAAATGTTTTGTTGATTTGTAAAAATTATGTTATTTCTCAAAATTGAAGGTTTAAGAAGTTTTCATATATTCAAAAGATAAATGTTTTATCAGATATATGTTATAAATATATCCCCCAATATATGATGTCTTTTCAATTTCTTAAGAATGTCATTTTAAGACCAAATGGTTTTAATTTTTATTAAGTTCAGTTTATCAAATTTTATTCCATGGAGTATGCATTTGGTGTCATATCTAAGCTATGCTTCGCTTATTCCAAAGTCACATTGCTAAATATTTCTCCTATATTTTCTGCTTCTCCTCTTCCTCTTCTACCTCCTCCTCTTGTCTCTCCTTTAGTTTTAGATTTATGATCTATTTAGAATTAATTTACATATATCATGCAATAAATTATAAAATAATACAACAAAGTCAAGCTTTTTTTTAAAATGTGGATATCCAAATATCCTATCATTATTTATTTAGAAGAATTTATTTCTTAATGGATTTGCCTATGTATCTTTGTTGAAAATCAATTGGCCAAATATGTGTACTTTTAATTCTAGACTCTATTCTGTTCATTTGTTCTATGTCTAGTCTTTTGCTGGTACCACAGTGTTTGATTACTGCAAGTTTAGAGTTAACTCTTAAATAAAGAAAAGTGCCTTCCAGCTGTTATCTTTATTTTCTGAAAATTGTTTTACTGTTTTTTGTTGCTTTACTTTTGAATATAAGTTTTAGAATCTGTTTGCTAATTTCCAGAAATTCCTGCTAGAAATGAGATTGGAGTTGTGTTGAATCTATAGGCAAATCAGAGCCAATTGATTTTTTTAAATACTGAGTGTTTAAAACTATGAAAATAGTGTATTTCTCTAAGTTTATTTTGATTTATTTCATCTATGTTTAGTACTTTTGACTATATCTTTCTTGCCCATAAGTATTTTAATGTTACTGTTACATATTTTCATATATATGTTACAAACATAATATATAAAACATATATCCCCATACAATTACAAAAACAAATTCAATTTTGTAAATATAATTTTATATATTTACTTTGTATCCTGCAAACTGCTAAACTTATTATTAGTCTTGATAACATTTTTGTCATTTTTGATATTTATTTTAGATAGACAAATAATATGCAAATAGAGACAACTTTATTATTTTTAAAAAATCTGTATGACACTTATTGATTTTTCTTATCCTATTGCACTGACTGGGGCCTTCAGTACGATGGTAAATAGATATGTCTTTGTTCTCTGTATAAGAGAAAACATTTTAGTCTTTTTACATTAAATATTTTAGACATAAGCTTAATGTGAGTTTCTCAACCTTTATCAAGTAGAGGAAGTACTACTTTCTTCTGAGTTTGCTGAGAGTCAGCCTGTCTCTGTGTGTGTGTGTTTATATGAGGATGTAAAAATTTGCTAAATTTACTTTCTGCAATGCACTTTTGTATCTATGGAGTTGATTATAGGGTTATTCTTCCTTAGTGTGTTGACTTGGTGGTGTAGTCTGAATGTTTGTGTTTCCTAAGTTTCATACTTTAGGACCTAAGCCTTAATGTGATAGTACTGGGAGATGGGACTTCCTGAGAGGTTATTATGTCAGGAGCACAGAGCCCTCATGCATAGAATCAGTGCCCTAGTGAAATACACTCAAAGGAGCTCATTTATCCTTTGCAACATGTGAGGAACAGTGCAAAGGTGTCATCTCTGAGAAAATAAGCCTTCGCCAGACACCGAATATGCTGATGTTTGATCATATACTTCTCAGCCACCAGATCTGTGAGAAATAAATTTACTTTGTTAGTAAGCTGATCAGTCTTAGGTATTTTGTTTAAGCAATGCAAATGGACTAAGATGAACTGCACTGATTGGTTTTCAAATGATAAATCAACCTTGCATTTTTAAAATAAAACACACTTGGTTGTAATGTCTTGTCCTTTTCTTAAATTATTGGATTGATTTGCAAATATTTTGTTGAGGATTTTTGCATATACATTCATAAGGAACATTGATCTGTAGTTTTATTTTTTTAATAGCTTTTTTTTCCCAATTTTGGTAACAGGGAAATGTTGCAATATCATATTATAAGAAGTTCTGTCACATAAATTAAAATATTTATTTAGTATTTAGAAATTTGAAATCTAAAGTTAGATGTGATAAACTTATATGGAAATGAACAGCTGATATTGAGACTTTTTAAAAATAAAGGACGAAATGGAGAATGTGTAATACTAGCTATCAAGATATGTGATTTAAAGTTTTAGGAATAAACGCAAGGTGCTGTTAAAGTAGAAACATCCAAGAACTCTGGATCCTTTATTACAATGATTTACTCAAATAATTTATTTGTAAAAAAAAAAAATTCAAAACTGTGAGTTTTGCTGCTTCTTTTCCTTTTGTCTGAAATTATTTTTTCCTAAATAACCACATGGAGATTATTCTATACACTTTTAGCTTTCTGTTCAAATATAACTGTTTTCACCTTCCTTTATAAATTATCACACATCACTATCATGCTGTATATGTTTCCTGTGAATATTTTGTTCTCATTGCACTTATAATCACCTTACACCCTTTAAGTTAACGTGTTTGATGATTGTCCATATCCCCAAAAATAGGTAAGCTCCATTGAGAAAAGTGCTTTTCTAGTATTTATTTAGTTTGTTAATTAGTTTTTATTACTTTTAATTTCTATACCCTAAATGCCTAAATTTGGGCCTGTTCAAAAAATATAAAGTCAATAAATTTATTAATAATGAACAAACTAAAACCTGTAGGAAAAATTTCAACTACTTTGACATAAAAAGAAAATACAATTCTATACAAGTCTGAAAGAGAATATGTGCAATTTCTAAAACGAATTATACATTAATATACTATATTTTAATCCTAAAAAAACTAAGAAAAATAGTAAATATATTAGAAAAATGTTCAAAGGATGTAAATGGCCACTATGTAAAAGGTAAACAGGTATAAAAGATGTCTGACAATATTCTTAGAGTAATAAGCAACACAAATATGAGCCACACTAACATAGCACTTTAGCCTGTTAGGATTAAAAGAAGTCAACTTTTGGTAATACCAAATAATCCCAATGATATGGATATCTGACAACACTTTCCCTTTCCTGTTATGAGCAGATGACTTTGACATTAATGTAAATTCTCTACGTACTTACTATCTCAAAATTGTATTTATATGCTTTAATTTAGTAACAGATCATTTTAGAAAGAGATATTAATATATTCATGAAAGTAATAAGAGGGGTGGCAGAAATTTAGATATAAGGTCTATCAGTGGGAGTATGAATAAAAGTAAAGTGTGCTGGGCATGTAAAATGGAATGCTGTGATGCAGGCAAACACAACTAATTGGATGTGTATAGAAAAAGAAAAAGGGTAAAATTTAATTTTATGTTAAAATATGATTCATAAAAATACTGGTTTTGAAAATAAAATATAATTCAATACTATACCTTCATATGATATTTATTATATATAAAGGTATGTCTTATTTTAAGTAGAGCAAAGTAGGTGTCTATGCATAGAAGGGGATGGGAATTGGGTCTAGGATTGAAAATGAATATCAAGGGCTTTTGCAGGGACAAATGAGAGTGAATAACCTGAGGTTAGATTAATTCAACTATTTGCATATGTGGTCTTACAACTTTTAAAGAGAGTTCAAATATCCAAGGCAAAGAGATACAAGCACATGATGATAGCATATGTCTAGAGTGATTTAGTTGGGAGCCTGTTGCAGCCTATGTGTTTGGTAATTGTGTTAGAAAGATCCATATAGTGAAGATGAAAATATCAGTACATGTCAGCCTTATAATACAAGTCATCAACCTACTTTGAATTAGCTACTTTGATAATCACTGAGAAAAATTCAGATTATAATTGGCAATTCAATTAGGTTGGAATATAGTGACGGGAAATACTGAGTGAGCACAAATATCTTGTTTGCTTATTACATTTCTTTTTAAAAAATAAATGTGACATTTATGTTTTAAATACATGTGTTTCTTTTTGAGTGTAGTTTCCATGAGAGGACTTGGGAAGCTATTTTCTATTACTGAAATAGTAACTGATTTTCTAGGCTTGTAATGGTAAACAACAGACCCTGCAGTTTGGGCACACCACCAAGGTACTGCCACCCTCGGGGAGGAGCTGGCTTTTCTCAGGTGAGATACCCCTCCGTTTCAACATTTCTGTTCCATCTAGGATACCGTTTCCTCCTCAGGTTGTAACGTTAAGGTAGGAATCATAAAAAATTAATTATTAATATATTTATTAATGTTTTAAAATGGTGATTATTGAGATACACATTAACATCATAGTAGCCATTTTACATCTCATCAAGGAGGGCATGTTAAAAAGCTAAAAAATGGAAAAAATGACAGAGGAAATATTATTTTTCCAAAAAACATAGTAATTTTTTGTACAAAACTTGCCTTTTACAGAGGTTGCAGTGAGCTGGGGTTGCACCACTGCAATCCAGCCTGGTGACAGAACGAGACTAAAGTCTAAAAAACAAAAAATAAAACAAACAAATAAAAAAAACCTTGCCTATTCATTTACCTCTATGTAAGGATTACTACACTCCACATTTCCTCATCTGACATGAAAATATCATAGTTTTAGCCTTAGAAAAATATTTCAAAAGTGGATTGTTTGGAGTAATCTAAAAATCGATCAATTGTAATATTTAGAAACTGGTGGTTTTCAGTTTGTTTGCACCATATAAATATTTTGTATTGGCTGCTGAAAAATATTTGGACTAGCACTTAAAAACTAGCATTCAGATATTTGAAATAAAACAGTTTGATATGCATGCAAATAAAGAAATTTGCTGTATTACTCCAAATTCCTGCATGGTAACAATTTCAGAAGACCATTTTTGGAAGGAGCGTTTACTCTTTAGTTTGCTGGAATTGTCACCTGATGAATTTAATTAACTTAAATTACCTATCACTTCTCTGTGGATATTTGAATCTATGTCTCATATTCAGACTAATCATTTAATTTCACAGGTGAGAAATTAGAGTTTAATTATAACTAGAGATAGGTGACCTCACAGAAGATGATGGTGATGAAAATTGGTTAGAACAGAAGAAATCTTTAAGTGTGATTTATGTTTCCATCATACAGTGGTAATTCATCCATTCTGACAGTTTGAAAATTATAAGCAATGTCTTTTGATTATTCTAACACATAACCAAATTTTAAACATATAAAGTTAATTGTCAATCACTCTTAAGAGTAATTTTCATTCTTAAGAGGTGCCTTGGCTAGGATACACATGTTAATTTATTTAAATAATTTAATGAGAAATAGAATAACATTTTGAATTTCTGAACTTTACTTCAGTTTTCTAATACTAATACAATGAGAAGGTGTAAATTGCTCCAGTGTTTAATTATTGGTGAATTTTTTAAAGGTATAATTCAGCATGCAAGAATATATCAATAAGGTATAAAGCACAGGTTTTGTGTTGTATAGTTTTGCAGATAAAAGAATACTCTACTCCATTTTAGGACATTAATTTTATTTTTTTATAATAATAACAATTTGCATTAGAGCCTTACTGCCCAGAAAAGTGTGAAAAATGGTCTTCCCCCAAACATAATATTTTTGAACTTACTTTTAATAGGAGCAGCTCTCCATTCCAAAGCTGTACTCTGTTTTAGTTTATCAACAAGGCAAATCTGAGTTACAGACAATTAACTATTTTGCTCAAGTTCACAAAGCAATTTCAAGTACAAGAAGCAAATACAAACTAAAACCTCTGTCTCATCAAGCTTGCAGCCATGGCTCCTAGAGTTCCCAGTAATTTTATTCTTTATGCTTCTTCTGGAATCTCCTATCACCCAGTTGAAATACATATCTCCTAAACCTTTCTTTTTTCTGATTTGTAGATAAGTTAATTTCTCTCTTTGCTCTTATTTATTAGCTGATGAAATTAGATAATATTAAATCTATAATGATTTCATTCAACTTTAAAACGTGTTTTGAGATGAAGTTTGCATAAAAAAAATGTTGTAGAAAGTAACACTTTATTGTATTGCATTATGACCAGTCATGAGGTTTGGTGAATTGGTTCTTCTTGCTAATGTTTGTGTTAAATTAAAAACACTAAATTGAGATAATCATGCATGAATCCTGCATGGGGCATTAACAATATAATGCTGGAAACAAAACTGATATCTATTGCACTATAACTAGTTAAAGCAGAAGAAAAACTTAATGCTGCAAACATTGTATGATACTTTCATCTCCTCTGGAAAGAAACAAATAGTATTATTTCAATTCCAACAATATTCATATGATACAGTACAATTAGGAAAAATATAAAGGTAAGTAACTACATTCAGGCAAGCCAAAAACAAGTATGTTTCTGTAGAATTACTATTTCCAAGTAATGAAAGATGTGTTAACTACCAAGGTTTGCTATTTCCATTTTTTTTAAATAGAAAAGTTTTAAAAAAGAGTAAGAATTAGCTCACAGCAGCTTAATCCCATGGCATGCTCCTAATAAATACAAATCTACTAATAATGCATTTGCCCTTGGGAGCTTTGCAAAGGCTTACAGTACTTGTTCATTCCAACGGAGTCATTTCACTCATCTGTTACCATTTTGGTTGTTTTCCTGTCTACTGACTTTTAATAATTGAGACTGTATACTGCACCCACTCCCTTCTCTGCAAACATTGACCCTTAGCTTCGGTGGCACTTGCCATCTGGAACTGTCTGCCCTCCTCTCTTCATGTCACTGGAAACCTAATTCACTGTTTGCTAAAGTACAAAACTCCCATTTAGCTCAGTGGGAGTTTGAAGAAAGATGACTGGTAGATTGAACACTGATAATCTCCTGCCCAGTTTTGAAATGCAGCCAAAAAATCGACACTTTTCTAAAAAAGGTACCTATTTTCCATGTTAGGAATGAGCACATTTTTAAAGGAAATATCACATCAAAAAAGAGTGGTTGATCAAACATAGTCATCTTAGTCATTTGGAAACATATCAAGCACAAATTACTATGCTTCTATTTCTGTGATGGAGGCAGTTGAAGAAGTAACCACTACGTCATGAAGTTAAATACTATAAATCACATATGTCAATTAGGTGATCCCTTGTGATTTATAAGTCACCAATACTTTTGTCTTTATTTATTCGAAAAAGAGAGATATTCATGATTATCTCAATAGATGCAGAAAAGGCCTTCGATAAAATTTAACACCCCTTTATGCTAAAAACTCTCAATAAACTAGGTATTGATGGAACATATGTCAAAATAATAGGAGCTATTTATGACAAACCCACAGCCAATATCGTACTGAATAGGCAAAAGCTGGAAGCGGTCCCTTAGAAAACTGGCACAAGACAAGGATGTCCTCTCTCACCACTCCTATTCAACATAGTATTGGAAGCTCTGGCCAGATTAGTCAGGTAAGAGAAAGAAATAAAGGTATTCGAATAAGAAGAGAGGAAGTCAAATTGTCTCTGTTTGCAGATGACATGATTGTATATTTAGAAAACCCCATCATCTCAGCCCAAAACCTCCTTAAGCTGATAAGCAACTTCAGCAAAGTCTCAGGATACAAATTCAATGTGCAAAAATCACAAGCATTCCTATACACCTATAATAGACAGAGAGCCAATTGTGAACTCCCATTCACAATTGTGACAAAGAGAATAAAATACCTAGGAATACATCTTACAAGAGATCTGAAGGACACCTTAAGGAGAACTACAAACTAATGCTTGAGGAAATAAGAGAGGACACAAACGAATGGAAAAACATTCCATGCTCATGGATAGAAAGAATCAATATCATAAAAATGGCCATACTGCTGAAAGTAATTTATAGAATCAATACTATCCCCATCAAGCTGCCATTGACTTTCTTCACAGAATTAAAAAAACCTGAATTTTATATAGAATTTTTTAAAATCCAAAAAAGAGCCCATATAGCCAAGACAATCCTAAGCAAAAAGAACAAAGCTAGAGGCATCATGCTACCTGCCTTCAAACTATACTACAAGGCTACAGTAAAAAAAACAGCATGGTACTGGTAACAAAGCAGATATATAGACCAATGGAACAGAACGAAGGCCGTAGAAATTATGCCACATATCTACAACCATCTGTTCTTTGACAAACCTGTCAAAGCAATGGGGAAAGGATTTCCTATTTAATAAGTAGTGTTGGACAAACTGGCTAGCCATATGCAGAAAACTAAAACTGGACCCCTTCCATACACCTTATACAAAAATTAACTCAAGATGGATTAAAGACTTCAGTGTAAGACCTAAAACCATAAAAACCGTAGGAGAAAATTAGACAATACCATTCAGGACATAGGCAAGGGCAAAGACTTCATGACCAAAACACCAAAACCAATGGCAACAAAACCCAAAATTGACAAATCAGATCTAATTAAAATAAAGGGCTTCTGCACAGCAAAAGCCACAGAGTGAACTGGCAACCTACAGAATGAGAGAAAATTTTTGCCATCTATCCAACTGACAAACAGCTAATATCCAGAATCTACAAGGAACTTAAACAAATTTACAAGAAAAAGAACAAACAACACCATTAAAAAGTGGGTGAAGGCTATGAACAGACACTTCTCAAATGAAGACATTTATAAGGCCAACAAACATATGAAAAAAAGCTCATCATCACTGGTCTTTAGAGAAACAGAAATCAAAACCACAGTGAGATACCATCTCATGCCAATTACAATGGCAACCATGAAAAAGTCAGGAAACAACAAATGCTGGAGAGGATGTGGAGAAATAGGAACAGTTTTACACTGTTGGTGAGAATGTAAATTAGTTCAACCATTGTGGGAGACAGTGTGGCGATTCCTCAAGGATCTAGAAGCAGAAATACCATTTGACCCAGCCATCCCATTACTGGGTATATACTCAAAAGATTATAAATCTTTCTATTACAAAGACATATGCACATATATGTTTATTGCAGCACTATTCACAATAGCAAAGACTTGGAACCAAGCCAAATGTCCAACAGTGATAGACTGGATAAAGAAAATGTGGCACATATACACCATGGAATACTATGCAGCCATATAAAAGTATGAGTTAATGTCCTTTGCAGGGACATGGATGAAACTGGAAACCATCATCCTCAGCAAACTAACAGAAGAACAGAAACACAAACGCCATATGTTCTCACTCATAAGTGGGAGTTGATCAATGAGAATGTGGACCCAGGGAAGGGAACATTATACACTGGGGCCTCTCAGGGGATGGGGAGCTAGGGGAGAAATACTTAATATAGAAATTAGCAGAAATACTTAATGTAGATGAGGGGTTGATGGGTGCAGCAAACCACCATGGCATGTGTATACCTATGTAACAAACCTGCACATTCTGCACATGTATCCCAGAACTTACAATATAATAATAAAAAAGAGAGATACTCTCACATAATCTCAAGTAATAAGAGTTTTATCACTATATACAGATCAATTCTTACTATACAACTTGGTCTTTCAATAACTCAGAATAATCAATAAAATTAGGCTTCAGGGGAATAAGGAAAGAAATAGAGCTATCAGATAATATATCTTAAAGGGTATCTAAAATTCACAACAGCCTCACCATATCAATTTTTATCCCAGCACAAAATATTTTATTCATCAATAATAATTATAAAATAAACTAATTTCATCAATTACAGTCTATTCTCTCTCTCTCTCTCTTTCTCTCTCTGTGTGTGTGTGTGTGTGTGGGATCTAATTAAAACTAATTAAAATGGGATTTAATTAAACTAAAGAGCTTCTGCACAGCAAAAGAAACTACCATCAGAGTGAACAGGCAACCTACAGAATGGGAGAAAATTTTTGCAATCTACTCATCTGACAAAGGGCTAATATCCAGAATCTACAATGAACTCAAACAAATTTACAAGAAAAAAACAAACAACCCCATCAAAAAGTGGTCAAAGGATATGAACAGACACTTCTCAAAAGAAGACATTTATGCAGCCAAAAAACACATGAAAAAATGCTCCTCATCACTGGCCATCAGAGAAATGCAAATCAAAACCACAGTGAGGTACCATCTCACACCAGTTAGAATGGCGATCATTAAAAACTCAGGAAACAACAGGTGCTGGAGAGGATGTGGAGAAATAGGAACACATTTACACTGTTGTTGGGACTGTAAACTAGTTCAACCATTGTGGAAGTCAGTGTGGCAATTCTTCAGGGATCTAGAACTAGAAATATCATTTGACCCAGCCATCCCATTACTGGGTATATTCCCAAAGGATTATAAATCATGCTGCCATAAAGACACATGCACACGTATGTTTATTGCAGCACTATTTGCAATAGCAAAGACTTGGAACCAATCCAAATGTCCAACAACGATAAACTGGATTAAGAAAATGTGACACACATACACCATGGAATACTGTGCAGCCATAGAAAATGATGAGTTCATGTCCTTTATAGGGACATGAATGAAGCTGGAAACCATCATTCTCAGAAAACTATCACAAGGACAAAAACAAAACACTGCATGTTCTCACTCAGAGGTGGGAATTGAACAACGAGAACACATGGACACAGGAACGAGAACATCACATACTGGGGGCCTGTTGTGGGGTTGGGGGAGGGGGGAGGGATAGCATTAGGACATATACCTAATGCTAAATGATGAGTTAACGGGTGCAGAAGACCAACATGGCACATGTATACATATGTAACAAACCTGCACATTGTGCACATGTACCCTAAAACTTAAAGTATAATAAAAAAAAAAGAAGGGCAGAGGTTATAGAAGGCCTTCTTGGCTGTCTCTACCCTCTACTGTGGACACCCAGAGCAGTTACCCCAACCCCACCACAGACTCTACATTTGTTCAGGTTATCCACAGGTGTAAGTGGTCACACCTGTTTCCTCAAAGACTTTTTAAAAGCATTGGCTTAGAAATACAATAGACAGATACTTCCATTGATGCTTGCTTTTGCCTCTGATCATGCTATACTATCCTGGGAAGATCTTCATCTGATCTGGCTAAGAGATGTACATTTTTGCACAAATGGAGCTATTCTTTTTGCTTTCTTCATGAATCCCTTCCATTTTCCCTCATATGGTGCTGGAATCACGATACCATCAATATTAAAATATATTATAAAATACATAATCCCTATATAATGCAGCGGTGACAGTCTGCATATTTCATGCTATCTGTGAAAATGCTTTGTGATGTGCTCTCTTATATCAAAGAATGGAACCTGTGTTTTGATTCACCAGCTTCAAAATACTATCTTTGTAGAATCTACGAAGTGACATTTCTGAGCCTGTTGAGGCCTATAAGGAAAAATTGAATATCCAGCAAGATAAACTAGAAACAAGCTAAGGGAATAAATAGTTGGAGGATATGCTGTTCTACATTTATGCTAGAGATATTTCAGTAGTAAATATAATATAATCAAAAAATAAATAATCATCCACTTTTTCCAGCACACTCTGGGTAAGACTTAAATTTGTGCTATTCATCAATAAAGACAAGTAACAAGCCTTTTTTTATTGACAAATTGATATACCTCCATGAGCACATGACATGAAGTCCTTGCCCATGCCTATGTCCTGAATGGTATTGCCTAGGTTTTCTTCTAGGGTTTTTATGGTTTCAGGTCTAACATGTAAGTCTTTAATCCATCTTGAATTAATTTTTGTATAAGGTGTAAGGAAGGGATGCAGTGTCAGCTTTCTACATATGGCTAGCCAGTTTTCCTAGAACCATTTATTAAATAGGAAATCCTTTCCCCATTTCTTGTGTGTGTGAGGTTTGTCAAAGATCAGATAGTTGTAGATATGGAGCATTATTTCTGAGGGCTCTGTTCTGTTCCATTGGTCTATATCTCTGTTTTGGTACCAGTACCATGCTGTTTTGGTTACTGTAACCTTGTAGTATATTTTGAAGTCAGGTAGTGTGATGCCTCCAGCTTTGTTCTTTTGGCTTAGGATTGACTTGGCAATGCAGGCTCTTTTTTGGTTCCATATGAACTTTAAAGTAGTTTTTTCCAATTCTGTGAAGAAAGTCATTGGTAGCTTGATGGGGATGGCACTGAATCTATAAATTACCTTGGGCAGTATGGCTATTTTCACAATATTGATTCTTCCCACCCATGAGCATGGAATGTTCTTCCATTTGTTTGTATCCTCTTTAATTTCATTGAGCAGTGGTTTGTAGTTCTCCTTGAAGAGGTCCTTCACTTCCATTTTAAGTTAGACTCCTAGGTATTTTATTCTCTTTGAAGCAATTGTGAATGGGAGTTCACTCATGATTTGGCTCTCTGTTTGTCTGTTATTGGTGTATAAGAATGCTTGTGATTTTTGTACATTGATTTTGTATCCTGAGACTTTGCTGAAGTTGCCTATCAGCTTAAGGAGATTTTGGGCTGAGACGATGGGGTTTTCTAGATATACAATCATGTCATCTGCAAACAGGGACTATTTGACTTCCTCTTTTCCTAATTGAATACCCTTTATTTCCTTCTCCTGCCTGATTGCTCTGGCCAGAACTTCCAGCACTATGTTGAATAGGAGTGGTGAGAGAGGGCATCCCTGTCTTGTGCCAGTTTTCAAAGGGAATGCTTCCAGTTTTTGCCCATTCAGTATGATATTGGCTGTGGGTTTGTCATAGATAGCTCTTATTATTTTGAGATACGTCTCATCAATAACTAATTTATTGAGAGTTTTTAGCATGAAGGGCTGTTGAATTTTGTCAAAGGCCTTTTCTGCATCTGTTGGGATAATCGTGGTTTTTGTCATTGGTTCTGTTTATATGCTGAATTACATATATTGATTTGTGTATGTTGAACCAGCCTTGCATCCCAGGGATGAAGCCCACTTGATTATGGTGCATAAGCTTTTTGATGTGCTGCTGGATTCGGTTTGCCAGTATTTTATTGAAGATTTTTGCATTGATATTCATCAGGGATATTGGTCTAAAATTCTCTTTTTTTGTTGTGCCTCTGCCAGGAGCAATTCAACAAGAAGAGCTAACGATCCTAAATATATATGCACCCAATACAGGAGCACCAAGATACATAAAGCAAGTCCTTAGAGACATACAAAGAGACTTAGACACCCACACAATAATAATGGGAGATTTTAACACCCCACTGTCATCATTAGACAGATCAACGAGACAGAAAGTTGGCAAGAATACCCAGGAATTGAACTCAGCTCTGCACCAAGTGGACCTAATAGACATCTACAGAACTCTCCACCCCAAATCAACAGAATATACATTCTTCTCAGCACCACACCACACCTGTTCCAAAACTGACCACATAGTTGGAAGTAAAGCACTCCTCAGCAAATGTAAAAGAACAGAAATTATAACCAACAGTCCCTCAGACCACAGTGCAATCAAACTAGAACTCAGGATTAAGAAACTCACTCAACACCGCTCAACTACATGGAAACTGAACAACGTGCTCCTGAATGACTACTGGGTACATAACGAAATGAAGGCAGAAATAAAGATGTTCTTTGAAACCAATGAGAACAAAGACACAACATACCAGAATCTCTGGGACACATTTAAAGCAGTGTGTAGAGGGAAATTTATTGCATTAAATGCCCACAAGAGAAAGCAGGAAAGATCTAAAATTGACACCCTAAGATCACAATTGAAAGAACTAGAGAAGCAAGAGTGAATACATTCAAAAGCTAGCAGAAGGCAAGAAATAACTAAGATCAGAGCAGAACTGAAGGAAATAGAGACACAAAAAACCCTTCAAAAAAATCAATGAATCCAGGAGCTGGTTTTTGAAAAGATCAACAAAATTGATAGACCGCTAGCAAGACTAATAAAGAAGAAAAGAGAGAAGAATCAAATAGACCCAATAAAAAATGATAAAGGGGATATCACCACCAATCCCACAGAAATACAAACTACCATCAGAGAATACTATAAACACCTCTATGTAAATAAACTAGAAAATCTAGAAGAAATAGGTAAATTCCTTGAAACATACACCCTCCCAAGACTAAACCAGGAAGAAGTTGAATCTCTGAAAAGGCCAATAACAGGCTCTGAAATTGAGGCAATAATTAATAGCTTACCAACCAAAAAAAGTCCAGGACCAGATGGATTCACAGCCGAATTCTACCAGAGGTACAAGGAGGAGCTGGTATCATTCCTTCTGAAACAATTCCAATCAATAGAAAAAGAGGGAATCTTCCCTAACACATTTTGTGAGGCCAGCATCATCCTGATACCAAAGCCTGGCAGAGACCTCTGCCCTTCTTGCCAGCCATATAGTGGAGGCAGCATTGCAATCACAACACAGATGCAAAGTCAATTCATATGCTCGCACACACAAGTACACACCTGCAGCTCAAGAACTGATAGCAGACTATTGGACATCTAGGCTAATGTCCTCATTTCGACCTCTTCCTTAGAGAACAATAGTGTAGGTTGGGGAATCTCTCCCACACTAATGGCCGTTTTATTTTTATTTTTTAAAATTTTTTCCAACTTTATTAAAGTATAATTGGCAATTAAAAATCATATATATTTAAATATTTAAGCTGTATAACTTGATAATTTGATATACATATGCATTGTGAAATAATCACCAGATTTGTGAATTTTGACATATATATATTCGTGTAAACACCAGCACTATCATGGTAGTTAGAACAGTCCTATCACTCCCCAATACTCCCTCATGCTATGCCTTTATAGTCACATCACTATGGCAACCACTGATCTGTTCTCCAACACTATGGTTTTGGCTTTTCAATAATGTAATATAGACAAAATCATACTGTAGGTAACCTTTGGATAGTGGCTTCTTTCACTCAGCATAAGCCTTTGAGATTCATATAAGTTGTTGCATGAAATTCAAGTAGCCTGTTCCTTTTTATTGCTGACTAGTATTTTAATGCATGACTCTACCACAGTTTGTTTATCCATTCAGCCACTGCAGGAAATTTGGACTGAGTCCAATTTGGGCAATTATTAGGTAGCATTTCTACTAATATTGACATACAGGTTTTTCTGTGAATATAAGTTTCCATTTCTCTAGGGTAAAGGCCTAGGAGTTGGCTTCCTTGGTCAAATGGAAGTTGTATGTTTATAAGAACATGTCAAACTGTTTTCTGGAGTGGCTGCACTATTTTGTATCCTTCTAGTATTGTGGGAGAATTCCTGTTGCTTCACATCCTTGTCAGGAGTTGGTATGGTTGTTTTTTGAAATTATTTTAGTTATTCTTATAGATGTTGCCCATTTTATGTTGTTGTCACAGAACCATAGAATGGGTAGTTTACAGAGAAAAAAATTATCATGAAGTTTTTTAGTTCTAGAGCTTGGGAAGTCCAGTGTCAAGGTGCCAGCATCTGATGAGGGCTTCTTGCTGTGTCGCCCCATGCAGAAGGTAGAAGGGCAAAGGAACACACATGAAAGAGAGCAAGAAGGGGCCATACTCACTTTTTATAACTAACCCACTCCTGTAATAACAGAATTAATCCATTCATATGGGCAGAGCCCAGGACACAAGCCTTTGTCACCCAGGCTTGTGTGCAGTGGTGCAATCATGGATAACTGCAGCTTCGACTTTCTGGGCTCAAGCAATTTCCCACCTCAGCCTCCTGAATAGCTGAAACCACAGGCACACACAACCATGCCTGGATAATTTTTTGATTTTTTTGTAGAGATGGGGTTTCATAATGTTTCCCAGGCTTCTGGGCTCAGGCAGTCTGCCCACATCAGCCTCCCAAAGGGCTAGAATTACAGGCATGAGCCACTGTGCCTGGCCATTTGCATTTTGTTCTTTTTTCTTCATAAGTTATTGGGGAGCAGGTGGTGTTTGGTTACATGAGTAAGTTCTTTAGTGCTGATAAAGAACGTGAATAGACAATTCGCAAAAGAGGATAATATACAAATAGCCAACAAACATATGAAAAAATGCTCAACATCACTAATGATCAGGGAAATGAAAATCAAAACTGCAATATGATATTACCTTGCCCCTGCAAAAATGGGCATAATAAAAAAAATCAAAAAATAGTCGATGTTGTCATGGCTGAAGTGAACAGGCAACACTTCTACACTGCTGGTGGGAATGTAAACTAGCACAACCACTATGGAAAACAGTGTGAAGATTCCTTAAAGAATGAAAAGCAGAGCTACCATTTGATCCAGCAATCCCACTACAGGTACCTACACATTGGAAAAGAAGTCATTATACCAAAAAAATGCTCACACACACATGTTTGTAGCAGCACAATTCACAATTGTAAAAACATAGAACCAACCCAAATGCCCATCAATCAATAAATGAATAAAGAAACTATTATATATATATATACACTATAGTATATATATATAGTATATATATACACATATAAAGTATTCCATCAGTAATATATATATTATATATATATAAAAAAACTACTCAGTCATAAAAAGGAATGAATTAATGGCATTTGCAGTGACCTGGATGAGATTGCAGACTATTATTCTAACAGAAATAACTCAAGAATGGAAAACCAAACATTGTATGTTCTTACTCATAGATGAGAGATAAACTATGAGAATGAAAAGGCATAAGAATAACACAATGGACTTTGGGGACTCAAGGGAAAAGGGTGGGAAGGCAGTGAGAGAGAAAAAACTACAAATAGGGTGCAGTGTAGGCTTCGCAGGTGAGGGATGCACCAAAATCTCACAAATCACCATTAATCATGGTCATTTTAAATGAGCTTAAGAGTTACTTTCTGTCAGGCTAAGAGAGTGAAGAAAAATAGTTATTGGTGGTGGGTTCAGGTGTATCACTGCATCCAATTTCATTGACTATTTTATCTTGATGTACCTGCTTTTTTTTTCAGCCAATCTTTGCTGATTGAGGTACTTCAAAAATCATGAGCAAAGACTTTATGTCATTAAATGCCTTTGAGATTGTCAGTGTAACAAAGGACAGCTGTTTGTTTTTTTTCTGCTTTTACATGGGCCAGTATCAACTAAAGATTGTCAGTTTTTAAGATCTTACTTAAGGAGGCAATGATTAGTAAAGAAAATTCAACAGTCTTATGTTTACCTGATAAATATCTTATGAGTGTATGCTCCAGAGTACAACAGGGGTGAAAGGTTAATCTGTCATTTTGTTTTCTTTTTTCTTTTCTTTTTATTTTTTTAATTCGGACAAGATCTTGTTATGTTGCCCAGGCTGGTCTTGAGCTCCTGGGCTCAAAAAATCCTCCTGCCTTGGCCTCCCAAAGTGCTGGGATTACAAGCATGAGCTACCATTCAGACTAATTCTGCTTTCATGTAAATGTACTATCAGTCTCACAGTTTGAAATCTGTAGACTTTCACTGCCTTCTATCTACTTTAGCCAAGCCCAGGTATCAAATGTGGTCAGTGGTATACTCTACATCCAGTACCCTCCAGAATTAGAATATTTTTAGTTAAAGGGACAAGTTTAAAAAGATGGTTGACTCACATATTACTTAAGGTCTGTAAGTTTAATGTCATTAAAAATATGTTTTTTGCTTCCTACTTTCATCTGTTTTAGCTTAATTTTCAGTCATTTGAAGACATCTAACAACCCTTTATATATATCTCTCTATATATCCTACATCCTTGGGCATTGGTTTTGCTAGACACAATTATCCCAACACTGATGACAAAAATGAATCTTAATGATAGAGTTGTATCGTGTGTTCAGACCAAAATATGTGTGTGTTTTTGTTGTGAAGATGTTAATACATCATGAACAACATGAATGAATTGAGAGTAAAGAAATGATGGCTCTCGAGAAGAAAATCAAATATCATTTGCAGAAAAATTGGGTGAAAACTTGGCTTTTTATAGTGGTGAATCCATTCTAAGAATTTAAAATGTGCTGTAAATAATGTAATGTAAAGAATGCAAGCAATATACACTAAGATTGAGGATTACTATGAGCAGTATAAAAAGATCATCCAAGTTTTGCTTCTAATTTCATTGATGGGTAGCTTTTAATAAAAGCTTCTTTATTATTTACTGATTCATGAAGGTAGAGATTGTGAAAAGTAAAGAAACAGCTTTAATTATTTCTAAGAATTTGTGATTTAGGTCTCTTATATACTTGTGAAACTTGAAGGGAACTCCTGGAGCAGCTCTCTACAAGTCAGTCAAGAGATTCTCAGGACTGTGGTGCAGGAACAGAATTGACAAATATCTAGATTTTGTTATGAAGCTAACATGATGTCCAGTCCATATTCTATAAATAAATTACTATTAGATTGAAGAATGAGATATTCTGGTAAATCAAATATCCAGGAATGAAATTATCATATTATTATATTTAAATTTTTACCAAATAATTAGACTATAATAAAAGATACTTACAAATAATATATTCAGCATTAACTTGATAAATTACATGGGAATTTTTCATGCAAGCTGGATATTATTTCCAGTAAACTATTGATTACTACTTATATCTATATGTGACCTCTCTATCTCACTAGTCCAGATATCTCTTGAAAAGCCACTCTGAAGTTTCAAGATATTTACAAATAAATATAACTTATATTTGTTTGATTTATTTTTGAATATGTGGTCTCCTGCTGTAAGTAACAGCAAGCTGTCAAAGTTTATTTTTAAAAGAATGCAGTGGCTCTAAAGGTATATCCAAAATTTATTGAATGTTGGAGTCATTATCATTAAGTTCAGTTTTTTCCTACAATACAGTAGCATAGAGATGCCAGTTAATAGATAATTTGTTATGTGATAAAATGTGAATAAAATTGTTTCATCTCACTAAAATTACACACCATTTTCTTTAATTGTGTATGCAACAGTATCTTTCCTTAAACTCCTGAATTTCATAGGATAATATTAGATGTTGTTAAGACAGCAAAATAAGTTTTTTAATTACTCCACATAAAACAAGCAAACTAAAATATTCCAAAGGCAGATGCAGTAATGTAATGGCTTTCGTTAAAAGAAATAAAAATCTCCAAAACTTTTGTTCTTCAAATTTCTCCCCTACATTAGGTATGTAGATTCCACATGTATAATGTCTGTAACAGAATGTTAACTTGTTGAATATTATGATTTGCTTCCCAGGACAATATGTATTTGGATGGCTACATTCCAATTTTGTGAGAACTATCATTTATTGTCCCTGATTAGACTCATCAGTCATTCCTTCTTTTATGTGAGAAACAATTCAGCTTTTCCATCCCCAAGACTTGAGTGCCTTCACAACAAAGGACCACATGGTCATCTTTAAATTGCACACTTGGCTCTAGTAGCCTTAAGTCTCTCCTATCTCCCACCATAGCTTCATCATTTGCGTTATTTTAATAACCTCTTGCGTCTTTAGTCTTTTTAAAGATTCAGTTATACAAACAGTCTTGAATTTATGCTTATGTTCATTGTGTGACATAATTTTCAAAGAATGATTTTACTTCAAATCAGGAAAATTTGCTTTTTGAGGTGTTTAAGAGTTATCCTATAAGGCAGGTTGGAAAACGATTTCTGTAAAAGGTGAGATAGTAAATATTTAAAGCTTTTCTTCTGTCACAATTATTCAAATTTTCCATTGTAGGGCAAAAGCAGTCATAGAGAATAGACAAATTAGTATGGATGTATTTCAATATAAGTTTATATATGGAAACTGAAATTTTAACCTCATACAATTATCAAAAAATATTATTTCTTTCATTTATTTTCAATCTTTAAAAGTATAAAGCTGTTAGCTTGCATGTCATATCAAAAACATTAGGTGACCCAGATTTAGCACACAAGCTGTGGTGTGCAAATCTTGAGCTAAGGCAAAGGAAGCCGTCTATATATAGCTTAATTTAAATTTAATTTAATTTAATTTAAAATAGTTTTAAATTATATAAAATACAAAATTAAAGCATTATAACATATTCCATATATAATAACATTATAGAATAACTTTAAAAATAAAATTATTCTTTCTATATTCCCTGAAACAGATGGCACCACTTTATTTGTTGTTTTATTTTAAAAATCCAACATACATGCACACATATTAGTTTTAAAATTATGGTACAAATAGTATTGTAATCAGAAGCAGCAAATCGAACACAATGTCTCATCATTGAATCTCCTTTCACTATTCTTCTTATTCATTGTTCTGTCTTAGAAGAAATATTATTGTGATATGGAAACTCCAAAAAATATTTTCTAATTATCTTTTTTTAATCATTTTTAAATACCTTTTGAGAGCTCAACTTGTTATAATCTTTCAAAGTATCCAGTTCAAACATTCTCATTTTCAGTACTTCAGATAATCATGTGAGTATGTTAAAATAACATGATTAAATTATTTTTTGATTTATCAACTTTCCTGTGCTCTATAATCAACCTCTCATCAAATTATCATCTTTTCATTTATTTCATTAAATAAACTTTGAAACTTTGTGATATTTTAAAATTTTTAGTTCATATTCTATTAAATATGAATGAGTCTTATCTTCCTAGCCAACATGTTTTTATGACAATCATAGATGCTCTACTATATAAAACAAAAAGTATAGTGTCAAAGTAGGATATGTGTTTTATTTATTATTATTACCAAATTGCTGAGTTAGCAATTATTTTAATGTTTATTATTTCTGCTAAGATTATAATATAGAAGAATTAAATAGAAGATATCATCGTTAATAAGCCAAATATCAGTGATTTATTTCTGTGCAATTTTTCATTTTCCAGGCTGCTACATAACATAAATCCTTTATAGTGGCAGCAGACAGGCTTGGGCTTTTGGTGGGCCATGTGTATGCTGCTGATACATATTTATGGCTTAACTTCCCCAGTGTATCACTCAATGAATCAGTAGCCTGCAAGGGTCATCCTGGAATCAACCTCTTGTTCTAATCTGGATGTTTTGCTGTCTATGATTAAAGCACAACTGCAACCTTGGAATTTCTCTATTCTGCTATCATTTGTACGGCTACTGTTTTATGAACTTCATATCTTCTTGTTTTAATTTATTTCCTTGATTTGTTAGAAAGCACCTTCTAGTAGCTTCCTATGAAAGTATGCTTAAGACGTAGATTTTTCTGAATCATATCCTGCCTTTAGTTTGCATTTACCTTTGGAGTGTGTAACTAGACATAAATTGTACACTAAAAATCACTTTCCCAGTGTATTAGTCCATTTTCACGCTGCTGATAAAGACGTATACAAGACTGACAATATACGAAAGAAAGAAGTTTAATTGGACTTACAGTTCCACATTGCTGGGGAAGCCTCACAATCATAGCAGAAGGCAAAGAGGAGCAAGTCCCGTCTTACATGGATCGCACCAGGCAAAGACAGAATGAGGAAGGCACAAAAGCAGAAACCCCTGATAAAACCATCACATCCTGTGAGACTTATTCACTAACAAGAAAACAGTATGGGGAAGCCACCCTCATGATTCAAATTATCTCCACCAGGTTTGCCCACAACACGTGGGAATTATGGGAGTAAAATTCAAGATGAGATTTGGGTGAGGGACACGGAGCCAAACCATATCAATCCACCTCTGACCCCTCCAAATCTAATGCCCTCACATTTTAAAACCAATCATGCCTTCCCAACAGTTCCCCAAGGTTTTATCTCATTTCAGCATTAACCCCCAAATCCACAGTCCAAAGTCTCATCCTCAGATTAGGCAAGGCAAGTCCCTTCCACCTATCAGCCTGTAAAATCAAAAGCAAGTTAGTTACTTCCTTGATACGTGGGGGTACAGGCATTGGGTAAATACAGCCTTTCCAAATGGTCAAAAATGGCCAAAACAAAGGGGCTACCAGCCCTATGCAAGTCCAAAATCCAGCAGGGCTGTCAAATCTTAAAGCTCCAACATGATCTCGTTTGATGTAATGTCTTGCATCTGGGTCATGCTGATGCAAGAGGTGGGTTCCCATGGTCTCCCCCCACTGTGGCTCTGTAGAGTACAGCCTCCCTCCTGGCTGCTTTCAGGGTCTGGTGTTGATTGTCTGTGGCTTTTCCAGGCACATGGTGCAAGCTGTTGGTGGATCTATCATTCTGGGGTCTAGAGGATAATGGCCCTCTTCTCACAGCTCCACTAGGCAATGCCCTAGAAGGGACTCTGTGTGGGGGCTCCAACCCCATGTTTTCCTTCCACACTGCCCTAGCAGAGGTTGTCCATGGGAGCCCCATCCCTGCAGCAAACTTCTTCCTGGGCATCCAGGCATTTCTATACATACTCTGAAACCTAGGCAGAGGTTCCCAAACCCCGGTTCTTGACTTCTGTGCACTCGCAGGCTCAATACCAGTTGGAAGCTGCTAAAGCATGAGACTTGCACCCTCTGAATACATGTCTGAGCTCTACATTGACCCTTTTTCATCATGGAAAGAGTGGCTGGGACACAGGGCATCAAGTCCCTTGGCTGCCCACAGCACAGAGGCCCTGGACCCAGCCCATGAAACCATGTTTTCCCTCCAGGCCTCCTGGCCTGTGATGGGAGTGGCTGTCATGAAGACCTCTGGCATGCCCTCAAGACATTTTTCCCATTGTCTTGGGGATTGACATTCAGCTCTTTGTTACTTATGCAAATTTCTGCATCAGGCTTGGATTTCTCCTCAGAAAATGAAATTTTCTTTTCTATTGCATCGTCAGGCTGCAAATTTTCTGAAATTTTATGCCGTTTTCCTTATTAAACTGAATGCCTTTAACAGTCCCCGATTCACCTCTTGAATGTTTTGGTGCTTAGAAACTTCTTCCAGCAGATACCCTAAATCATCTTTTTGAAGTTCCAAGTTTCACATATCTCTAGGGCAGGGGCAAAATGCCACCAGTCTCTTTGCTAAAACATAAGAAGAGTCATCTTTTCTTCAGTTCCCAAAAAGTTCCCCATCTCCATCTGAGACCACCTCAGCCTGGACCTTATTTTTCATATCACTATCAGCATTTTTGTCAAAGCCATTTAACAAGTCTCTATGAAGTTCCAAACTTTCCCACATTTTCCTGTCTTCTTCTGAGCCCTCCAAACTGTTTCAACCTCTGTCTGTTACTCAGTTCCAAAGTCACTTCCACATTTTGGGGTATTTTTTCAGCCACGCCCCATTCTACTGGTACCAATTTAATGTATTATTCCATTTTCACGCTGCTGATAAAGACATACTTGAGGCCGGGCGCGGTGGCTCACGCTTGTAATCCCAGCACTTTGGGAGGCCGAGGCGGGCGGATCACGAGGTCAGGAGATCAAGACCACGGTGAAACCCCGTCTCTACTAAAAATACAAAAAATTAGCCAGGCGTGGTGGCGGGCGCCTGTAGTCCCAGCTACTCGGAGAGGCTGAGGCAGGAGAATGGCGGGAACCCGGGAGGCGGAGCTTGCAGTGGCCTGAGATTGCGCCACTGCACTCCAGCCTGGGCAACAGAGCAAGGCTCCATCTCAAAAAAAAAAAAAAAAAAAAAAAAAAAAGACATACTTGAGACTGGGCAACTTACAGAAAAAAGAGGTTTAATTTGACTCACAGTTCCATGTTGCTGGGGAAGCCTCACAAACATGGTGGAATGCAAGGAAGAGAAAGTCTCATCTTACATGGATAGCAGCAGGCAAAGAGAGAATGAGGAAAACGCCAAAGAGGAAACCACTTTTAAAACAATCAGATCTCATTAGACTTATTCACTACTAAGAGCACAGTACAGGGAAAGCCACCCCATGATTCAAATTATCTCCCACTGGGTCCCTCTCACAACAAGCAGAAATTACGGGAGTGTAAATCAAGCTGAGATGTGGGTGGGGACACAGAGCCAAACCGTATCATCCAGCATGCTCCCTTTGTATTCTGTTTTCTAGAATGAGTCTTTTTTTTCTGTAAGACACATGTTCTTCAGTCTTTGGGAAGTTTTATTATACTATTTTTGATATATTAATATTCTCCTTCTTATTCGTTGTTCTGTCTTTGAAGAAATATTATTGTGATCTGAGAACTCCACAAAATCATTTTCTAATTGTCATATTTTCTTTTTGTCATTTTTACTAACTTTTGGGAGCTTAACTTGGCATATTCTTTCAAATCTTCTATTGAAAAATTTCAAATTGTAGATATTAGTTTTCTTTCCTAAGAACATCTTTTCATTTTGTATTTGTTTTGTTTGTTTTGTTTTGTTTTTTTGCAGAATCCTGAATCTATTCTTAAATTCATGGTGCACATCTTTCCTTTGTCATCCTTAGAATCTAGTTTTATTTTAAAATTAGATCTCTTGTTCTTTCAAAACACATTGTTACCTCTGAATTCTTTTATTCCTCATTTTGTAGATTGTCATGTTTGGATATTTGCTCTCATGACTTCTGATTCTTGATTATCTGTTTCTACTAAAAAGAGAAAAGTACTAAACCAACGAGAAATTTTTGGCTGTGCATAGGGACAGTCAGCTTGTAGGATTCACTGCATTACAATGGCTGCAGAGTAAACTACTTTAATGAGGTATCCCCCAGATTTTAGTAGATAGAAGTCTTTTCTCTATGCTCTTTGCTTTCTTCTTATAAGATCCATTTGATAAGTTGCTTTAGAAAGAGTTACCTTAGTGTCTGTGTTCCACATAAGGTGGAGGAATCTAATTATTCAATACATTTTCTTTTAAATTGGTGTTTAATGTGCATGCAATAAAGTACATGAATATTTACCACATGGCTCAATTAATTTTATGTATCAATATTATTTACTGTCACATTAGGAGAGATTAGTATCCAAGAAGGCTCTAGCACATCACCCTGTAGACAATATGTCACTTAAATTAGCCACTTACCTGACCTCTACAACCATAGATCAATTATTTCTATATTTGAATGTAATACAAATACAATCTTACAGTATATGGTCTTTTATGTCTGTCTTCTCTCATTTAGCATTATTTCTGTGAAATTCATGCATGCTGTTGTTTCACCAGTGGTCTATTCTTTTTCACTGATATGTAGTATGACATTGTGTAAATGTACCAAAACATATTTTATTTCTGTGGGTTGTTTCCAGGTTGGAATTTTATGAATAAAACTGGTATAAAAGTTTGTTGCGCTTGTTTGTATGTTTATATTTTGGTGGACATGTAGTTTCATGTCTTTTGGCTATATAGCTAGGATAAAAATTGTGTGTCATAGTGTAAGTACACATTTTATTAGAGTCTGATACAGAGTTTTCTAGAGTGGCTGTAACAATTTATAGCCACAACAAATCTATGAGAGTTTCAGTAGTTTCAGTACATTTTGGTTGATCTAATTTGAACTTGAAACACAGTATTTTGTCTAGTGTTAGTTTTTTGTTCAGTATGTCCAGTATAATTTAGTTTGCCATTATTCCTAGGATGCAGATTGGAAGATTCAATATTGCTAAGTTGTCAATTCTTCTCCAATTCATCTATAAATCCAATGGGGTCTCAAATTTTATTACAGAATTCTTTTCATTACTGATGTTGAAATGTCCAAGCTGATGACACAATTTATGTGGAAAATAAATGAGGCTTTAAAATACCCAAATTTATCTTGAAAAAAAAGATACAGTTCCTAAGAATCACTGCCTTACTCCAAAACTTATTAAAAAGACCCAAGAACAGACTTAATATGACTAAATAACATTGTCAAAGTTATTAAGACAACCCAAGTTAAAACCATAACATATTTAATAGACAATATAGCAAAATATTTCCATGAAGGCAACGCTTTTGTAGACAGGTAACAGAAAGCAGTGAATATAAAGAAAAATATGATAAAATGGAATTGAACAAAATTAAAAATTTCTACTCATCAGAAGATGCACACACAGTTAGAAAAATAAATACACACATTCTGGAAAATATTAATATAACATATATCTGATAAAGGACAACCATAGGTCAATTCTTTCTATATTTGAATGTAATACAAATATTGTATTTGTATTAAGAACCCATGCAAGCCAGTTACAAAAGGCAAGGAAAGTCAGAATAATTCAAAAGAAGTAGTTGGAAAAATGGAACTACTTACTCTAAGTGGTTAGAGAAATAGAAAGTTGTTCATCATCTAACAAGGAGGAATAAGAAAAGTTTATTTTAGGCCAAATACTTATATAGTAAAAAGCAAATCTGAGACTAATGATTTTTGATAAAAATTTACCCTAAGTTAAAGAAGATTTCTCAACGTATGTTTATATTTTGTGATTTTAGCATTTACTTTAGATTTGGGGGTATATTTTCAGGTTTGTTAGATGGATATATTACATGATGCTGAGGTTTGGGATATGAATGATCCCATCATCCAGATAATGAACCTGGTATCCAGTGTTAGTTTTTCAGTCTTTGCCCCTCTTTCTGCCTCCCTGCTCTAATAGTCCTCAGTGTCTATTGTTGCAAACTTTATATCCATGGGTACCCAAAATGTATCTCCCACTTGTAAGTAATATACAGTATTTTGTTTCCTGTTCTTTTGTTAATTCACTTAAGATAATGACCTCCATCTGCTTCCATGTTGCTACAAAGGACAAGATTTTGTACTTTCTTATGGCTACATAGTATTCCATGGTGTATATATACCACATTTTCTTTATCCAGTCCACCACTGATGGATACCTAGGTTGGTTCCATATATTTGCTATTGTGGATAGTGCTACAATGAACATATGAATGCATGTGGCTTTTTTGTAGAATAATTTATTTTCTTTCAGAAATATACCCACTAATGGGATTGCTGGGTGAAATGGTAGTTCTGTTTTAAGTTCTATGAGAAATCTCCAAATTGCTTTCCACAATGGCTGAAATAGTATACATTTTCACCTATATTGCATAAGTGTTCCCTTTTCTATGAAGTCTCACCACTATCTGCTGGTTTTTGACTTTTTAAAAATAGCAATTCTGACTGGTGTGAGATGGTATCTCATTGTGGTTTTGATTTGCACTTCTCTGGTTATTAGTGATGTTTAATATTTTTTCATATGTTTGTTGGCTGCTTCTATGTCTCCTTTAGAGAAGTGTCTGTTTATGTCTTTTGATCACTTTTTAATGGTGTTGTTTTTTGCTTCTTTAATTGTTTAAGTTCTTTATAGATTCTGGATATTAGATCTTTGTTGGATGCATAGTTTGCGAATATTTTCTCTCATCCTGTAGGTTGTCTGTTTAGTCTGTTGATAGCTTTTTTTGCTGTGCAAAAACTCTTTAGTTTAATGAAATCCCTCTTGTCAAATTATTTGTTGCAATTGCTTTTAAGGTCTTAGTCATAAATTCTTTGCCAAGGCTTACATGCAGCATGGCATTTCCTAGGTTTTCTTCTAGAATTTTTATAGTTTGATATTTTACTCTTAAATATTCAATCCATCTTGAGTTAATGTTTGTATATAGTGAAAGGCATAGGTCCAGAGTCATTCTTCCTCATACAGCTAGTCAACTATCCCACTACATCTATTGAAGAGCGAGTCCTTTCTCCATTAGTTATTTTTGTGAACGTTATTGAAGATCAGATGGCTATGGATGTGCAGCTTTATTTCTGGGTTCTCCGTTAAATAAGATTTTTGAAATTTGAAGGGCTTGATTATATTTCAAATAGTTTTCTCTGCATACTAATTATGAAGGAATTAGAATATGATGAAATCTATAAGAAATGCTACATTTTTAAATAATCTGGGCAAATTTTGCAGTATTTGAAAGTTCAGTGAGAAAATTGGGAATCTATTGATATAGAGATTCTGAACTAGATATAGAAAATTCAAATGTCTGTTGTGGCTACACTGAAAACATAATTATAAAACATTGTCAGAGTACTACATAAAGAAGTGGTAGTCTGTAGGTACAGTAAAATGTAATCCTAGTTTAGAGGTATTAAAAATATTCTTTGTAAACATTGATGAGAATTAAACACTTGGCCAACTTTTCAAAAGTTTTCCTACATTAGCACACATTGCATAGTTACTAGATGAATTAGTCAGGGTTCTTTAGAGAAGCATAACTAATAGGATAAATAAAGGAGAGCTCATTAAGGAGTATTGACTCACACAATCACAAGGTCAGGTCCCACAATAGGCCATCTGCAAGCTGAGGAGAAAAGGAGCCAGTCTGAGTTCCAAAGCTGAAGAACTTGGAGTCTGATGTTAGAGGGCAGGAAGCATCCAACATGGAAGAAAGGTGTAGGCCAGAAGACAAAACCAGACTAATCTTTCCACATTCTTCTGTCTGCTTTTATTCTGGCCCCACTGGCAGCTGATTAGACTGTGCCCACCCAGAATAAGGGTGTGTTTGCCTTTCCCAGCCGGCTGACTCAAATGTTAATCTCCTTTGGCAACATTCTCACAGATACACCCAGGAACAATACTTTGCATCCTTCCTTCTAATCAAGTTTACACTTAATATTAACCTTCACACTAGATTTTTAGCTGCCAAAATTATAACTCAAACTTTTGGTTCTATTGTATTGAAATACTTCCAAAACCAACTATGTTATATTATTTCTCTACCAGAATAGAAGTTTAGGAAGCAAGTGCATAAATATATATATATATATATATATATATATATATATATATATATATATATTTACACACACACACACACACACACAGTGAGGTTTTATGTGTTGCCCAAAGTATCAGAAAAAAAAACAAGAAATGCTGTTGATTATGAGCACATCATCATGGCATATTAAGAAAACACAAAGGGAGATTCCAAGAGTAGTTCTGTTCCAGAAGCTACATACCTGTGCCTATAACCTGTATTACATGTAAATTTTCAGAAATATTAGTATTTTTAATTAAACTTTAGAATATTTCTTTATGTAAAACACTTTAACTTGCTATTAAAGTGCAAATATTTTTAAATATCAGTGGACTATCATGAAATAACACATCAATTTTGAAAATACTTTTTCAACTTAACAAATTAAGAATGTTAATTCTAAGAACATTTTCTATGAAATTAATATGGCCAATAAGAGTTTCAGAATAAAGTTTATGCACCAATAATAAAATAAAGTATAATAATAGTTTTAAAGTTTACAAAATATAAATAAATCTAAAGGATAAAATAGCATTTTAAAAGTGAACTTAGGTAGATAGGCATATTTTTTCTTACAGACAAACCCCAAAAAGTGTCACTATCACCATCAATAAGAAAACTATAAAATAAGATAGAACAGTATTCAAAGTACATAAAATGTGAACATATTTTATCAAATAATATAAATTAAAATACATGTAAAAATTCAAAACAAAATATTTATGTTTCAAATATGTATTTTTCTTCTAAAGACAAAATTTGTCTTTACAATGAAAAGAAAACATGCAAATAAATTATAGTACTTGAATGTCAAATGTCTAAATCAAAATTATTTAAATAAAATTATTTTAGAAAAGTAAAAAATATTTATGTAGTACTTGGGTAAATTATAAACAAAGTTTAATAGTAGAAAACTCTTGTATGTTATGATCCTCAACTCATTTTTATTACTTTTTTTTAATAAAGATGACTCAAAGAAAAGCCACTGAGAAGGCTTAATGAAAATATGCTAACTTTACTTCAAACTATAAATGTTCAAACATACAAATAAAACTTACAGCCCGTCTATTCCAAAACAGAATCGTTTAGCACAGTATTTCTGTTAATGATGCCATCATTCTCTGTTATCAGACTCAAAAAAATATTTTTTGAATTTTCTGTCTTTCTGCCCAACATGCTGTTTGTAGCTACGAGATTTAGATTTATTACATAACCTAAGGCATTTCCCTGAGAATCTCTGTGTTTCAGTGTTCTGACAATTTACATGATAAAAATCATGTTTGTGTTGAAATCCTTTTTTGTTGTTTTTTCTCAGCCAGCTGTGCTTTATTGACGATGCGCCCCTCAGGCCTTGACCGCGTACTTCCGCAGCCGGTACAGCCGCTCCTTCCGCTGCTGCTTCTTGGTCTTCAGGTTCTCCCCATGCTTGTTGAGCCGGCGGCGCATGGCGCGTGTCTTCTTAGGCCGCAGGTCCAGGGGCTTGTGCTTCTTGCCCTTGTAGAATTTCCTGAAGTTTTCTTTCTGAGTCTGGTTAATAACTGTGAGAATACGGGCAATGGATTTCCGGATGACTCGGATCTTAGAAAGCTTGGAGGCCGCATCGCCTGTCACTTTGGCGACGCGCAGCTGGGACAGCTCCACCTTCAGGTCATCCAGCTGTTTCAGCAGCTCCTCCTTCTTCCCGCGAAGATCTGGAGCCTTTTTCTTGGTCATTGCTGCACAGGCCGCCGCTGCCGCCGCCGCCCGCTCCGAGGGAAAGAGGGTTTGTGTTGAAATTCTATGCATTACCAAATTAGTAAATGTTTTTAACTATTACATGATGTCAGGTATTGTCATTCTCATAGGAAACAGACACTTTATTTTCTTATCTTAAGGGAAATGTAATGACTTAGGACAATGTTAGCTTGAAAGTTTACCTTTCAGCTCATAGCCTGATTGTTTAATTCTTAATATCACATTTCCCTGTAGAGAGCTTTAATTTTCTTTATGATGCATAAAGAAAATATTATTCCAAATGTTTTATGTATTATTACAAATTTTAGGTTTATTGTGATATTGGGAGAAGTGGCACAATTTAGAATTAATATGGTTGTAGTTTTGAAAGCCATAGAATGTAATTCGAAAAATATAATATTTACTGTACAAAGTCTAAAGGTAATTAGAAAAAAAAAATTGAAAAAGATGAATATTTCTTGCTTAAAAATAAGATCTAGAATTTACTAATGACTCAATATATATTAGGAACTGGGCTAAATGCTATATTAGCCACATTATCTGTGTAAAGTTCTATATCACCTTCACTTTTCAGATAAATTGATATATTGAGACAAAAAGTAAGTTGCTCAAAATCACACAGATAAAAAAAGTTGAAAATAGGGTAAAATTTCAATATTGGTGATAATAAACCTAACACTTTTAAATATTACACCTAATGCTTTTAGAAGTGTGGTCTCTGAACCACCAATATCATAACTGACTGGAGTGCTTGTTAGAAATGCTTATTTCTAGGCCCCACACAAAATTTTAACTAAACTTACATATTGAGGGAGAGAGCCAGGGAATCAGTATTTTAGAGATTATTTTAAGATTGTACAGATTTGAGAGTGAGATTAGTATACTACACTCTGTAAATTAGCACATCATATGTATGAAAAACTCATATGTGAAATACAATATATACTCTGTGACAAAAAGATACATTCAAATCTTAGTGTTATGTAAAAGTAGGATAGTTTGATCTTCTACTTTTAGGTAACTTAATTAGGTTAAAGCATCCAAGTAAAGAAGATGTAATCTAGAATACAGTTTATCTTTTCACAAACTTCATATTGTTTCCTTAGAAAGAAAAATAGATACAAAACAAATGATCATACACCAAATATAATTTAAATAGGATATGGATAGATAGATAGATAGAACTAAAATAAAAGAGGAAATAAGGCAATGCAATGTCAATCTAATGGGTATAAAGTAGTAATTTTATAGTGGAGAAACTTGACAAATGCTACCTCAATCAAGGTCAACTTCTACAAAAAGTCATGCTTAGTATGATCTTATGGAAACGAAACTTTACCTCTGTAGCCTTCTTACCCAAACCTATCACACAAATGTAATCAAAACACAAACATCAGACAAATACCAATAAAGGAACATTACACAAAATTTCAGGCCAGTACTACTAGAAATTGTCATCAAAAAGAAAAGGAAAGGAAGAAAATGAGATATGAAAGGAAAAAGGAAAGGAGAGAAGAGGGGAAGGGAGGAGAGGAAAGGGAAAAAGAAAGAGGAAAGGAAAAATGAAAGGACAAAGAAAAGGAAAGGAGATAAGAAAGAAGAAAGAAAATGAAAGAAGGAAGGAAGAAAGGAAAAGAAAGAAAGAGAAAGAAAACAAAAGAAAAGAGAAAGGAAGAAAGGAAGGAAGGAAGGGGAAGGGGAAGGAGAAGGGGTGGGGAGAAAGAGAGAAAGGAAGAAGGCTTTAGAAGTTAACAGGAGACATGACACCTAAATATACTGTGTTTTCCTGGATAGGATCCTGAAACACAAAAGTGGCATTAGGTACAAACTAAGAAATTATGAACAAAATTGACTTTAGTTAATAATAATATATCGATATTGGTTCATTAATTCCAGCACATGTATCATACTGATGTAAAACTGATTGTAAAAATACTTGGAGATAATCTCAAAATTTTATTTTCACTTCTCAGATTAAAATAGTGAATTCCGTTGAGGTTATGTGACATTTCTAAAGTCTTATAGTTAGTTATTAGCAAAACTGTGTGGAATCCAGGCTTCTAGCTACGTTGTTCACTAAAATAGGAGGTTATTTGTAGCCCATACATAATCTGATAAATATCTTGTGTATTTATAAACATTTTAGCTTCATGTTTAAGTTAACCAATAAAAGAAAATTTGTTAAAAGTAAAACAGAAATTTACGTGTGCCCTTCCTGCAAATGATCTGACAGAGAACAGAAAATAACCGTGGGCAGGCCAGGGGATCAGAAATTCCCCCTAACATTATTTAGGGAGTGATAGAAAAAAGGAAACATAGTGAAATTTCAGCAGAAAAGGTAAAATAAGCTAATCATTAAAATAAAATAAGATTAATCACTTATTTAAACAGTAAAACAAATACGGGATATAATAAATCAGTTTCTATTTATTGAGGTATATTGAAGATATTGCAAGAATTTATCTTTTAGCTTAAAAATGTGAACAGAAACAATGCTTTTAAAAATACTACATAAACTTCAAGCAACTTTTATCCTCCAAGCAACTTAAATAATTTAGCATCAATGTCAGCAAATCACCACACACTCATGAATACATTTTGCTCCTGAGGACTGCTCTGTTCAATATAGAAATTTAAAGCAATAGAACAAGAGAGAGTAATATAAAAATTGACTTATGAAAAATGAAGATTATCATAAGAATAACTCAGTAAGTAATCCATTCAGGAACACACAGAAATCTTCATGAACAAGTAGAACATTTTGTAAAACTTGAATAAATTACTTCTTGGGTCAAACATAAATCAGATGAGATTAAGGAAAATGCATACTAGACATGGTTTAATTACTGAGAAGAAAGAAAATCCTACACTTGAACTTTTACATTCCTCATAACTTTCCTATAAACTCAGATACATTCTCCAACAAACAAACATAAAATGTAAAAGTTGAAAATGTGTATGCATTCTCCCATTTATCTCAGCTTGTCAGTACAGATTACAAAATATAAGCAAATGTTTCTGAGTTTATTGCAAACATCTACGAAATTCTGCTGTTCGTGGCCTCCTCACTGTTGTTTTCTGATCTCTGTCAGATCATTTACAGAAGGTATGTATACAAATTTCTCCTTGGCGTTTTTTAACCCAAGCCTATCATCTAACAGAAAAACGCATGTTGGTCATTTTTTTTCTCTCCTTTTGCCATCATGAGGAGTTCTACTGATACTCACACAGTCCAGTTCTCTATCAGATAAATATCTCTTTTCCTATTTAGCCAGCTAGAATCAGATACGTTTTTTTGAGTTTTCAATTCCGTGGTACCATAGTTACAACATGAACTAGAAAATGTATGGTTTTGGAACAAAAGGGGCTACAAGCAATATCATTTAATATAAAGAAAATAATGAAGGAAGAGTTGAATCAACGATAAAATATTAGTGTAAACAATATATGATTCAAATCATAAGTATTATCCAAAGTATTATACTAAAGAAAATTAACCACTAACAACATTTTAGATATATAACATCTTTTCAAATATTAAAAATACGTTAACATAATTTAATGTAATGAATCACATGCTGCCAGGTATGTGAAATGAACCCGTGAATACAATAGATTCTTTTATATTGAAGCAATTATTTCTAAGAATGTTTGTTCCATTTACTCATAAATAAAGCACAAGTATAATAATGTTTTAATGTCTATAAAGAATTGCAAAATTTTTGAAACTGTTCAGTTTACAAGAGAAAGTTGATTTACTTAATAGCTTATAGCATCTTGTTTTCTAATAAATAATGATCTAAACGTATATGTTTATTTTAACATATGATAGACCAATGCTCCAATGAATGGTAGACATTTCTAATACATTAATAATACTATCTGTTCACATCTTTGAGGCACATGTGTAACTGCATGTTTTAGTTTCACGCAGCTGAAAGTGGCAATGTGACTAATGAAAGCCAGTATTTTGTGATCAGAAGTAATACATATTGCTTCTTAGCCAAAGCATGTAATTGCCAGTTTGGGAGCCTCTGGAATTCTGTAACCTTTTCAATGTTGCAGGAAGTCAGGGACCCCGAATGGAGGGACTGGCTGAAGCCATGGCAAAAGAACATAAATTGTGAAGATTTCATGGACATTTATTAGTTCCCTAAATTAATACTTTTATAATTTCTTATGTCTGTCTTTACTGCAATCTCTGAACATAAAGTGTGAAGATGGATGAATTTAGCTAATGCCTGTACACCCATTGTATCTAGGAAGTAAATATCATGCTTTTGATTTTACAGGCTCATAGGAGGAAGGAACTTGTCTTGTCTCAGATGAGAATTTGGACTATGGACTTTTGAGTTAATGCTGAAATGAGTTAAGACTTTGGGAGAATGCTGGGAAAGCATTGATTGTGTTTTGAAATGTGAGGACATGAGATTTGGGATGGCCATGGGTGAAATTATATGATTCGGCTGTTACTCCACCCAAATCTCATCTTGAATTGTAGTTCCCATTATCCCCACGTGTTGTGGGAGGCACTAGGTGGGAGATCATTAAATCACAGGGGATGTTACCTCCATGCTGTTCTCATGACAGTGAGTAAGTTCTCCTGAGATCTGATGGTTTTTGTAAGAGGTTCCTCCACAACCCTTTCAGTCTACACTTCTCCTTTCTGCCATCATGTGAAGAAGGACATGTTTGCTTACCCTTCTGCCATGATTGTAAGTTTTCTGAGGCCTCCTCAGCCATGCAGAACTGTGAGCCAATTAAACTTCTTTCCTTTATAAATTACCCAGTTTCATGCAGTTATTTATAGCAGTGTGAGAATGGACTAATGTAGTTATGGTATTGTAAACACAAATTGATTTACAATAATTTAATTAAACATCCATGACTTTGAGTATTACTGGCATGAATATACTATGTGTTAAAAGAAAACTTGCATTTGAATAAAACTTGTTTAAAATACAGGTTATACTATCATCACAAAATGACTTATGCAAAAAAGCACATAAGTAAAATGCAAATGCTCTTCTTTCATATCCTAATGAGAATGTAAAATATCCAAATAGCATTCAGAAGAAAAAATAATATTTAAAATTTTAATGATACAAAATGTTTCAAAGTATGTAACTTGTGATATTTTTGCTAGAAAATAAACCTTCATAACTTTAGGTAGTCAAAAGAGCATGTGAATCATAATAATATTGATTTAAAATTTAACATGAATGCAAAGTTTATCTGTAAGATTAGAGCATTCGGGATAACTGTTATTTGTTCCGGTGAGATTACTTGATGCCATAAACCATGATGGCACAAATATTTTTCATTTATGTCACTATAAAGTGAGATTTACTGTGGAACAATCAGTACTACTTCTTATAATAGCTAGGTTTAACATTACTAATTGTATCACTATAAACCAATTTTATGGTGATATAAACATTAGATATAATGCTGTCAGGCTCTCATATTAATGTCTCAAAAAACACACTAATATATTGTCTGATTATATCTCTTACAAAACTGATATGCAAAGACCAAGTAGTAAAAACAAAGCCAGAATATCTTGCTGTAAGTCCCAGCAAAACAATGTAAAGTCAATGGGTATCTCTTTTAAGCATTTAGTGTCACTTCTTTTAACAAATATATGAATTTATTTAACATGAAATGACAAACAGCAGTCAAAGCATTCTTTCCCAGAGATAGAGACAAGGTATATATCTTCCTCTAAGTCAATATTTACATGATTGGGAAAAAAAACATAATTACTTATTGATTTAAAAATTATTTAGAGTAATCCTTTTAAAAATCTTTGTCAAAAGAGAGCATAGGCATTCAACATAATTTCCAATGCCTGCATACTTCTCTAAAATCCTCTGCACATTGAAACAAAATTACGTTCAAGATGCATGCATGAGTATCTGCCACACCTTGGCCGTTTATATTAAACAAATCTTATCTAAAATGTAAAAATTGGTTTTATTGTTATTCATCTTTTCTATCATTTGTGAGATGCAGTTATATTTCAATTATATCTGTAAAATTGAAAGAAATGCTCTTCAATACGACTTAGCTTGCTTTCTTGACAAATTTTTGAAGACAAAGAGAATTAAAATGACCCCACAATATTATGGCACGTTTTGCTTAATATTGGGTGTCCTCAGTGAAAGTCAAGATAATCATCATACCAATGTAGAATAAAATGCTATTAAAAAGCGAGACAGAGTTCCACAAGATAAAGTCTACTAAAGAAAGAAACTAAAAAAAAGCAAGATATGTTACGTAAGAGCCTTAATGTGTTACTTTGATATTTATCATACATTCTCACTTTAAAATGCATGTTTATGTAAAACCCAAGTACTCATTACAAAAATATATCACTTGATAATGAGAAATGAACGAAATTTGTCAGTCAGAGAAGTTGAATTATACCTTTAATGGTCACTTAGCTTTGCTAAAATGTGTTCATTCTTTATCAATGTTATGCTATAATTCATATAACTAGAAAGTGTGAGATGGAATTGGGTTGATGTACTTCCTGTGGATAGAGAAAATAACTGATTCTAGGTTCAACTACTGTAAGAGAAACCAAATGGAACATAATCCTTATTACCATGGAGCTCACAATGAATGAGGGAAGACTGATAACATTGAACAATTATATCAGGAAACCTAACTCAATTTAGCGTTCAGAGAAAGCCTTCCTGAGTGTATGACATTTAAGTTGAGACTTTAAGAACATGTAAGATTTAATCTGCAAAAGAGTGTACATAATTGCTCTCAGGCAGAATAAAAGAAATCTGTATAAAATATCTGTCTGAAATAGCTCAATTTCCTGAAAAGGAAATATTAATATGGTTGAAGCACAGTGACAGATGGGATGAGTGACATTAGATGAGGCTAAAGGGGGAGGCAGGGACTGGATAACACAGAACACTATAGGACACAACTATTTTATTTCAATAAATACCACAGAGTTTTGCACTAGAGAATAGCATTATGTACTTTATGTTTTATAAAGGCCTTTCTAGTAGAAAATGTGAACGATAGATTGAACATAAGGGGAATGGGGTCAAGAAGAGCTATTGCTATTATAGACTATTCCCAAAACAGTACCCGGAGTAATTCTATTAACAGATTAAGTCAGATTACACCAAGTCTCTGCTCATAAACCTGCAATGTCTCTCTATGTCACTTAGAGAAAAAGCCAAAACCATTCAAATAAAATTATAAGCCCTATTATCACTCTGCCCTGTTACAGCTCTTGAACTCCTTCGCCCTTGTTGTTGCTTATTCTTTACCAGCCGTATTGGTTACTGGGCTATTGATTACTTTACTGAGTGTCTTTCTATCTTTCAGCTTGGAAACAGGCAATCTCCTCTGTGCAGAATTCTCATCTCCCAGACCACCTCATGACACAGTCTCTTGACTCCTTTGTTAATCTTTGGTAAAATGTCACTTTCCCAATAAAGCTGTCCACAATTTAAAAAATTACAATTTAATTTTAAAATTTAAAACTAGCCCCCACCCCAACCTTCATTTATCCTGCTCTGCATTGTCATTGCAGTGTCTAGATCTCAACAACAACAAAAAATTAGCAACTTATTTTTAAATTTCCTGTTTATTGTCTAAATCCTTCAACTAGTATCGATAAGAGAAATTATTTGTTTCCTTAATTGCCTCAAGTACCCAAGATCCCAGAATAGTACATGGCATGTATCCTAACTACATAAATATTATTAGAATAAATGAATGAATGAACCCCCCTGAGCAGATATAGTGAAACGGATTCTCCCTTACAGTCTCCAGAAGGGAATGTAGATCTGCCGACACCTATATTTTAACCCAGTGGGACCTATCTGGGAGTTCTAACCTTCACAAATCTAAGATACAAATTTGTGTTTTAGACTACTAAGTTTCTGGTAATTTTCTACAGCAGCAATAGAAAACTAATATACTAATTTTGTAATAGTGGAAAAAATCCACTAAGTCATAGTGTATAATTCATTTCATATGTTGCTAGATTTAATTTGCTAACATTTTGTTGGAAGTTTTTGTGTCTATATCCATAAAGGACCTTGGCCCATAGTGTTCTATTGCTATTGTAAATATTGAGCCACTGGTTGATCCCACATGTCCTGATGCTCTTAATTTACTTTATTTTTGGTCTTTCTGTTTCTCAGTTTGGATAATGTTAATTAATCCTTTTGTTTTATTCACCAATTCTTCTTCCAGCTTAAGTTTGATGTTGAGCTTCTCCATAAATTTTCATTTCAGTTACTGTACTTTGCAATTCTAGAATTTATATTTGTTTCTTTTTTTTTTTTACAATTTCTATCTTTCTATTGATATTCTTTATTTGGTGAAACACCATTCTCATAACTTCCTTTGCTGATTTAGGGACACATAGCATAGATGGCAACTCTAGAAGCCACATTTCAGTGTCTTGTATTGTTGCTGCTGTTTGTTGCCATTGCTTTGTTGTTGTTGTTTGTTATTTGTACAGTGATTTTCCTGAACGAATTCTGTAAAGTCTGTACTATGATACATATAACTGCCAAATTCTCTGCTTATTAGTGTAGTTGTCACTGATGATTAGAAACTTCCTTAAATATCTTAAACTATTGAGCTGCCCAGACTTTGCCAATGGGCTTCCTTTGCGTGTTGAATCATGTCTTCAAATGCTCCAATAGGCAATTGACAATTACGACTTTAATTCCTGCTTGTGAAGTGTCTCCAGGTTAGCCAGATGCAAGAAATTAGGGACTTCTCATGTATTGCCTGGGTATACCCACAGCCCTGTACATGTTTGTGTCTTTCTAAATTGCCAGAAATATACTGATGCTATTTAAAGCTTCCTAAGGACATGTGAATCCTCAGGTTTTACTTTTAAGTTTTTTAGGCACCTTCATGTTTTTCCTACCTGGTATCACTGCCTCAGGTAGCTGCAAATTTAGCAATTACCACTAATCCTTTCCAAAATATACCCTTGGAAAAAATTGTTTGCAGTTAGCAAGCTCTGCATTAGGTCACATAAAAACAATGGGGGTTTCCAGGGAACTGCTGTAGAGGTCATAATAATAATATCCTGAGAATGGGGCTTTTGGACAAATCTAAATCTATTCTACTCCTGCTATGAGCTGATAGGCTACTGATTTACATGACTACCATGGCTGTTAGATTGTTGGTTTTGGAAAGGGGTTGTTTTGTTTTGTTTTATTTGTTTTTGAGATTGAGTCTTACTCTGTTGCCCAGTCTGGAGGGCAGGAGTGCATTCATGGCTCACTGCAGCCTTTACCTCCTGGGCTCAAGCGATCCTCCCATATCAGCCTCCTGAGTAGCTGAGACTAGTGCCAACATGCCTGGCTAGTTACTGTTATTTTTATTTATTTTTTGTAGAGACAGGGTCTTCCTAAGTTGCTCAGGCTAGTCTTGAAATCCTGGGTCAAGTGATCCACCTGACTCCACCTTCCAAGGTGTCTGGATTACAGGCATGAGCCACAGTACACAGTGGATTGTTGGGCTTTAAGACTACAATGGAGCAGAAGCGTTTGGAATGGAAATACAGCAAGTTAAAATGTAAAAATACTCACTATATTTTACTGAGATCCAGTTACTTTTTTTGACTAAATGCTTCTTAAATTGCTACAAGATCTTAGTAAATTTCAGAGTTTTAAAAGTTGACTTTGACAATGTTTAGTAGTATTCTTAATGATTTAATGGAGGAGAGGATTTTAGGAGATTTTTACTCAACCATATCTGCTGACATGACTTCCTGCTCTTTTTCTAAGAATGTAATGGATAATGGATAAACCACATACAAAGACTTTCATATAAATCATGATGAACCTAAGGAATTAGCAAGTTATCCATTTACAACAAGACTTTTAAAAAGTCTAGATTTACTGTATTAAAATACTCATTTTTGTCATCCTGTGACAAATCTCAAACTATGCCATTTACATTAAGAAAGTAATGTATCATTTCTATACAGTCGATCTATCATGCCAATTTTTTTATTTTAATCTACTCTATATATTTTCTCAAAATTATTTGAAATATTAATACATATTCTTTTTCTGTTGCAATAAAATTTATTTTTTCCTTCAGGAGGTCACTCAGCCTTTTGGACACTTTCATAATAGTCCTGTCACAGTGTCTGCAGAAAGAGTTGAGCTTATACATTTATACATGCCACGTGTAAAAGAGTTGAACTTTTACACGTGGCATGTATAAATGTCATTTTCTTTCATGTTTGAATTGGTAGCAAAAATTTTCTGCTTTATAACAATAAAGTCATCTTGTTGTTGTAAAATTAAATATTTTAAAGTCACAAAAAAAGCAGAAAGTATCACAAGATAATTTTTCTAGTTAGCACCCAGAGCCTTCTTCCACTGTGTTACATTATTTCTTTCTTTCATCATAATACCCTTCAACCTTGATTTATTATTTCTTTGTCCAGGTAAATTTCCAACTCATTCTCCTTTGCACATTGATTCTGATAATAAAATTTGCTTCTCACAATGTCTTCTCTTAGCTAAAATTCCTGTATTTCACTCAATGTTCATTTCCATTTCACCCTCTCTGAAGCCTCTCTTAATTTCCCTGGGGCACAAGTGAGCACTCACTTCAAAATTTCCACAATCCTTTTTTACTCCTGAGACTTGTTATTTTAAAAAGAAGGAGAAAAGGAATCTGAGGAATTAAAATTAAATTTAATTTCAACTTGAGAAAACCACGTAACTCCTATCTTTCTCACTGGAAAATGGTTATATTAATGACTGCATCATAAGGCTGTCATATGCAAAATGAAAGTATGCATATAAATGTGACTTTTTTAAGCAATTAATGAATATAAGTTAGTAATGGAATGTTGTGCATTATCTATCCAACAATATTTTTAATTCTGTACCTGCTGTACTTACACTGTACTGTGATTTATGCATGTATTAATTTATTATATGGAAAGAATAATTTTTATAAATAAAAAAATAAAATATTTGCCAAATTTTAATATAGATTAACTCCTTTAGATCTTATTAAATACATATATATATATACACTCAACATGTTAATTTATTATTTTAAATCATCTGCCTTATATCAACTTTTCAAAAGTATGACTGGTTTTAAGTTGTGTAAGTCTACATAAATGTTTTTATATTTACAGTATACTAATTGCTATTTAAAGATATGTGTTTTCACTGCATTTACATCAACAATATAAAATTTTATTCATAAGATTATCTTGATGAAAAAACTTGAAAATTAATTTAAAAAATGTTCATTAGGTCTCAGTGATAAAAAACTGACTGAATTAATTCATGGCCTAAGTGAGTTACATAATGGGCATTATAAAGAATACAAAGATACAAGTAATAAACCTTTGCCATAACCATATGGAGTTTTTGTTTGTTTATTTTTTGTTGTTTTTTTGGGGGGTTGTTGCTGTTGTTTTTTAGACTGAGTCTCACTCTGTTGCCCAGGCTGGATTGTGGTGGAGCTGTTATTCTGTCTCACCCTCCCAAGTAACTGGGATTTCAGGCATGTGCTGCCATGCCTGGGTAATTTTGTGTGTGTAGAGATGAGGCTTCACCATATTGGCCAGACTGGTCTAGATCTCCTGACCTCAAGTGATCCGCCCACCACAGCCCCCCAAAGTGCTGGGATTACAGGCGTGCACCACTGCGCCCGGTCCTACGTGTGGTTTCTTAGTTAACTGGATTTGCAGTGTCATATTTCTAACAAGAATATAAAATATTACCATATCTCTATTGCGGGATCTGGCCAGCAGCCCGCAATGCAACGGGGCTCTCTCTTTGTTCCCAGGTGGATCGGCAGGTTGAGAAATAATAGACACACACAAGATAGTGAAAGCTGGGTCCGGGGTGTCACCGCCTTCTGGTCCTGCAGTGCCAACAATAAACTGGATATACCAGCATCTATTATTAAGTTTAGTGAGGGTGGGGGTAGGTTAGTGAGGGATTTAGGGTCATTTGATTATATGAGGTGAGATGGTCACATGAGGATGAAGTAATTCTTTAACATAACATCTGTATGTAGAAGTACAGTACATTTGTATGTAGAAGTACAGTATACAGAGATAAGAATTTACAATATAGAGTGTACGTCACTAATTTCTAACAGAGCCTTAGAACAGAAACACAGTCTTTCCATAACCTATGATTAGCAAGATATTAATCAGCAGTAACAGTTGCAACAAAAGCTGGTTACAAACAATCCATGGAAACCGGACGTGAAGCTAGACAACCGGTTAGACCAGAAATTCTCAGAAGGGAGTATGCCTTAACCCTAAAGAGGCCTGGAAGAGCCATGGCAAGATGAGGGCATTTATAGCCCTATCTTATCCATAAGGATGGGCACCCCACATGCGTCCATTTATAGGCTCCCCACAAGGGTCCCATTCCATTCCCAGAGCTACGAATATCTGCTTTTCTGGGATAGGAATCTTGGTGATGTGAAACCTCCCTGACTGCACGTCCATTCATAGGCTCCCTGCAGGGGGAAGCACATCATGCGCTGTTGGCTCTTTCTGGCAGTCCAACCTGGCATTGTCTATACACAATCCTGCATGCAATTTTGTATTTACAATAAACGGGAGCATTTCATCTTTTATTCCATAGCAATAGTTTCAGGGGGTCTCCCTACGTATCTCCACACAACTAACCCTTCAAAACAGAGTAAGACACTCAGAAACTCTATGCTTATAGTCAGGCTACAAATGACTTCCTTGATTTTCTATATAATGTACTCGCTTGCATTATTTTAACACTCTTTTCAGATACTAGTCACTCTATTATCTCTGCAGTCATTGCAGATATGTGACAAAACTCCTTGGAGGTGAATCCAGGACAATTTTCTTAAAATATGGCCATATTTTATCTTTTCTGCATAAATTTAGAAAATAGTCATTATGCCAAACACAATCAGTTGAATTCTATCTCCAAAACATTTCTAAAATTTTGTGGAATACATGCAATAAGTTGATAAAATGCTGTGGTCTTGTCTTATTTTAGAAATGGTTTGGTTAGTGCATTTCGATTGAGTATACTGACAAGTCATGCTCTTGGGTTTCTTCAGATTCTCTGTTATAAGAGTGAGAATAAGATAAGACCAAGGAGGAGAAATCCAATAATATGACTCTGTCAAGGCTTTCCTGGCTCTGATCCTTCAAGATAAAACCAGGAGATCAGGAGAAATTGACTCAAAATTGTATTCTCAAGAAGACACTGTTGTCTTCTACACAGATATAAACCAACATTCTTAGTAAGACTTGCTCTTAGACCAATTTGAAAACCAGGGTATTTTGACTATTAGTGCTAAAGAATTCCTTTCTACTAAGATAAGTTATTGTAAACTTAGTTAAAATGGAAAATATTTCCCCCAAATTTCCCTTTTCTATATGGTTACAGTTTAGAGTTGATAAAAGAGGAACTGTACAATATTAGAAGATTGGAATGAATCGATGGTCCTTACTCTCAAAGGTAAGACATAGTGGTCAATATATTCAGAGGTCCTGGCAGTTACTGCCTCCTCTTCATTCTTCTGCATTATGCATGTCTCATCTTAACAGCTGTCATGCCTAGTATCCAAAACAGACTCAGTTTCACAACCAGACACTTGGATGTGGACCACAGAGGTGGTAGCTACATAGATGCAACACTTTCCCAGGATTCTTGACAGCCGCATCTGCTCCTTACCCACACCTCAGGGGCTGGATGCGCTTGGGTTCTCAAATTCTCATGAAAGCCCTAACGTTCCCACACAGGTAGGTGCTTTTGGTAAACTGATTAAATGACTCCAGTCTCTAATTAGCCTCCTCCTTCAGATCTTCACTTTCCCAGCTTTTGCCACAATTGTATAGGAAATACTGTAGTTTACTCATACCTTTATCTTGTGGTTTTGCTTCTCTCAAACTCTGACTAAATATTCTTTTTATATAAACTATTTGTTTAGTTAGTTGGTTGATATGAATTTTTTTCTCAAGATTTTAAAACATTCTTTAGATCATTATTCTTTTATTGGCTGGTCTGCTATATATACTCTTGATACTCAGTTTGAGATTTTTTTATTATTTTGTCTATAATTCCTACAATTCATATTACTATAAGTTCTGTTGCTCAGATAGCCTCCAGGATTGACCCTCCTTTTTGTTTTAATTCCTGAGGTTCAAACTTTCTCTTTCCTATCCTCACTTCAAATTTTGCAGATTTATTTTTTCAAATTTATATTCCCTCCCTTTTTTGAATGAGGTCTTTTTTTTCATTTAACAGCTTTTGCTTACTCTTCATATTTCACTTTTTAAAAAATTGTTGACACTGGAAATGTGTTTGGCCCATCAATTATTAATAATCACATCACTAGTGTGCTTAACAGAAATGCAGAATTTTAGGACCCACCCCCCAAGCTAATACATCAGAATCTACATTCTCAGAAAGATGCTCAAGTGAGTTTATATCCACATTAAAGGTTGAGAAACATAGGTCTAGATCAAATTTCATATGTATCCAGCTAAAACTGAAACCGTAAGTTTTCTTCAGTAAATGGGTTTTCCATGCTCTATTAAATCTTTTTATGCTGGCCATTAAAAAATCATGCGAAGAATCCATTCCTGTTTTTCTGGCTGCTTCTGATTGGCTGTCAATACTTTGGTAGAAATTTAAATGTTGGTTCCTTATGGGGCTCACTTGTTAATTCTTTGTAGATTCTATGGTATCTCTAAAATTATATTTTAACTGTGGTTTGACATTGTCCAATTTCTCACCTTCTATCCCTCGTGATAAAATGCAGAGTGGTAAAACAATTTATGCTCACTTTCTGTTTGTGTCTGCTTTGTCCATGGATTACTAACTTATCTCTGACAAATCAAAATATAAACAGTTACACTGTTGTGCTTTTTCCCCTCCTAATATCTTTTTCAAATGTTTTTCCAGGCTCAGATAAACACAGGGAAGCAAGCCTATTACCTAATTAGAATCCAAATGGGAAATAAAATGTAGGTGCATATCTAGTAGCCATTTCTAATTTTAAAGAAAAAAGATACTCCTTGGGAGCATCCCATCTAACTTAGTAAGATAGAAGGCAGAGGAAGCAATCTCCCACCAAAACAACTACAATTTAATTAGATGATTCATTCACATGTCAGTCTTTAAGGACAAGAGATCTGAGCCAAATCTCAAGGCAAACATATATGCTGAGAAAATGAGGGTAGAATCCCTAAAAGATGAAAGGCAGAGAAGGGAAACCCAACATTATGTGGATAAACTTTCTCCAAATCACTAGCTTATTTTGAACCACATACATGTGCGAAACTCTCAAAGTAATCAGAGAAGAACAAAAGAAATGAACTGAGATTTTTAACTGCCGCCTAAGAGAAACATTGTGTTTGAATCCAACTGTTAAAACAAGTCAATATCAATATTCCTTGACAAAGTCTGAGGAAATCCAGCCTTTCCACAATATGACATTGCACTGACTGACATAATACCCAAAATTATCGAGCAATAATAGACAAAAAGTGACATATGTTCAGATAGAAAAATAAAGGTAAAGATGACCAGATGTTGGAATCAGTAGACAAGAATGTTACAGCAATAATTATAGTTGTATTTAATGATGCAAAAGTAGGCTTACAATCAAGAAAAAGAAAATCTCAACAAATAGATAGAAACTGTTACAAAATATAAATGCAAATTCTGAAACTGAAAATGTATAATATCTAAAAAATTGAGCAATCAAATTCATGTTACCTTCAGAATTATAAACAGAAAGTATATGGAAAAGTGAATTCCACTTCCACATACTAACAGATAAAACTACTGTATTAGAACAGGATAGTAATGTTTGCAGAATAAAGAGATACATTAATAAAGTGCTATAGAAAGCTTAGAATAAATCTAAATATAAATAGCTATTTAGCATATCAAGTAAAGTAACATGAAGTTATACATTTTTCAATGAATTATTTGAGAAAACAGAGCTTTTTGAAGCTTAAATAATCATATAGACAATATTTAAATACAATATGACATAGTAACTATCATAATTTTTCTGTTTGTATTCGTAATATTATTTTTACTGACCATGAGGGTATGGTTGATAATGGACTGTTTCTAGGGAATAAATTTTCAACAAGTATTTTTTAATACATTTAGTCATACCCTTTGTCCCTAAAAATCTAATCAAAATTTATGCTAAGAAATAAGAAAGGATAGTCAGAAGTTTTGTAGTAAAATTTCTAATAGCATAAATGTCCGACAGTAGTGGATCGATTGATTGGTTCAGGATGACTTATACGACAAATACTTTTACAACCTAAAAAAGCTACTAAACTCTTTACAGAAGCAATGAAATACGTAAAGTACTATTGCAGACGCTGTATGTCAACAGACATCTCTACCCCAATTTAGCTTTACTAACTTCTAACAGATAACATAAATGACAGAAATTTGAATTTACCGTCACCTGTATAGCTATAGGTGGTCCTATTTCAAATTCAGTGTGGTAAAATGGGGAAGACAACCTATAATCTTGTGAACAAGTTTCCTTCATTAACATAAGAAAAGAAGAGAGGAGTTGCTGATACAATTTTTTGCCCTTTTTACTCCCTTGAAAATGGAAATGAAACCAAGAACTGTGATACTCGTCTTTCAAACATGAGGTTACAAGTGTGAAACGAGGAAAAGAAAAAGAAATGTATAGTGGCATGGAACAAGAGACAGAATCTGGACTATTGATGATATCATAAAACTACTACCAAATCAGAAATTATCCACCTCATATATCCTGCAAGAATTAATTCAATATGTGGCTTATTGACACTACTGTTATTTATTTATTTATTTATTTATTTATTTTAAGACATGCTTTGCTCTGTCTCCCAGGCTGGAGTACAGTGGGGCTATCTTGGCTCACTGCAACCTCTGCCTCCCCGGTTCAAGCAATCTTCCCACCTCAGCCTCCTGAGTACCTGGTACGACAGGCACATGACACCATCCCTGGCTAAGTTTTTCTATTTTTGTAGAAATATAGTTTCACTATATTGCCCAGGCTGGTCTGGAACTCCTGAGCTCAAGCAATCAGCCTGACTTGGCCTCCCAAAGTGCTAGGATAAAAGGCATGAGCCACTGCACCCAGCCTGCCACTGTCATTTTGTTACATATAGCTGAAAACATTTCTTACAAATGCAAGATCTATCACAATAAATCAAATTGAACAATTATACCATCCTATGTTATGTTCAATTTATGGCTAAGTACAATTTCCAGAGATTACATAGGGCTGGTCTAATGGTCTAAGGAATGTATTTCATATGAGGTGAACTCTAATGTCAAACTAATAACTCTAATCATTACAGGGATATATTTTGAAAAGATTAAACACAATGGTGGGTAGGAAGACTGTATATATGATTGTTAAACCAGAGCACTTATGGACTGAAGATATCCTCTTAATAATTATATAGTGTTGCAAGAGACTCAAACTGTCTTGGGCAAACCGCAATGTATGGTCTCACTAGTTTGGGGCCAGGGTGGTTATTCTGCAAGGTTATCTAAATTTTTTTTTTTAAAAAATGGATTGATCTGTGAGAAGTAATAGGGCTTTTTGTAATCTGGCAAGTAAATAAGGCTTTAAAAAAAAAATCAGGCATATGAGGAAACTAAAGGCTTCTGCCAAGTCCCCTGTACTATGTCCATCTCTTTTGTTCTTGCCTGTCATCAACTTGTAGTACAGTGGCATCTTGTTCATTGCTGCAATGAATATATTACATATATCTTTGCTATGCTAAAGATTTGGGTCATTATGACATTCATGTTCATAGGTGGATACCACTCTCTCGCCAACTGAGGAAAGTTAATGTTTCCTAAAAATATATCATAAAAGAAAAGAAAACCATTAAGCAGTTGACAATTATGGGCAATTTGGTAACTTTATATAAGAGACACCCATTAACCAAATGTTGTACTTTCATATTTAAAAGTCACATGGAAAATAAAAGACAAGTAAAAAACAAATGATTGCTAAGAGCTCATGTTGACTGCTCAGCTGATTCAGCACAGACTGACAAGTCTAAACAGTACTAAATAATAATTGAAAGCAATCTTGCCAAAAATGTACATTCGCCCCAAATTTAATTGGTTGTGCATTTTAACTTTCATTTTATTATTCTGAGATATGCCACTGGAGTTTTAGAAATTAGGTAAAAAGTAAATAATGCTTTCAAATGCTTCAGGAAAGAATGCATACATACAATTAGTGCTGTCCACAAACTAGTACTCATTCTGTAAATCAAATACGGAACTGTCTTCCTTTATTGTATCCATATCTTCAATATCCCAGCAGGTTTCTATAATATAAATGGGGCAGGTAAAGCTTCCCGATCTGGATCTTTTAAACTAAGTCTTAATGTTTTTTCCCGCCAATTTTGAAAGCCTCTTTGCATTATTACCCCAATTTTAAAAATGCATTGAATACGCATTCTTGATTTTCAAAAATCTTAAATGTTCAGCTTTTATCCATTTGTATTACAGCTATTGGTCTTATTTCCAAAACAATGCAAACACTTTAAAAATTTCAATTTTTCTATTTCTAAAATTAAAGGACTTTCGCTCTTATATTTTTTGGAAATCATGGTTATTGGAGGGAGTTGTATTTACTTTCCTATTAAAAAGACATAGTTTGGTCAAGCAGGGATTGATTGATTTATATCGGATTTTGAAGTGTTTATCAACACTCTTGTCACATTAAGATAAGCTTATTATAGCTACTTCAGCTGGTTTCCCTTATAAGAGTTTGTTTAAATGTGTGGGCAATACTATTTATTCAAAAGAGAATACTTCTTTTTTATTTTATTTTTTATGAGTACATAGTGGGTACATATGTTTATTGGGTGTATGAGATATTTTGATACAGGCATACAATGTGTAATAATCACCTCGGGGTAAATGGGGTATCCACCGCCCTAAGCATTTATTATTTCTCTGTGTCACAAATATTTTTCTGTCTGTTCAGAAGCCTTTGTACTCTTTGTCACTTACAAGTGCAACAGAGCATTTATTCCAGAGTTACTTGTCCCAGTGCTTGAATTACCTGTGGCTTTAATCCAACACATATAAGAAACTTCTAGCTTGTATGTAGCTATGAAGACAAAACTATCTGACTGTTTGGTATGTGCAGAGTTTAAACAGAAAAACCTTTATAGGTTATATACATATAACCTATAATTTCGCTGGGAAATTCTATTATGTAGGTACGTACACCATAGAAATCAAAGGCATTATCTGGGCCTCTATATTAGCCTAAAGCCAAGTGTGCTGCCTGAGGCACTGCTCAGTTCCACAAAGTTGTTTGGGGATAATAAATACATTTTTGTTATTTTAGTCATAAAGTTTTAGTCATAAAATTTTAGTCATAAAATGTCTAAGAAGTTAAATAGAAAAACATATTAAAGGTAATAATTCATCGTAATTTTAAATTTTACGTTTACTTTTCAAATTACAGTTAAATAATTTATTAATACAATGTCTGTTATTGAAACAGTAAAAAAATTGGCATTTATTCATATTTTTGTTTTTTAGAGAGAGAGTTTCACTCTGTGCAGTCGTATGATAGTAGCTCCTGGCTAATTAAAAAAAAATTATAGAGATGGGGTCTTGTTGTATTGCCCAGGTTGGTCTTGAACTCCTGTCTTTAAGAAATCATGCAGCCTTAGCCTCCCAAAGCACTAAGATTAACAGAGTGAACTACTGTGTCTGGCTACAGCCCAGCATTTATTATTCTCCCTTGCCACTACCTGGTTATAATTTTATCACAACAGCTTTCTTTTCAATTGTGCCACAGTGCTGAAATGAAAAGCCCTCAATTTTGTTGTTGTCACTGTTCCTGTCATCCCTAACCAGATGCCATACAATGTGTGACGCACTCCTAGAGACAGATCATAAACAACGGACTGTAAATTTGTTGGAACTGTAAGTTTGGTGAAACAACAGCTCTCTCACATAAGCATCTTTATATTTCACTCATTATAACCCTCAAAGGGTTATACTATAATCTGGCCTTCAGCTACCTTTTAACTTTATTTTTTACTAATTCACCTTTTTAATATTATGTCATTTGTATTCTTCAAATGAGCCAGACTTCTGATTACCTGATGACCTAGTACCAGGTCTTAGAATTCAGACTTTGTACTCAAATGTCTCTAATTTCTGCAGCTCTTCCTTCCAATAAAAGACTTATCCCACATATTTGCAATAATCCCATTCCTGTTATCTAAAGTCAGTGTCACTTGCAACTTGAGTTAGTATAAAAACTGGTGTTTAAATTTGAATGATGTCATAAGTGACCTTTAGGTTTGAAACTGACCGAACTGAGAGAGAAAGGTAGATAATGAGGATTTCTTCACTCTGGGCAGTGAGAACCACCATTCTTGTGATGTAATGGCAATGAAACTAGTTAAATGATTGCTACAGGGAATTTTAAGCTTTAGGGCAGTACTTACTTTTGAAAAAAAAATCACATGTGTAGACAATTATATTTTCTTATCTCACTAAATAAACATTTGATCCTAAAGAAGTCCAGAGGCTTGCCTAGAGGTTCCCATAGTCTTTGTTTCTGCCATGTCAGCTCAAGATTGAGGGAACAAATACGCCACACACGTGTCCCTGATGGAGAGCTTTGTTGTGAGGGACCTGATATAAAATCTCAGAATACTGGATACATGTCTGCTTCTTGCAACCTGTGGTAAGACGTTTCAACAGAAGAGCTGCTTTCCAAGCTGGCCTATCCGGAAACAGAAAGAAATGGCAAACAGAACCATCCATGTAATTGGTTTTGTTAAAAATGCCCTTTCTGCTGTAACCAGTTATGTATGAATGCAGGGTTGAGGGAATTGTGCATCTTTAAGATCATAAAGCTAAATCATGCGTCTCATACTGAAGTTGTATGAAAAATGACAGGAATGTGGAAAACTCAGTAGGAGATAAGATGAGCACTCCGGAGGAGATGGAGAAACGGGGCAAGCATGAATTTTCCTGGCCCTTCAAATTAATATTCTAGACAATCATGTCTCCCTCATTGTCCCAAAACAACATTGTTAATAGTCTTTCCTGAAAAGCATTATTTATGAAAATGTATCCTGGCGAATAGCAAGGAGCTTTTTAAATTAAACATCATGGCAAAGTCCATGCAGTACCCTGTAACTGAGGTTGTAGAAACCTCAACTGCCTTCTAAAATAGAAATCCCCAAGGCAGGGCTAAGATACAAATAAATCAATAAACAACTGTTTTCATGGTGTTGCGTTGCCCCTGAAACTCTTAAACAATAAAACGGAGTTTTGTGATTGTTCTTTAATGGAGCAAATTTCAGGTTATCATAAACATGACCAAAGTAATTTGGCCCACTAAAGTCATGTAATACCCATTTGGGGAATGCTCCCCAGTACCCCATGCTGATATGTCCACTGAGTATACAAAGGGAACATTAAGGGACTCACTCATTCAGCAAACAGAAGAAACCTATAAAAAATCTTTTTTAGAAAGCTATGGCATTTGCTTTGACCTATAGGCTGTAAAATAAAATTCCTTCATCTTTTATCTGTGCTTATAGTTTCTGGGGTTTATATGTATATGTATATTTTTGCAATAAGTTGCAGAATGAAGAGAGGTCACTTCTACAATTAATAAAAGGAACTCACACTGATGAGATATTGATATGATGTTTTCAACACAGTTTTAAATATTATTGTGGATAGTTTTTTGAAATTATTTATGACTGTATGTGGATAGTTGCATTAAAGTTGGGGGCATTCTGAAAATTAAAGGAAATATGTATGTTTATGTATGTACTCATGTATGTTGGGCAACCAAGAAGTAACTTGTGACTATTGACCTTTTCTGCCAGCATCTCTACCATTCAGTTTCTATTAATAGACCTTACTTTCCTGACCATTGAGGGTTGATTATGTGGCTGATGCTGGGAGACCATGGTCAGAGAGGCACCTGTGCCTTGAGTCTTTTTTTTTTTTTTTTTTTTTTTTTTGAGACAGAGCCACACTCTCTCATCCAGCCGGGAGTGTAGTTGTGTAATCATAGCTCACTGCAGTCTTGAATTCCTGGGCTTGTGCTTTCAGCCTTAGTAACTGGAATTCATCTTTGGAATTATCCTTCCTCAGTTCCTGGGAAATGTATTCTTCTTCCTCTTTGGTATAAGGCTTTTAAGATAATAACTCAAGAACTACCTGAAACCATGCGAAGCACACAAGATAAAACATGAGAAAAAACAAACAAAAAACCACTGCGACATCAAGAATGAAAATGGAGAAGAGATACAGAGAGTATCCTGAGTGTCCAGTCCCTGAGAGGCCTAGAGCTGGGTCGTTTCCTGAAGTGCCACTCTGAATTCTCAGAGTTATCCCCATTCTCTTCAAATAATTTGTGTGGTTTTTTTTTTTTTTAGTCATTCTTTCTTAGGTCATGTTGACTTGGGTTTCTATCACTTACAAGTGAAAGAGTCATGAATTATGCAATTGACTTTCAACTCTGACATTCTTAGATACTAAGATATTAAGTCTGTCACCAGGAACACACCCAAGACTGTTTAAGCATTTGATAAATATGAAAAAATCACTAATCAAAGCAGTCCTTCCCTGATTAAGTTTGTCTTTCATATTTCAGCCTGTACTGTATAACAGTAATTCAATCCTAACAACACCTTAGAGAGCCATCTGTAAAAATGAAAGGCAGCGAAAACACTTGATTAAGGAGAATTATTTCCTGCATTTATTCATCTCCTTTAATCCACTTAAAATAATTTATGAGATTGAGTTTCATTGAAATCATATAATTAAATATAATATTAATTTTCACTAAACTATTCTTTAAAAGGAACAAGAAGACCACATCTGTTTTGTTGAACTCTGTATCACATAAAAGACACTGTGTTAATATTTACAGACCTCTAAAATGATTATTTTTCACTCTGCTACTTGTTTTCTTGTGATCCTGGGCTGCTGACCTCTCTGAGCCTCAATTGACTGGTCTATAAAAGTGGATATATGACAGTGACCAACATAGCTATTCAATTAATGTTTCAATCTCAGAATACAATTGGTACAGTCAAGCAAATAAGGATCTATCTACCACCGAATACGTGACCTAGAACAAGTTACTTGACCTTATCTGTGCTTTCTAAGAAAGTTTTAATTATGTGTAGTGATTCTATCCTATGTCTCCCATCTCCATAAGTCTTGACATCTATGGATTGTTTCTTTGCCCTATTAGTTTCTTCAAAAAATTAATTGCAAGTAGTGAGTATGATTACAAAGCAGATCAGTTTAAATCACTCTAATATCCTGTGCAAAATCTTTTTAAAAATAGCTTAAAAACTGCAGCCATATGGTTCTATATTATAAATTATATGTGAAGATTAATATTTGTCAAATTAGTTATTTCTTACTTTTTTAAATTTGCTATAATGTGAGGTGAAAGTAAAGTACCAGTAAAACACATGTAAGATTGATAAGGAATATCTTTGAAGAAATGTTTAAGAGCGTGGAAATTAGATGGTATAAGTAAATCAGAACCATCTTTTTTTATAAAACAAGATAAATTTGAACTTTTAAAATTACTATTTCGAAAGAGGTAAATATAACCAGAATTCAATTTCTGGCCAATCTATGTACTGCAGATATCTGAAAACAGGAGCACAGAATGGATTCTTACTCAGTAACCAAGAACATATGGTACTAGATCAAGAAGAGCTGAAGAAATTTTTTTCCTGTATCTTCAGTTACTCAGTTAAGAACAAATTGTAGAAGGATAAGAGTGGAAATAGAAACAATTAGTGAAGGCCTTACATTTCTCTAGGTAGTAATGTGAAAATCTTAGAACTGAAAGGTAAGAGAGGAGGTGTTGAGAAGTAAATAAATATGTGGTTTAGAAACATATTTTCAAGGTAGATGGAAAAGGAACTTGTGGAATTACATGTTAGGGATAAGAGGAAAAGAAGAAAATTGAGTGATTCTAGGACTGTGTCTTTACCAAATACGTGCAAAGGAGACATAAGTGGACAGGACTGAGAGAAGACCAGATTTAGGGTGGGAGAAGGAATTAAGATCTTTTGAGGTATTCTCTAAATGAAGAATTCAAGTAAAGTGATTCAATATATTAAGTTTGGGATGAGGGCAAGATGACAGCTGAGATACGAATTTGGATGTTATCTGTACATTATAAATGGCATTTGTAGCCCAGGATCAAATGTTATCAACTAGTGAGAGAGCACAAACCAAAAGAGAGTCAAGGTTTAATCTCTGGGTTACACCAACACCAAGAGATCTGCAAAGAAAAAGAATCTCCTAAGAGGAGTTTAAGTGGTCAGGGAGAACAGAGAAAAATAATGATCGTGGTTTATTCTAGAAATCAAATGAATAAATTGTACTATGCACAGTATGTTCAAGAATATCAAAATCTGATAGAAGTCATGACTCAATGACATGTTTTAATTGACCATTGAATTTGGAAAGAAATCCTTAGAAAAGTGTACAAGAATGTTTTTGACAGTATATTGTGAGCTATATCCTTATTGAAGGAGTAAAAAAGGGAATAATATATAAGGGAAATCAGATATTGAAAACTTTCTTAAGACATTTTCTTATAAAATGGATGATGTAAATAGGATGGTAGTATCATGCATGTAAAGAGTTTTTTAATTTTAATATTTGGTGAGCAAATTAAAATAGGGTAAAACATCAGGAAAACATCTTTGAGATGGCAAGATGGCAAGAGGAGATGCATCCAATATATAATCATCAGTGCTTCTAACTAGACGGCAAGATATATCTCGCTTTGCAACCTAAAATAAAGCAAATAGATTAAAGCATACAAATCAAGTCCTATTTTGAGGCTTTCCTAAAGTAAACAATCAAAAATTCATCTCTTAAATAATACACATGCATAGTTTTTCTAATGGTTATGTAAAATGTTCAACAAACTGTTTCACTTCTAAATGTAACATAAGTCAACAGAGTAACAGCTAACTAGGCACTTGATAGGATCTTGCTGTTTTCTTCTCATGACATTTGCTCTAAATTAGCTCTGAATGTCATATGTTATTAAATTTCTTAAGAAAATATGGTTAATATGCTGCGGAGAAAAATATAAAGTATATGAAAACATTTACTTGATCAAAACAAATGACAGCGACACTATTCCTTGGGCTAATTTAATGAACGCTAAATGCATTCGTATGTTGTATGCATACAGTCCTAAGAGAAGCCTTTCATTCATCTTGTGTCCTATTCAATTCTGAGAATAAAATTATCATTGACTTCAATGAAATTTTATATTTACCGAGTATATTGACAAAATGGGACCATACACTAAAACTTTTTCTGCATAATTTTTAACTTAAAATATGTTATGTTCATAAAAATGATTCATACCTTGTAAAATTATTATGAGAAATTTGTTATGAGTAGTGAAAAGTTTGCATGGAAATTTTGTTATAAAATTTAAGTTTTTTAAATTCAATTAGCAATACAACGTCTTAGCTGAAAGCACAAATTAATTGAGTTGACCTAAATATTGGCATTTAAATCCATAACTTTCTGGCGTTTTTTTGTTTGTTTGATTCTCTTGTTCTGCTCATAAAATACAAATAATTACAAGTTCAAGAGGATTTTATTCCTCAATTTGATGATTTCATCAGTTTATATGACCTCATCACTGACCTATACGAAATAAGATAGTTTCTATACAAGAAAAATGCATTTCTTTGCATTTTTATAAGGAGATGGGAGATGAGCAGTGGGAGATAAGCAGTGGTCACCAGTTTATTGCACAAAAGGAATTCTGTTTTCTAAGAAAAAAGGGGGGAAAAAACTTCTTCCCAAATCTGCAATCTATTTAGCCTGATGTCCATTGGGAGAGAAAACAATCTAAGCAAAAACAGTTCAATTTCTATATCCACTTAAATCTGGAACGTTGTGAGAAATGGTTTTAGGAGATAACAATAAAGAACAAGTACTGTTTTCTCTCTCTGATATTTTGTGTAGATACTATCTCTTCATGAAAGCAAAAATTACAAAGTTGCTGATAACTACATTTTTCTTGAGACTGTTGAACATGGATATCTTTATTTTGGGATCTGCTTTGCCAAACAGATTATCTTGTGCTAGGAATTTTCCCAAAAGACACCTATAAAAACTTACAATTAAAATTATACTTTATGGTAAAAGACTAAAAGCTATCCTCCAAGATTGGGAATAAGAAAAGAATAATAGCCCTAAGCACTTCTACTCAAAGTAGAACTGAAAGTTATATCCAGTGCAGTAAGTTAAGTAAATATAAATAAAAGTAACCAGATTAAAAAGATGAAGTAATATTCTTTTATTTGCATACACCATAGTCCTATATGTAGCAAATACTAAGAAATCTACAAAAAATACTGAAAGTAATAATTTGAGTTCAGCAAATTGGCAAAATATAAAATCAATGCATACAAATGAATTTTTAGTCTATATACTAGCAATGAACTATACAAAAATTAATTATGAAGCACTTTTAAAGTTTCATCAAAGAGAAAAAAGTTTAAAATGATATTAACAAAGAAATGTAAGACCTGCACAATGAAAATCAGAAAGCATTACATAAATAAACTGAAGGTCATCTAAATAAATGGATAGTCATTGCAATTTCATGACTTTAATGACTCAATTTTATTAAAATGGCAATTTAACCCAAATAGAAAAATACATTCAAAACAGTACCTATAAATAACCAAAGAATTTAAAGAATCATAGTAATTTACAAACTGATGCTGAAATTTACTCAGACATGTAAAGGAATTAAAATACCCATAGTGATATGGTTTGGCTGGGTTCCCACCCAAATCTCAACTGGAATTGTATCTCCTAGAATTCCCACATGTTGTGGGAGGGACCCAGTGGGAGGTAACTGAATCATGGGGGCCAGTCTTTCCCAAGCTATTCTCGTGATAATGAGTAAGTCTCATGAGATCTGATGAGTTTATCAGTGATTTCCACGTTTGCTTCTTCCTCATTCTCTCTTGCTGTCGCCATTTACAGCATGATACTGGTTCCAAAACAGAGACATAGATCAATGGAACAGAACAGAGCCCTCAGAAATAATGCCACATATCTACAACTATCTGATCTTTGACAAACCTGACAAAAACAAGAAATGGGGAAAGGATTCCCTATTTAATAAATGGTGCTGGGAAAACTGGTATCCATATGTAGAAAGCTGAAAATGGATCCCTTCCTTACACCTTATACAAAAATTAATTCAAGATGGATTAAAGACTTACATGTTAGACCATAAACCATAAAAACCCTAGAAGAAAACCTAGGCAATACCATTCAGGACATAGGCATGGGCAAGGACTTCATGTCTAAAACATCAAAAGCAATGTCAACAAAAGCTAAAATTGACAAATGGGATCTAATTAGACTAAAGAGCTTCTGCACAGCAAAAGAAACTACCATCAGAGTGAACAGGCAACCTACAAAATGGGAGAAAATTTTCACAATCTACTCATCTGACAAAGGGCTAATATCCAGAATCTACAATGAACTCAAACAAATTTACAAGAAAAAAAAAAACAACCCCATCAAAAAGTGGGTGAAGGACATGAACAGACACTTCTCAAAAGAAGACATTTATGCAGCCAAAAAACACATGAAAAAATGCTCATCATCACTGGCCATCAGAGAAATGCAAATCAAAACCACAATGAGATACCATCTCACACCAGTTAGAATGGCCATCATTAAAAAGTCAGGAAACAACAGGTGCTGGAGAGGATGTGGAGAAACAGGAACAATTTTACACTGTTGGTGGGACTGTAAACTAGTTCAACCATTGTGGAAGTCTGTGTGGAGATTCCTCTGGGATCTAGAACGAGAAATACCATTTGACCCAGCCATCCCATTACTGGGTATATACCCAAAGGACTATAAATCATGCTGCTATAAAGACACATGCACACGTATGTTTATTGTGGCACTATTCACAATAGCAAAGACTTAGAACCAACCCAAATGTCCAACAACGATAGAGTGGATTAAGAAAATGTAGCACATATACACCATGGAATACTATGCAGCCATAAAAAATGATGAGTTCATGTCCTTTGTAGGGACATGGATGAAACTGGAAAACATCATTCTCAGTAAACTATCGCAAGGACAAAAAACCAAACACCGCATGTTCTCACTCATAGGTGGGAATTGAACAATGAGAACACACGGACACAGGAAGGGGAACATCACACTCCGGTGACTGTTGTGGGGTGGGGGGAGGGGGGAAGGACAGCATTAGGAGATATACCTAGTGCTAAATGACAGGTTAATGGGTGCAGCACACCAACATGGCACATGGATACATATGTAACAAACCTGCACATTAGAATAGAAAGTTCAGAAAGACTGTGTAATTTTTTGTTTCTGGATTTTTTTTTCTGAATTTTAGTTAAGGACTTTCAATTTTATCCTTATAAAATATATTTGTCTAGTTTTCTTGTCTTGTGACTCTGTCTGTCTTTAGTAAAATATTAATAATAGCCTCAAAGATGAACTGGTAAATATTTCCTCCTCATATTTTCTGTAAAAGTATTCTGTATAATCACTATTTTTGCTGTTTAAATACTTGATAGAATGCAGCCAGTAAAGGCATCTGGGCCTGGGGAAGTTTTTAATTACTAAATCAATTTATTTACTTATTGTAAGTATATTCATATTTTTCATATCTTCTAGAATGAATTTTGGCAAGAAGTGTTTTATTATTAGTATGCTGACTCAGTGTAAGATGTCTAATTATGTAGGATACATTTATTTATAGTATTCCTTTATTATATCATCTTTTTGATTCTTAATTACTCTATTTGCCTTTCCTCTTTTATTTGCTTCTCTTCTTCTCTTGCTTCTCTTTTTAAAAGTCAACCTAGCTAAAAGTTGATCAATTATTTGATTCTAAGAATGAATTTTGGTTTCATCGAGTTTTCCAGTTGCTTCTCTCTTTTACTTATATTTATTTTCTCTCTGATATTTATTATTTATTTTTTCAGCTTCATTTTTGCTTAATTTGTTCTTCTTTTCTAGTTTTTAGGATGAAACCTCGATTGTTATTTTATATATTTTTTATAATAAAGGCATTTAAAACTAATAATTTCACTTTAAATATTGTTTTAGTTGCATCACACAAATTTTGATTGTTGTGTGCTAGTTTTCATCTAGTTTAAAACATTTTCTAAATTCCCTTGTAAATTATTTTTTGACTATTAATTATGGTATAGTTTAATTTCTAAATATCTGGAAATTTCTCTTAATATCTTTGTGCTGATAATTTTAAGTTAACTTTATTGGTTCAGAAAACAAAGTTTGAATATTTCAGTATTTATAAATATGTTGAGACTTGTTACATGGCCTCTTTTATGTTCTATAGCAAAGAATGTCCAATGTGTGTTTGAAAAGAATAAAAGAATATTTCTTTTTTCTTTTTTTTTTTCTTTTTTTTTTTTTCAGACAGAGTCTCGCTCTGTCTCCCAGGCTGGAGTGCAGTGGCCTGATCTCGGCTCACTGCAACCTTCACCTCCTAGGTTCAAGCAATTCTCCTGCCTCAGCCTCCCGAGTAGCTGGGACTACAGGCGTCTGCCACCATGCCTGGCTAATTTTTGTAGTTTTAGTAGAGACGGGGTTTCACCATATTGGTCAGCCTGGTTTCGAACTCCTGACCTTGTGATACGCCCTCCTTGACCTCCCAAAGTGCTGGGATTACAGGCATAAGCCACCGCGACCGGCCTAAAACAATATTTATTTCTGTTATTATACTAAGTGTTCTCTCTCTCTGTATATATACACACACACATATGTATTTATACATATAAATATATGCAAACATATATAAATATATGTAAATATATATTCATATATATCAATTATATATTTTTGTATTAGTTGATTCAAGTGAGTTCATAGTTTTACTTCAGTCTTGAATATGTTTATGGATATTTTTGTCTAGTTATTCTGTCAAGTCTCAAGAGTGAGGTATTGTCATTACAAATCATAATTACTAAGTTATCTATTTTTTCAAACATGTCAGTTTTCACTTTATGTAATGTGAAATTTTATTTTTAGGTGAATATATGGTTATAATTGTCATACCTTCTACATGTATTAACCCTTTTATTATTATAAAACACTCCTTTATTCTATGGTAATATTTCTTGTCTTGATATCTATTTTGTATTATTAATTAATATAACCATTCCTGCTTATTTCCCATATTTTTCATAACATATTTTTCCTTTTTAAAAATAACATATTTAGAAACATATTTGGATCTCATATTTTATCTTATCTGACAATATCTGAAGTTTTATGGGAATTTTAGTCTATTATCATTCAATAAAACCATCTTTGTACTCTTATTTATGCCTGGCATTTTTTTGTTTTCTATATGGATTATGTTTATTTTGTTCCCTCTGTTGAACCTTTACTGTCTTATCTTTTGGTAAATAAATATTTCTGGTGTGCCATTTAAATTCTTCTGTTGATATATTTTATGTGTACTTCTGAGTTATTTTCTTGGTTTATCAAGAAATTACAAGCGACTATCATAAACTACTTGGAGGTTAATATTGATTTTTTTTGGTAAAATATAGCAAGCTTCTGCAAATACTAACATTTTCTTCCCTTATTTTGTTTTATTATCATATAAATTATCAATTTCGACTGTAAGAGTAAGAAAACAGTGCTAGAATTACTTATTTACATAGTCTTACATAATTTTTATTAAGTAAGTAAAGAAAGAGAAAGTATTTAGGGGGTTTTCAAATGTTTTCCAATATCTTACCATTGCCTTTGCTCTTTATTTTTTTCTATGGATGTGAATTACAGTCTAGTGACACTTTCTTTTAGGAATTAAAAAATTCCTTCTAGAAACAAATTATCTCAGGGTTATTGTATTTTTAAATTCTCTATATGTATTTACTTTGCTTGTGTTTCTAAAACATTTTTTGGCTAAGATGGAACTCTTTGATAATAGTTATTTTCTTTCACCATATAAAATGTACCATTTGATTGGCTTCTGGCTTCATTTGTTTAAGATGAGACATCCACTATAAATTTTATAGAGTCAGCTGTAGATTGTATAGATGTTCCCTTGAATATGATGTCATTTTGTTGTGTTGCTATTAAGAGATCTCTTTGGGTTTGGATTTTGGTAATTTGACAATTATTTGTTTAGAAGTGGATCTTTTTCATGTTCCTCTTATTTGGGATTTAGTAAGCTTTTTAAATTTGTAGATTTTTTCAATCAGATTTATTTTAGTCATTATGTTTTCTAAGCTATTATTTCTTTCCTTTCTTCCCCTCTTCTCTTCTCTGACTATGTTAGTGTGCTTTATGTCTTCCCACAGGTCTGATGCTTTGCTCGTTTGTCTTCAAATGTCATTTTATCTTGGTTGTCTAGGGTTTATAATTTACATAGAATAAACTTCAACTTCTCTGATTCTTTCACCTGTTATTTAAATGTGTCCACCATTATTAATATTTGCTATAATCATTTGGAAGCTACTTACATTAAATTAAAACAGGGTATATGGTTAGGTTGAGCAATGGCAAGCATAATCACAACAAGGTTTAAGTTGAAAAATGGGGCTTTCTCAAAAATTCGAAAATGTAATGTCTTGTTTTTCCAATGTTGGCTGAGAAGTTGGAATTTTTCTTACAATGGAATTATGTTTCTATTTTAAACATACTTTTAAATGTGAATAATACCTGTTATTGGGGAATTTATACATAAAGCCATGATTTAGTAAACATTTCCCAGTGAGTACATATACAGTTTAGAAAGAAATCTATTCTCTTATTTGTTGAAAAATCTTGATTTAATTTTTTTAAAGATAAAAGCTTGAGGAATCTTCAAAAATAGGGTATTTGGGCTCTAAAAATGTCTAGTAGCAAGAGCTGCCTCGTAGAACAATCAATCTGATTGTTGACATGAAATATTCATTCTAAAGATTCCAAATGAACACAAGTCCATTTTCACGTTTCTAGAAACATATATTATGGTATCTTGTATATAGTTTCAAAATTGCTTTTGTATTGTTGCACAAATTAGTAGTGACATAAATCATCTTTCCAAGAACTCTATCCAAGAGTTTTCCAAAAACTCTCTCAGTTTTCAATTGTTTAGATGAATACATACAGGGACGTTTATTCAAGCACAAAATTATATCAAGGAACTGCAAAGTTAACCATTCTACAACTTATCTAAAATATAATTATAGGTTTTTAAAAAGACCAGCTCACATAAAAGAAAAATAAGTTAATAGAAGTTATGTACAGAGCATATCAGAGTGTTGGCAAACATACCCATTGTGTAGGCTATCCACCCTCTATTCACTGCCAACATTTCTCAGATTCATGTCTGGCCTTAGTCTTCTTAAATATATTTCTTTAAAAATTAACAAAAAATAATACTTTTCAAATCTCAAGGTATATAAATCGGCACTATTTGAAATATGGTAATTTATTTCTGGAAATTCTGAATTTTTCTACATTCCATTTATATTTCTACTTAGGTTAATTTAGTATTTTATTATCCATAGTTTGATTTCTGTCAATTTGACTTCCACCAAAGTATTCACTATCTACACTGACTACATGTATATGTGTGTTTGCATAAATACAGATATATGCATCAATCTGCTATACACCGGAAAAAATGTAAACTTTTTTAAAAAGGGGCGTTTCTCTAAAACTAGCTAGCAGTATTTCAGTGTTTTAAATACTAACCAAATACTGTCACTATTTTCAACAACCCTAGATGTAGAAACTCTAGTTATTCCTGTCTTCTAGTTGGAGGAACTGAAGCATTGGAAGGTCATTTACCATGTACAGGGGGATACATTTACTAAAGGACAGAATCAGGTTTGGAATAAATGGGAATTGATTCCAGAGCCTGTGTTCTTAACCACATTCCTCCAAAAAGCTTGTACTACTATTCTATATAATCAATCAGATTTTAAAAATAAAGTAAACACATCCAGTGGCATCTTTGGATTAAAAGTTATTTTTTATAACTTAATCACTGGATCACTTAATAAAGAGGAGAAGCACTTTCCTGTGTTTAATCGGCCTACAAGCAATTCCTGGCTTTAAAATGAATTTATGTCATAAACTCTCCTTTATTACTGAGGATGAAGATGCAGAAAATAATTTAGAACTGCTTTGACAAACAAGTTCATATAAAGATGCAATTTCATGTAAAATAAAAATGAATGTATTTTAGTCTCCATGGAACAGAGAAAATACTAAAAACAAAAAAGAGGGAAATGTCAATAATTATATACACCAAAGTATTAAATTAGTCATATAGGACACAGTTGGGTAGGAGCAAGGAATAAATACTTTGTCTTTTTATTTTTCACTTCTCAAGTTTATTTAAAATTATTACACTGGGCATCTATTTAATCTAAAATTAATATTTTAAATCAATAAATATAAGAGATTCAAAAGGACATTTAAATGCATATAATATCTAGGGAGTATAAATATGTTTATCATGCTGAATCTCTCTAAGTACATGGTATCTCTTTCCATTTCTTTTTTTTTTTTTTTTTTTGAGACGGAGTCTCGCTCTGTCTCTCAGGCTGGAGTGCAGTGGCGCAATCTCGGCTCACTGCAGGCTCCACCCCCTGGGGTTCACGCCATTCTCCTGCCTCAGCCTCCCGCCTAGCTGGGACTACAGGCGCCCGCCACCTCGCCCGGCTAATTTTTTTTTTGTATTTTTAGTAGAGACGGGGTTTCACCGTGTTAGCCAGGATGGTCTCGATCTCCTGACCTCGTGATCCGCCCGCCTCGGCCTCCCAAAGTGCTGGGATTACAGGCGTGAGCCACTGCGCCCGGCCTCCATTTCTTAATATATATTTTTGTGAATTGCAATTTTTTTTTTAAAACGACTAATTTTGTTTAAATATTTCAAGTCAACAGATACAGGACAAATAAAGCAATAATATGTAAAAGCCATATAAAAGAATATTTTTAAAACATTTTGCAGTTGTCTTTTGCAAGTATTTTCACCCAGTCTGTGGCTTGTCTTATTCTCTTGACAGTGCCTTTTGAAGAGAAGTTTTTAATTTTAATGAAATCCATCTTATTTCTTTTTAGTGAATAGTGCCCTTGAAGTTCTCTGTAAAAGTCATTGCCATACCCAAGATAATACGGGTTTTTTCTATGTTGTCTTCTAGGAGTTGTAGAGTTTTGTACGTTACATTTAGTTCTATGAGCCATGCTAAGTAAATATTTTTGAAGAGTGTAAGGTCTGTATTTATACTCATTTTTTTGCATGTGAATGTCCAGTTGTCCCAGCATCATTTGTTGAAATATTGTCTTTGTTCCATCATATTTCCTTTGCTCTTTTATCAAAGATCACTTGAGTATATGTGGGTATATCGAAGCTCTCTACTCTGCTCCACTGGTTTATTAGTCTATTATTTTGCTAATGCCACACTGCCTTGATTACAGAAGCCTTATAATAAGTCTCAAAATCATATAGTGTCAGTCTTCTCACTTTGTTCTTTTCCTTCAATATCGAGTTGGCTATTCTGGGTATTTTACCCTTCATATAAATTTTAGGATCAGTTTGTCTACATCCACAAAATAATTTGCTGGGAGTTTAATCAGTATTGTATTGAAACTATAGATCAAGATCTTGGGAAGCACTGATAACATATATGAGTCTATTGATCGAGGGACATAGCATATCGTTCCATTTATTTAGTTCTTCTTTGATATTAGCTCATTTCTAGAACATCTTTTAGTTGGAATTATAGAGTATGTAGCATTTTCAAACTGGCTTCATTAATTTAGCAATATGCTTTACATTTTTTCCATGTCTTTCAAGCCTTAAAGCTCATTTCTAAATAATATTCGACTATATGTTTATCACTGAGTAGCACATTTAAGTTCCCTGCCAGCCCATGGAATTTTTTAAATCCTATATAAACAGAGGGGATATTCTATCCTATTGGTACTATAAAGCCTGTCTCCAAAAGTCTCTGATAGCTCTCTCTGATCCTGAGTGAACATTTAAATGGCCCTGCCTGGCATGTGATATTCCTTCTCTCCCGGGTTGTGAATACATCTGATTTTAAACTTCTGTTGACTTCATCTGTCCAGTGTCTTATGTCATGCATTTGGACGTCCTCATGAACTAGGGTGGTAATCCCTCTTTTACTAACGGGATGAATGTAAGGTGATTGCAAAAAGTTGATAAGATTTTAATATATACCTTTATTCATATTATTCTGAAAATAAACATGACATTTGTGGGGCAGAGATAAATACATTATTATTATTATGCTTATCCCCAGCAATAACTGATCTTCCCTTTACCTCATTTCTTTTCTCCTAGGGCGATGTGATGATAGCTTATCTTATACATTCTGGGGTTCGAATTATAGGTAAAGAACCACGTTTGCTTAATTTCAGAAAAGTTTTCTTCAATTACATTTTGAATTTTTTTTTTTCAGGTTTTCACTGACAACCCCAATTATGCATATTTTAGGTTTGCCTTTTCCTATAATTCATATCTATAATTTTTCACTTTAATATACTGTTTTTTCTTTCTTTATATTTGTATCATTGTATTCACATTTTTCTATTCTCTATGTTCTCATTATGCTTTGTGTTATGTCTCTTTTCTTCAGTCTTTCTTAATTATTCATAATTTTAAAAAATTATAAATATTTTTCAGAACCCATTTTACATTTCATTGTACTTTACTCATCGTGTTGCACTTATTATTTGACTATTATTTGAATTCCTATGTATCTACTTTGGTATTACTTAAATCTAATTGCTTTTTTTAATTTATATTGGAATTGGGTTAACATTTTTTAAAAAATCATTGTTAAAACATTTCTCTGGTAATATTTTATTATTATTATAAATGGTATGTTGATCATTTTAATATTCAAGTATACTTCTATGAATCTTTGAATATTCCTTTTCTGGAATTTATGTTGGAATGAATTAATTTTTCTGACTAATAGCAAGAGGTTTTTGTGGACTGGAGAGAAGGAGTAGTTTGTGAGGTTTCATATTTTAAGGTCTCCCACCTCTGTTATTACAGTAGTGGACTGTTTTCTTAATTCATGCCACGTGTGTGTGGCCACTTTTCCTGTGACCCTCAGAACCTAACCTATTTCATAAGGACTTCTACTAATGGCCTGTGTTTTCTTTCACTTCTGTACAGTCCACTGTTTCCAAGAGACAGAGTTCTTTTCTTTAAATGTGAAGCAGTCACTTTTAGAAGTTGTATTTGGCAGGGACTTTATGAGATCAGTCACCTCTGGGTATTCCCACACACTTTTGTGCCTTCTTTATTCTCAGTTAACAGTGATAATATTATACTTACTACAGATTATTATCAGGATGGAACTTTTATTATTCTGGGAGTGGATAGATGCTAGAGGTACTTGAAATACACAACCACAAGAAGATTTTCCTCCCAAGTCTTCTTCCCATGTGGGCTTGCTAGCTGGCTTAGCCCTTTGGCCACATTTACAACAGATAAGGAATTTGCAGGATTTTCTGTCTCCTAATTTAGGTGAAAATGTAGTTTTTATCTTTTAAAAAAATAGTTTTGATGCTCTGGTTGGTTTTCTAAATGAGAAGTTAAAAAAGTAAAAAATTAAATTCTTTATAGCAAAAATAAACATTTTCTCTTAAAAATTTTTGTTAAATATGAATTTAATATTTGGTGTGTGCTTTCACTTGGTTTCAACCCAATTACACTTGGTTACAACCCAATTATTTCAAAGAGAACTTGATATATCCTTTACATTGCAATAATTTAGAGAAAAATGAAACCAAAGGCTGAAGATAAATCCTAATTTTCTCAACAGTCTATTACAATGCATGTGTTTATGTGTATAAGAAAAGAAAACTATTGAAAATGTAATATTTAACCTGGCTCATATTTATAGTACTGTTAACAGTAAAAAATAGAACACTCAATTAAAATTTGTACTATTGGAAAATAAAAATGAAATGCACACAGTACAATAAAGAGATAAATTTCATTATGCCCTTAATATTAGAATGTAGGGAATATTGTGATTTTTAAAAATTTGACTCATAGTAAGTATTTTAATTCTATTAACCTGACCCCAATTTCTTTTACTATTATCCAAATAATTTATTTTATTGGGGATGACTTTTTTCACTTAAAGCTACTCTCTCTTACTCTCTCTCATTTTCAGTCTTTCTCATACTACTATTCCAATTAATGTAGCATCTATTATAGATCCCAAAAATTCTTTCTCTCTCTGTTTTTCTCATGTTAACATTATACTTGATGTGGCTTCAGTTGTAAAGCCCAATAATTATCTCCACATTTCAATACCATTATCTTATATAAAATGTTGCCTAAAATTCAAATATGTTATTATTGAAGTTATTTATTGGAAAGTTAGGAGATACTGACAAAAATATTTTAAAATTATGTAACTATAATTACTTTTTCCAAATCAGAATCATTGTTATCAAAATCAATAGCTCGGAAAATATTCAACTTATTTTTTGGAAAAAAATAGGGTAATGTTCATAGTATCTTGAGAGGTAGGTGATAAAATATTTTTCATTATTAGTGACACTAGAACTAAATAGTATATATAACAATGTATATGAATTATAATCATTATAATTAAAAACTTGCAAAAATAGTAAGATAATCCTAATATCTCATACTTCTTTCTGCTGTGCAATTTTAGATCTTAGGATTCTGAGGATAACTCTCAATGTTACATGCTTTTCTCCCCACAATATTTTAAAAGAATTTACTGCTCATTCAGAAGGCTGTAAAATGCTATTTATAAGCTAATGCTATTAGTATGTTTACCAAATGTAAAGCAGAGTTATTTAAATTATCAATAACACAAATTCCATTCTGTAAATCGCCTAAGATGACGAGACAAAAAGTGCTACCATTTACGTTTGTACTAAGAGAATTTCTAGAAAAAAAATCTGTAATCTACGTAAAAACTGTCTTATCAATGCAGGAGTGAGGCTTAGGGAAGACATGAGGGAGGCCTATGAACAGATGAAGAATATTGAAATTTCTCCTAGTGGATGCCTGGATCTAATTAAGGGGGCTAAAGAATCACAGTAGTACAAATGTAAAGCTCCAAAAAAAAATTTCCTCATAAGTCCATGAAGAATATCATTAATGTCTATTTATCTCCTTACAAACTTAAGAACTGATTATACCTTGGTCTTGGGAGCCATGGATAGCTCCTTCATACCTGACCATGTTGCATATATGGTGCTTGGAAGAGACTTCTTGTTTTGTTTTGTTTTTGTTTTTGTTTTTGACAGATTCTTACTCTGTCACCCCGGCTGCAGTGTGCAGTGTCATGACCTTGGCTCACCGCAAACTCCACCTCCAAGGCTCAAGCGATTCTCCTGCCTCAGCCTCCTGAGTAGCTGGGATTACAGGTGTGTGCCACCACTGCCAACTAATTTTTGTATTAAAATTTTTGTATTTTTAATAAAGGTGGGATTTCACCATGTGGGCCAGGTTGGTCTCAAACTCCTGACCTCAGAATTATCCACCTGCCTCGGCATCCCAAGGTGCTAGAATTACAGGCGTGAGACAGCAAACCCAACCTCATGTTTTTTACATCTCCTGTGATAGTCAGGACTCTCGGTTCTCCAGAGAAACAGAACATATCTATCAATATCTGTATCTATCTATCTATCTATCTATCTATCTATCTATCTATCTATCTATCTATCTTATCTATCTATCATCTATCTATCTATCTAATCTATCAGTCATCTATATATCTATATACAGACATAAATATACAGACACACTTCAAATATACTGTTGGTCCAGTTGCAGACCACTGCAATAAAACAAGTCACACATGTTTTTTGTTTGTTTCCCAGTACATATAAAAGATATTTTTATGCTCTACTGTAGACTGTTAAATGAGTAATACCATTATGTCTAAAACAACCAAAGTACTTACCTTAATTAGAAATATTTTATTCCTAAAAAAATACTAACATGACCTAAGTCTTTGGTGAGAGGTATTCTTTTTGCTAATAGAAGATCTTGCCTGAATGTTGATGGCTGCTAACTGATGAGGGTGGTGATAGCTGAATGTTGGAGAGGCTGTGGCATGTTCTTAAAAAAAAAAAAAGAAAACAATAAAGTGTGTTGCATGGATTGGTTCTTCCTTGTATGAAAGTTTTCGTGTAGTATACCATGCTGTTTGATAGAATTTTACCCACAGTAGAAATTTCTTTCAAAATCGGAGCCAGTCCTCTTGAGCCCAGCCTCTGTTTTGTCAGCCAAGTTTATTTAATATTTAAAATACTTGTTTGTCATTTCAACAATGTATATAGCATCTTCACCAGAAGTGGATTGTGTCTCAAGAAACCGCTTTGTTTGCATATCCATGAGAAGCACCTCTTCATCTGTTCGTTTTATTGTGAGATTGTGGCAATTCAATCACATCATGATGCTCCACTTATAATTTGAATTCTCTCACTATTTATACCTCATCTGCAGTGACCGCCTCCACTGAAGTCTTTAATGTCTCAAAGTTATTCATACATTTTGGAATCCACTTCTAAAGTCCTGTTAATGTTGATATTTTGACTTCCTTCCATAAATCACAAATGTTCTTAGTGACATCTAGAATGTTGAATTCTTTCTGGGAGGTAGTCAATTTTCTTTGCCCAGATCCATCAGAGGAATCAGTATCTATGGCAGCTATAGCTCTACAAAATTTATTTTAAAAATTATAAAACTTGAAAGTCAAAATTATTTCTTGAGCCATGGGCCAAAAGAATAGTTTTTGTTAGCAGACATCAGAACAACATTAATCTTATTGTACATCTGTCTCTACCAGAGCTTTGGAGTGACTGGATGCATTATTAATGAGCAGTAATATTTTGAAATAAATCTTTTGTTCTGAGAAGTCGATCTCAACAGTGAGTTTAAAATATCCCATAAACCATGTTGTAAAGAGATATACTGGATGACCAGGCTTTATTGTTCCATTTATAGAACAAAGGCAGAGTAGAGTCAATGTAACTCTGAAAGTGCCCATGATTTTTAGAATGGTACATGAGCACTGGCTTAAACTTGAAGTCAACAGCTGCATGTGCCTCTACCAAGAGAACTGGTCTGTCCTTTGAAGCTTTGAAGCCAGACATTGACCTCTCTTCTCTAGCTATGAAAGTCCTAGATGGCTTCTGCTTTCAAGAGAAGGCTGTTTTGTCTACATTGAAAAACCTGTTGTTTAATGTAGCAACCTTTATCAACTATCTTAGATCTTCCGGATAACTTGCCACAGCTTCTATAGCCTCACTTGTTACTTCCTTTTGTACTTTTATTTTAGGGACATGTCTTATTTTGTAAATATGAAAAACCAAGGTTTGTTGACTTCCAACTTTTCTTCTCCAGCTTCCTCACCTCTCTCAGCCTTCACAGAATTGAAGAGAAATAGAGCATTGCTCTGGATTAGGCTTTGATTTAAGGGAACATTGTGGCTGGACTAATCTATCTAAGCTGCCAAAACTTTCTCCATATCAGCACAAAGCTGTTTTGCTTTCTTACCATTCATGTGTTTGCTGGAGCAGCACTTTTAATTTATTTCAAGAACTTTTTCTTTTCATTCACAACTTGGCTGTGTTGGGCAAGAGATATAGTTTTCAGCATATCTCAAGCTTTTGACAGGCCTTCTTCACTAAGCTTAATCATTTCTAGCTTTTGATGAAAAGTGAGTGATGTGCCACTCTTCCTTTCACTTGAACACTTAGAGGCCATTGTAGGGTTATTAGCCTAATTTCAGGGAATAGGGAGGCCTGAGGAAAGGAAGCATGACTGAAAACAGCTGGTTGGTGGAGCAGATAGAACACGTGCAACATTTATGGATTAATTTTACCATCTTACATGAGCATGGCTTATGGCAGCCCCAAACAGTGACAATAGTACCAGCAAAGATCACGAATCACATATCGCCGTAACAGTTATAATAATAATGAAAGAGTTTGAAATATTGTAAGAATCACCTAATTATAAGAGAGAGACACAGTGTGATCACATGCTTTTGGAAAAATGGTGCTGACTTCCCTAACCCAGGGTTACCACAATCTTTCAATTTGTAAAAACCTCAATATCTCTGAAGAATAATAAAGAGGAATTAAAAAAAACACAAGATATGCCCGCATATTTGTATACATAAATGAAATTAAAAATAAGACTTAATAAAGGAAGTGGCTTACACCATATGGAGGCTAAGAAGTTCAGTAATCCACCATCTACAAGCTGGATACCCAGGAAAGCCAGTAATGTATTTGAAAGACCTGAGAGCCTTACAGCCAGAGATACAATGGTATAGATTCCATTCTGAGTCTAAAGGCCTGAGAACCAGGATCACAAATAGAAGAAGATGGATGTCCCAGCTTAGCAGTCATCGCTGACTGTGAATTCAACTTTCTCCTGCCATTTTGTTCTATTCAGTCCCTCAAAGGTTTGGATGATGCCTGTCTATGCACACTGGGGAGGGCCATCTGCTTTACTCAGTCCACTAAGTGAATTTCCAATCTCTTCCTAAAACATCCTTACAGACACACTAAGAAATTATGTTCAACCAGATATATGGCATCTGATGATTTACTCAAGTTAACACATAAAACTGGCCATCACATTCCCCATTTAAACTTTATTTGTTCTTTTGACTTATCAACTTAGAGGAAATAAAGAAACAACTACGCTTTTTTAAAAACCAGGAAATTCTGGGATTTTTTTCTAAGTTTATTCAAAAACTAATATTAGAGAAAAACTCAGTTACTGAAAATAGAAGTATATTTAGATTTGAAACAAAAAGCCACATAAAAATTTCTGAAGTTATTTAATATTCTTAAGCATACTTTATTCCTTTATTTTGTAAGATCAAGATAGGCATTGTTCAGGAGGGAACACAGGTTCCTGGAGATTGATGGCCTGCCCACCACTACATGTGTACAGTCAAAAAATAACTAAAAATAGAGCTTTGATTTCACAATTCTACTTCAGGATTCAGATCACTTTAGGGTTTCATGAGATCATATTACCATAATGTATGATTTATTCTTTGGACACTATAAAGTACCATTATCCTAACGAGATTATGTCCATTGTGTTTGTACAAATTATGTACAGCCCATAAATTGCTCAAGAGTATCACATATCAAATAATTGGTCTTACATATAATGTTTAGATAATTCACAAGTGCCTATGATTAGGTTGGTGCAAAAGTAATTGTGCTTTTGCCATTGCTTTTAATGGCAATACCGCAATTACTTTTGCACCAACCTAATAGCTACCTCTGCCTTGTAGTAAAGTATTAGTACCATTATATTTTCCCCCACCCTCACAAAAAAATCACAGCCTCTCTTCCTTCTTTCTTTAGAATTGTCTGGAGTGTAGAGGTGCATAGGTGATAGTTGTACAGACCTTTTCAAAATTTGTCACATCTGACATAATCATATTGGTAGAAATTGTAGTGGTGTGATGCAGATTTCATTATTATTACAGCTTTTTTATCTCTTTGGCAAAAATTGTACTTCTCTCTAGTTTAGAGTTCACTGAGTGAGAAAAGGTTGAGTTTTTAGTTCAGAAACACGGGGTTATTACCTGATTGCCGCCACTGTAAATTTCAATAACAATTTTTAAGAATATCTACCAACTCTTTGTCTGCCATATCTTTTTCTCGAAAACTGTGGCAGAAATGAAAAGATTTATAATATCATTGTCATGTTTGTCATGTTTTCATCATAAGAAACATCTTTGAAAACATGTCTCACAATGTCAGCTCAGAGGAGAGTTAATGACAAAGTATTTTAATTTAGAAAATATCTCAGAAAATGTAGGTAAACTCACCCACAGGTTAAATGGTTTTTCTAAAGTTTTACAACTAATTAGTCAGAGGGTTCTGAAAGGAATTCTGTTCTTGTGACTTTAATTTAGGTTTTTAAAATTTTCCAGCAATCTGCTCATCTATTAGTTACCATTTTAAAAAATTTGGGACAACCATGAACAGAAAAGAGAAAAATAGGTTAATAACAAGGATTTTTAACTTTAAGATAAAAAACAGGTAGGAAAGAAATCCATGTTGGTAAAAATTCTCTAAAATGAATTTCATACTGTAACTTATGGATGGCAGAAGATTGATTCTAATAATATTGTAATTACAAATATTTCTATAGACCATATAAAATAGAGCTTTGCTATGCACAAGAAACCTCTTCTCAAATTAACAAAGAAAGTTTCATAATGGAATTTCCCTTGAATGGTGGGTAAATAAAATTAATTATTAAGTGAATGAGCTGAGTAACATGTAAATCTATCTTATTTCTCATCATCAAGTGTTAACGTGCCTATGCGGTGACTTGTAAATAGTAAAAAATGTTCTATGTAAAGCATATTAAATTTGGAGTTTTTGAGTCTACTTACTAATATGTGTCCATTATAGGTGACTTAATGAAAGCAAAAGCAAAGCAAAAATTGAGAAATTTTGAACCCAAACTATATTGTAGTAGTCTACATAATAAAAATGTTAGACTATTTAAATACAATTTCTTATTTCTAATACAATTTCCAGTTCCTTTTCATGAAACCATTGAACATCCTAAAAAAAAATTCTTTTTTGGATTTTTCAAATTCTGCTGACTCTTTCTGGCCTACCATCATCACCTTCCATTCCAGTCTCTGCTTGGATGTTGCTTTTTTTTTTAAAGGACATATACTCCATTTCCTATAGTTTAATCAAGTTGTTTATAATCAAGGTTTTTTTTAATATTGCTTGATATGTACAGAGGTTTACTCCCTCCAATAACAAGTTTGCAGCTAATGCAACTAGTTTTACTTTTTCCACAGTTTTGATTTGCCTCTGTTGTACAGGTACAAAAGGAAGTGATTGAGAGATTTATCACACCTCTGATTCAAAATTAGTTCCTCTTTCCTGAGAAAAGCAAAAATCACATTTATTTAGCAGACTATAGAATCAAGAAGTTAACAAAGTGAAGGGATTTCAGAAATAGGAAAATGAAAATAAAAATTAAAGAGCTGGAAGATGGAAATAAAGGAAGAAGACAGAGGAAAAATTGCCCAGAATATGTTTAGTAGCTTGCTTATTTGTTTTGTAACTATTTATTTGTTTTATATTTTTAATCCAGTGAAGATAAGCTTCCTGGTTTTTAACTCAGTTTAAGATACTGGAGAAATATTAAAAGATAGTTGGAAATTAGGGCAATAGAGAAAGCTTTTTAAAAAATTGTGGTCTGGCTTGAAATTTTCTACATTGGGCAGTAATGTCTTCAGTACATTGTTTTCTGAATAAAGATAAGCACATATCTCCATTCTAGCTTTTGAACATTATTGAATGGTTTATTAAATATTTGGCATGCTACATAATGGTAACTATGTAACAACTTTCAAATACACTACTAATACATAACAACTGATGAGAGAGCCAGGTGACCACATTGGGAAGGTTAATGATAACAAATATCATTTTTGAGTCTTACGTGCTAGGTATTGTTTTAATCATTGCTGTGAGACTGGCACGTCATAAAATATACCATGTGTGTAGGCATATGTGTAAGCAAATGGTGAATTTTATGACACACCATTCTCATAGTTCAGAAGTTCACACACCTTCTGAACTAGGTGCTATGAATATTCTAATTCTATAGAAACTTCAAGAGAAATATAAGGAAAATGTCTGGAATATTAAAACCCAAAAGAATTCCTGAGAACAGAGCATCTGTACTAAACTCAAAATATGGGTCTGGGCTCAGCCTGTTTGGAGGCTGAGGTGGGTGGATCATGAGGTCAAGAGATTGAGACCATCCTGGCCAACATGGTGAAGCCCCATCTCTACTAAAAATACAAAAACTAGCTGGGTGTGCTGGTGCCCACCTGTAGTCCCACCTACTTGGGAGGCTGAGGTGGGACAATTGCTTGAACCCAGGAAGTGGAGGTTGCAGTGAGCCGAGATCATGCCACTGCACTCCAGCCTGGTGACAGAGTTAGACTCCATCTTTCTCTGTCTCTCTTATATATATATATGTATATATATATATATGTATATATATATATGTATATATATATATGTATATATATGTATATATATATATGTATATATATACGTATATATATACGTATATATATATGTATATATATATATGTATATATATATGTATATATATATGTATGTATATATATATATATGAATGACAGAGCTAGACTCCGTCTATATATATATATATATATATATATATATATATGGATACACTGAAATGCAAAGGCTTTCATTTCACTCACTACAAATTTTGAACCTATTACAAATCTCCTAATGGCCTCAGAATTTGTGTACACAAGTATGCAATGATTGTCATGGAAACTATTAGCTCATAATAAGCTTTGGATTCTTAAATTCTAAATTCTAAATTCTAAAATTTCAGAATTTTAGAGATGATAAGATGAATGACTGTTAGAGATAGAAGGGACCCAGAGAGCCTCTGAACTGCTTTCTAAATTCACAGATTGAAAATCTAAAACCCAGAGAGTTCAAAGACCTTACGCAAAGTCAAAGAGCTAGTTGGTAGTCAAGCTTACATTAATTCTATATTTGTCAATCCAGGGTGATGGATTCTGCATTCTACCCTCTAAGATTAAAATCTGACTGGAAGAATACTCTAGATGTTCAATCAAAAGCTAAAGGTTAAAATTTGCATGAAATAACTCATGAATTCTATTTCCATTGTTTCAATTGAAAATTATTTGCAAAATAAATGTGCATGTACATTATAAATTGGATTGACAATATTGATTTAAAATGGAGGTTATAAATATTTTTTAAGTACCAGGTGTCAGAATTGTATTGAACTCCTAAAAGAATAAACCCGAAACAAGTTTTAAAATATGACCAAAATTTGATATTAAAATCACAGAAAAAGAGTAATAGAACACTGGATTGAGAATAAAAATGACTGTATTCTGCCTTAGAATATACTCCTTTAAATGAACAGCGATTCCTTGAAGAAGTCTCTGTGCATATCTAAATTTAATTTTCTTCATTGCACACTAAGGTATTTGAATTTAATAATATCTATGATTCTTCCTAACACTGTGTTCCCATACCTGTTTGATCTTTAATTACCTCGGTCTTATTGAAGGTTTTCTCTAACAGTAAACCTACTTTTCTTTCATTCTAAATTGTTTTACTGTCTATTGTCATATTCACTTTCCTAAACATTTTCACGATAACAGCATTCATCCAGAATTTTTAATGACTGTTCATTCCATTCTAAATAAAACTCAAATGCATGATCTTGAAATTTAGGACAATTTTCTTTCTTTTTTTTCGGTAGTGGGCTCATAAACATACTTTCAACCTGTATTAACCACTTCATCTAGTTTAGGAAGATTTAAAAACTATCTATGGATATCAATAGTCATAATTCCATAGGATAAAACTACTCTCTTTTTCCTTTAATGAAAACAAATCATTTATAGCAGTGTATTTTTCCTTATTAAAAACACATACGTTTTTGCATATTTTATATACTGAGTTGTTTGCTTTATTCACCCTTATTATTTCTAGTTTAGTTATATATATTGATTATATTTTTAACCATTAATAACCTCCTTTTACAGAGAAAACCAGGAAGTAGAAAATTGTCATTTACTAGCATTCTTTAGCAGAGTAACAAATTTATGAATATATTATTTTATAATTAAAGAGGCATATACATTTTCAAAGTATAATTTTTAGATGGCATAAAACTGTTTATTAACAGAACATATATAATCATAGTCTCTGTATTCTATAAGATGTCAAAAGTATGTAATCTTGAACATATGTTAGTAATTAAGTTTCAGTAGTTTACTTTATTTAGAAATGGCCCAGACATTTAATAAATATCTATTACTTAACTTGGCATAGCTTTAGTTACAACTTTTTTTAAAAATTATCTTTAGGCAGACATATAACATTAAACAAAGCTAACTATCATCTCAAGTTATTTCTCTGTTAAGTATTTTATAGCACATGCACAGTATGCAAAGGATCACAAAAGCATAAACCTAAAAAGTTAAATACATGAAGTTTTGTTTATTTTTACTTCTGTGCTTGATATACATGAAGTAATGTATTTCAAGCAGTTCATTTTTATTGTATCTTTACTTGTACATTTGTTCTTAGGTTGAATTTTTATTTTTAATAATCTTAAACATCTAATAGAAATAAAAACCTTAATTAACTAGTAAATCCAGGTGGAATAAAAATATATGCCAATATTATAATTAATGATGAAATACCAATTTTTATTAAACTAACAATATTGAACTAATTTTATTTATCAAAAGATGTGTACCCAAGTCATGTGAACATGTAGAGCATTTGGATTAGTTTCCATATTCTTGGAAGGCGTAGAAATATTTAATTTAGAGCCTGGTTTGGTGGCACACACTTGTATTTCCAGCAACTGGGGAGGCCGAAGCAGCAGAAACACCTGAGCCAAGGAATTTAAGGCTGTATTGTGCTATGCTATGATCACACCTGTGAAAAGCCACTGCACTTCAGTCTCTAAAATATATGTAAGAAGTCTTGGGGTTTTTTTAATGATTAAGGACATTATAAAAGTGAACATAACACATGGGATATTAATTTGATAAGACACAAGATTGTGGTTTCTTAGGCAGATTATTGAAAAGGTAAAGAAAAACATTTTACTATCTCTTATTAAAAGCAGACTAATAATCTTAAAAAAAGTAATATGAAAAAAACAAAATATCTAGTTTGTTTCTAATTAGCCTTTTTTTTCTTTTCAGCTTCTGATAGTTGCTTTTGGGGGATCAAGGAATCGCTTGAGAATCTCTGATTGGGCAAAGGGCCTAAGTGTCCATAAGAAGCTGAGGAGCTGGAGTGGGAGCAGAAAGGTCTGGCAGGGTGAATGGAGGTGAGGAAGAGGCAGAAGACTGAAGGAGGATATAGCAAAGGATGCCAAAAGCCAAATGGAAAATCAAAGGTGGTAAAAAGAAAAGGTGGAAAAGCATAGGTAATGGTAAGAGAGAGGTCCAAGAGGATTTAGTTTGGGGAGATGTTAAGTTTTCCAAAGGTGCTAAAATAGTTCCGAATGCTCTTTAGTAAAATTATGCCAACAAAAACAAGTGGATAGAGTTGGCAGGGCATATGATTAGTAAGAATTTGGGAAGGTGATTTCAGTTGATTGAGAAGTTCCATCAGCGGAGCAGGATTAAATAGAGACATCAAAGGGAAAGCCACCACACCCCCACCACCCACAAAAAAAATACTGTTTTCCAGCCCAGAAGTCAGGGAACAAACCCAAATCAAAACAAGGAGCCAGGCAGAAGAACTTGCAGCCCAGGAGGTATCTTTCAAAAGAAGCCTGGGACTCTAACCCAGCTTTCAAGGATATACTCCAAATCCTAAGAATCAAAATCTGTCCCTACCATGCTTCAACAAACTGTCACCCAAACACTGGCTTAGGAATTACATGTACTAGTGGATCCTAGATCAATCAGTCAGAAATGAAGAAGAAATCTTCAAAGATACACACTTGGGGTACTGAGTGAGAAGACCAGGGGTCCAATGATGAGTCTGATTCTATCTGAATCACTGTACCGTAACTATAAAAAATTTATTCATAGCCCTTGTTAAAGATGGCAAAGAGAACTTTATTTAAGAGGGACTACTACAGTGAAGTTTTTCCATAGAGGAGAGAGCTTGGGTTCAACTCCAAAAATAACAAGAACAAATGGAGATTTACAGCTAAGAAGATGGGTAGAGGTCACAGAATAAAAATTACTAAGATATCATAATGTATAAGGACAATTTTGGCTAAACCTACTTGACAGGAATTTTGCTGAAGACAGGTCAGAGTGATAAGATATCAGGGGTGGGCAATGAGGATTTAATCAGATATCAAGAGTGGATGATTTTTCCCAAACTGACCTGAAAAATTCTTGCTAAAACTGGACTAAACAGGCCGTGGACAGAGCTCAAGGTTGGAGCTTTGAGGGTTTAGAGGAGTCTGACTAAAATTATGTCAAGGAAAGTCTTTGTCTACACACACACACACACACACACACACCACATACTATGTTATACATATAAACATACATACACATACATACATGTGTATTATGTCGTGGGAAAGAGGAACTCTCAAAGATTTTTGGAGAAATCATTAGAAGATTTAAGTGAGTAGAAGAACATCAGTAGAATTGCAGACGGGATCAGACAAAAACTGTATAGATGTAGAGGCGAGAGAGGTGAAATGAAAGCAGGAGACATGTAGGAGATGGGGCTCACCCTGAGATAAGGAGATAAAAGGATTTGTCAGACAAATACGGGTGAATCAAATTGGAGCAACTTCTAAGTCATTGTCTCCTACAAACTCATCCTTTGTTGAAAAGCTGGAAGAAGTGGGATTAATCCATATCATAAAGAAGAAAATATAGATATTTGGACCCAAGAGGTTGAAAAAGTCAATGGATGACAAAGTGCCACCATTCTCTGAAGATAACCTACAAGTATATCTCTTTGAACCCTATGTGCCATAATTTTGAGTAGTCAGAAAATTCAAGCATATACTTTTCATTAGAAAGACTGCCTGATGCTTATGGGAAACAACATCAAGAATGAGAACCTACAAAAATAAAACCAAAAAAAAACTTGTTACTCGAAGAAATAATCAATAGGAGTGTTAGGGATGAATGTTTGTGGCCGTCAAAACTTCTATGCTGAAATACTAGCCCCAGTGTGATTGTATTAGGAGGCAGGGTTTTTTTTTTGGAAGGTAAGTAGGTCAGTAGGATAGAATCCCATGAGTAGGATCAATGCTATTATAAGAGACACACGAGTTTTCTTTTTTCTCTGATCTCTGCCATATGAGAATACAAAACTTCCGTCTGTAAACCAGGAAGTAGACTCTCATAAAACACACTGGATCTGACATCTTGATCTTCAATTTTCTGGCCTCCAGAACTGTGAGATATAAATATTTGTTGTTAAGCCACTCAGTCTAAGGTAATTTGTTATAGCAGCTCAAACTGAGTATCAAAATAGGGAAAACAGAAGTTTTAGAATAGCTTTATTTAATATTTTCAAGATATTTTAGAATACTTTATATACAACAAATAAATATCTATAGTACTTTTAATTTAAAACGTATATTTAAAGAATGAAAGTCTAATTCATAGACCACAGAGCAGAATGAACTAAGCTGAGGAGTGCATTGCTGAAGTAGAAGAATGGGCTGTAAAAGGTCCAGGAAGACAAAAAGAATATTATTAACAGAAGAAAAAATAGAGATAGAAAAGGTACGTGGAAAAGTACTAAGTGGGTTGCTTGACTATAGACTCTGGAGCCAGACTGCCAGGGATTAATCCTGGCTGTCCCTTAATACCTGTGTCAACTCAGGCAAGTAATTTAGCTTCCCTGTTTCTTTCTCACTTTTAGAATAGAGATAACAATAATATCACTAATAATAAGCATTCTTTAGTGTTATTATGTGAATAAGTCATTTAATACATGTAAAGTCCTTAGTAATGTGTTTGACATTAATAACTGCTTGGTAAATGTTAGTTAGCATCACTATTGTAAGGATAAAATTATAAAATTTTTTCCCATTCCCCTCAGTGTGTCTCCTTGAAAACATCATAAACTCAAAAATTGGCCTGTTCTATTGTGGTTTTTCTTAAAAAATTCCTTAGTTTTACTGAAGTATAATTGACAAATAAAAATTACATATATTTAGAGCATACAACATGATATCTTTAGATACCTATATACTGTGAAATAATTACCAAAGTCAAGCGAATTCCCATTTTTAAAAGATGCCCATCCAGGACCTGATGGCTTCACTGGGGAATTTTACCAAACATTTTAAAAAGATACAATCATTTAAGAATAATACTTCTCAAACTCTTACAGAAAATTAAAGAGGAATCCAAACTCATTGTATGAGGCCAGCATTACCCTGATACCTGATCCACAGAAGGAAACTAGAAGAAAAGAAAATCACAGGCTAATTTCCTTTATGAACATAGATGCAAGGATCCTCAACAAAATACTAGCAAACCAAATTCAACAGCACATTAACAGTATCACACATGAGCAACTGGAATTTATCCCTGGGATGGAAGGATGGTTCAACACCGGCCTATTGTTTTTAAGGCTTTCTGGCTCTGGAAACTGTAAACTCTTGCCTCCAAAATGACCTCAGGAGTCTTCCAGGAATTACAGGAGACTATTCCAAGGTGCAATAATTTATCTCTCAAAGAGATAAAAGTTTAATTTTAATTTTTCTTTCTTCTGCTTTACCGAATTAATTTATGAAAATTCTATCTAGACTTTACAGTCTCTTTTACAGACTGCTTACAATATGCAGTGTAGTCTAGATGTGCTTATTCAGTAGTTAAACTCCTTCTTTTACTATGTCTTGTGGAGAGGGCTCCCTCTATCATTTTTTGTTTTCTCAACACTATATAGTCAATATCTATTGAGAGAAGTTCTGAAAGAAAAACACTGAAACAGGAGGAAAATAATAAAAGAAACAATTAGAACAATACAACATAAATGTCTATAGCCAAACAACGAAAGGAGTTTTCATATTTAAAGGGCCCCAAGAGTATCTCATTAAATGAGTGAAAAACCACCTATACCTAATTTAATTGTTGTGAAATCTCAGAACACTAAGATTTAATATTAAAATCTAAATATTGCCAGAGAGAAAACACACTACAGAGGAACTAGAATCAGAAAATTATCACAATGTAGAAAATACTAGTTGAGAATAATATAAATAGATCCAGTGGAAGAATAAACATGTAATAAATGCATATAAAGTGGCATCCTGAATTGACTTATCAAATCTTTGTTTCTTAAAAACTAGCAAATTTGTTTTTTTCAAGTTTGAGAAATTTCTTGACCTTGGTATGGTCTCAATTTTTCATCTTATTTTGTTCTATGTCTGCTTAAATATTTCAAGTATTTCCATCTTTCACATCACTTATTCAATCCACACAGCTCTAGGATAAATTTTTACTTTCTCAAATCATGACATTGATTATTAATTAAAAAATAAGACTCGGCCGGGCGCGGTGGCTCGCGCTTGTAATCCCAGCACTTTGGGAGGCCGAGGCGGGCGGATCACGAGGTCAGGAGATCGAGACCACGGTGAAACCCCGTCTCTACTAAAAATACAAAAAAATTAGCCGGGTGTGGTGGCGGGCGCCTGTAGTCCCAGCTACTCGGAGAGGCTGAGGTGGGAGAATGGCGTGAACCTGGGAGGCGGAGCTTGCAGTGAGCCGAGATTGCACCACTGCACTCCAGCCTGGGCGACAGAGCGAGACTCCGTCTCAAAAAAAAAAAAAAAAAAAAAAAATAAGACTCTATAATTGGGCAAAGATAAAATTTAAAAAAACCTCCATTAATTGATTGCTAAGACAGCTTTACTTTCTTTCTCTATAAACATATCCATCTAGAGTGTTTTATTTCCTACCAGACAGTGGTTTCCATTTCTATTTGTGCTGTGCTGTAGTAGTTTTTTCTGTGTGTCTCCTGATAATCTGTCATCATATTCTGCCTGTTGAAATAATAAGCAATGTTTTTCCAGATTGTCTTTCAGTGAGGAGAATAAACTTGAGATAGTTCAGAGCTGAAAATAGATTCCTAATTATGTAGAAATATGGGCACCACCATATCTGCTAGAAATTATCACCTTTTTCTTTCAGTTGGAAAAGTTCTGGACAACTTTTAATCACTTCAGAGGCATTTTTATGTCGCTAGCACATGTAATTCTGGTGGACACATGTGTCTAGGTCAATGTCCCTTTCTTTAGAGAATCAGCCTTCCTGAATTCCTTATGGTCAAAGTGGATGTGTCAATGGTCATCGTTATCCTTCTCAAAAGGGACACATCTCCATGATCATATGATTCATTCAGTAAAAAAAATTTTGATTAAAGCCAAGTCAGTTACATAATTTTCTCCTAAGGTTAGAGGAGTAGATGCTCTTCTTCCCATAGGTTACAATGTAGGGAGGATTCTAATCTTGGACCATTAATATCAATTTCCTTACTGCAACTAAAAAGTGTGATAAAAGAGTTAAATCTACATACAGAGGAAGGGCATGATATAAAGGAAGAAGGTAACAGAAACTTGACTACATTGTTTGAACTCTCAGTATCCAGTTACATCTGAAGCTATTATATCTATAGATTTTTTTAATTAATTCAGATAATTTTTTTTCACTTTCACCTGAAAGATTCTCAACTAATGCAGAGATATTTTCTCAATTTGACCATAAGAAGAGACTAAGGTTAAGAATTTAAGTAACTTTCTCAATGTACATACATGCACATGTGCACATGCATACACATGTATTTATTCATCAGAAACATTCTTAATCCAAAAAAATGAAAATTGCAGAACATATTGTAAAACAGACATCTTCCTAGGCACATATTTGATGATCCAATTTTATTTCACAAAACAAATATGTAAAAAAGTGAATACATAATGTATACAAGCTAAAATTATGGAAATACAATCAACAGATCATTTGGAATAAATTATTTGCCTTTTCTTCAAAAGTCATTTAGTCATTAAGACCATCTGAAAACATTAGTGTCTTAAGATACACTGCGGTACGTTAGATTTCGTTGGATGCTTTCTGAATGGAGTTACTCTGCCACTTATTTTACCAGTTACGACACGAGCCCAATTCCTTAAAATACCAGTTAATCTCTATCACATTTTGCAGTATCAATGAAAATTTATGAGATATGGAATTAAAGAGGCAGAACATCTAGAAATTCACTTAATACCTAACTCAGATAATTTTGGGATAATGTGATGTGTTTCCTCAGAAGACACACAAACACACACACACACATACACACACACATATATATGTCACATATATATCTATGTCATATATATGTCACATATATATCTATGTCACATATATCTATGTCATATATATGTCACATATATATCTATGTCACATATATATGTCACATATATATCTGCTCAGATATATCTACTAGGAAAATATAAACCTTTATTTCTGACTCATTGGTTCTTCATCGTAGAGTCTTTAAATATGTGTTTTTGATTTATGGGTTTCAGCTAAGTTCCACGACTAGTCATCCTCTATATGTTTTCAGAAGTAGCCAGCTATTTACCTCCCAGCTTCCTTGACAATGACACATAATCCCCTTTCCCCAGTGTATTTACTAAGACTAATGCCATTAAACTGTCTGTAGTCAGTATTACAGATTTTTCTACAGTTTATATACGTGATCTTGAGTGGAAAGCAATGATTTTTTTCCCCAAATTGGTTCCTAAATTTTACATATGACATGAGATTATTGAAGAATCCACAATTACATGCAGTAGTGGATAATGTCACATAGAGAACCAAGTATCTATTTCTGGATGTGAGAACTTTTGAAAATATGTTCACAAATTTTTCTGCAATATGTTTTTGTATTTGTTCAAAAATATCCATGTCCCTCTTTGGTTTTATACTTACAGAGTCTCTCCCTGGAGAAGGAGCACACTTTTCACCACAGTGACTTCAGGATTGGACATGTGGCTTGCTTTAGAAAAGGAAATATGCACAGGAGTGATATAAGCCACATCTGGGTAAAACTTCCAAGAGGCAAAATTAGAAATTTTCCTTCGATTGGGACCCTAAAAGATAAAGGTGGTGATATGGTTTGACTGTATCCTGCCCAAATCTCATTTTGAGTTGTAGTTTCCACGATCCCCACATGTCATGGGAGGGACCCAGTGGGAAGTAATTGAATCATGGGGGCGGTTACCCCTATGAGGCTGTTCTCATGATAGTGAGTGAGTTCTCACGAGAGCTGATGGTTTTACAAGGGGCTTTTCACCCTTTAGCTTGGCACGTCTCCTTGCAGCCACCATATAAAGAAGGATGTGTTTGCTTCCCCTTCCAACATGATTGTAAGTTTCCTGAGGCCTCCCCAGCCATGCCGAACTGTGAGTCAATTAAACCTCTTTCCTTTATAAGTTACTCATTCTCAGGTTTGTCTTCATTAGCAGCATGAGAACAGACAGGTGGTAAGCAGGGCCACATTTGACCATAGCAACATATATATGACCAAGAAATAAAACTAATATTGTGATATTAAGGGATTATTACTGTAGTATAACTACAGAAAGCTCACTAATATATTCACATTATTTATAATTCTAAGTGACTTATTTTAAGTGTCTGACACTTACTTTGGAAATCTCTTAGCCATTATTTCTTTCAATATTTTCTTTATGGCTTTATAAGTAATTATTCTATTGTGAAAATTTTAATTCTTCTGGTAATTAATGAAAATGTTGTCTAATTTTAAAAATTGTTCCCATTAGAAGAATCTGGCTGTGATATTCCCTATGATTTCTTTTATGTCTCTTTGAACCTATCCACTTTAATTAAATATTAGAATTAGAAAACTAGTTTTGTGTGCTTCTTCTCATTTGGATTGTATTAACTACCCTTATAATTTAGACTAAATTACAACTAAAATATGCTGAAATTTAACGTAGTTTAACCTCTCATATTAATATGTTTTCTGGTCTATAGATTGTCAAATAATGGTTTAAGTAAACTTCCCCATAAGCATATAGATATATGGTTAGTAATTTCCTCAGAAATATTACTCAAATTGAAGCTAGAACAGTCCAGACAGTTCCTTGGAAAATAAATTTCTTCCATTTTATTTTAGTTATCTCTATATTTTCCTCTTTGAAGACTATTTTTATTTGTAATATTATGAGGTTATGTAATTTATAAATCTACATTTTTATTTAAAATTTTCGATAGCTACTTACTGAGCATTTTCTCTTTCTCATGGATTGTACTTGTTCATGGATTTGCAGAAAGATTCCTGAACAGTATGAAAAATAACACATGATTTGGTGATTAACATATAATATTCAGAGGGCAACAAAATCTGTGAAAGTATCAAGAGGCATCTTAATCATGATGTATTATGTCATCTTTGGCAAGCCACTTAATCTCTAGGTAATTGCTCAGTTTTGTCAAAAAGAAATAAAAAGATAATATCTCAGCTTTTTTCCCATAGAGTTATGAAGCAAACGCAAGTGAATAGACCTATGCTACATTTTAACATATGAAAACTGCAAAACAAGTACAAATCACGAGATTAAATATTTTTTCCTCCAGATATTTTTATAGTAACTTATAAAAGATACTACATATTACTTTATTCTTTTTGAAATACTATTCCAACACAAAAAGTATAATGGAGAAAGTGGAAACTAGATTATGAAAATGGTTTAAAATCCTATGTGCATATGTACTCCACCACACACAATTATTTTTAGTCTACAAAGCATTAGCTTTCTAGAAACTGCCTTAAATATTCACAACCCTCATTATCAAATCATGAGAACTAGCACAGCTGTTCATGTCAGCATTAAAATGATTAGGTTCAAATGGGTTTTGCATATGTGAAAAGTGAGAGATTTTTCTCTCATATTTGCCAAGTTTCTCACTAATCTACCTTCGTTTTGTTTGAACTATGTCCATGTTCAGCCATAAAAGGTAAAACTACAGGTTTAATTTCCAACTGCTAGTCCAGATATAATGATTAGAAAAATGTGAAAGGAGTTTCAATTTGTTCTTGGGTTTGCAATATACCCTGATATAAATGATATAAATATTTTAACGTACAGCTGATAGATTTTAATCACTCTGTATGCATATATGTTTAATATATATATGACAGATGCACATTTATGCATAAATGTATGCACAGATAAACATGGCTATTATTTGTGCATAATACAAGTATATGCACATGCATAAATTATAACTGCAGGTTAACTTATATTCTTTTATTCATAGATATATTATTGTGCAAAACCCATTTTTCCCAAGTAAGAAGTTTTTCCTTCTGGCACATATGCCAACAAAAGTTTTTCTCAGACCACATTATTTTTTCATTTCTTCCAGAAAGGAACAATGGGTGACCTGCCTAATTGGGAGCTTGTATATCAAAGCTACCTTTAATTCTACAGTCCTGCTCTGTGTTCTCAACATTGCTTCAATATTGTTTGTCATTCTCTGGCAGATTTGAATGACAAGTGCAAAAGCCACCATTTTTAATCTTGTATGAAAGGAGAAAAAGACAGGAAACTTATAAATAGTTTTTCTTGGCTTCTGTAATAAAGGGGTGCATGCATTTGTACAGCTCAGTCAAAATCTATAATTAGAATGACATGGATGCATCAAGGACGATTTAGCAAACACCGAGGAGCTGCTAAGTGTAGCTGAAAGCGTTATGAATACCAAATTATTACCCACTGTGGTGCCACCTTTAAAGTCACATTTACTGAGGGAAATGTAAACTTGCTGAATGCTATTGAGAAAGAAAACATTATTTCATGCTCCAGGAACTGAAAGTACAGAACATTAATAACCATCTATTTCCAGCTTTAATACATGCAATTAAAAAGGTCAGAAGTGTTAATGTTGATAAAGGTCTTTTAGAAACAGAAGTTCTAGATGAGACCCTAATTATTCATCATCATCAAGCAAAGTCGTGACAGTAATTACCATGCCGTCATGAAATAAGTATCTTAGAGGATTCCCAAGAGCGGAAGCACGTTTTATACAACCAAACACACGTTATATTATTAAAGATGCAATGATAAAGGTACATTTTATACATCTAACACAAAAAATTATGCTATGATAGGTAAGATGTGCTATGCAGATTGAATATTTTCAGTCTGAATTCATATGATTATGAATTCATAACATAATTATATCAAATAGAAGCTCATACAATTTTTTAGTATCAATATGTCCTCTCAAAAAATGCTCTCTGCTCAGAGAACAATATTTGCCCAAACAGATATTTGATTTTAGCTCATTATTATTATAATATTTTGGAGATTAACTGAAAGACTCAGTGTTAATGTAGAATTTTGGCTCCAAATATTTAATTTAGAAAAGGAAAGAAAATACTGAAATGTTAAAATAAAAAATCTAACCCAGAGATGGTGAATGAATCTAGAAAAGTTAGAATTATGTAATAACCTTTAAAGCTACTTATTAGCAATTTCACAGTTTGAAAAGTTCAATAGAAAAAGATATTTAGTGATAAACATATTCATTGATTCATCTGTCTGGAGAGTTTCAATTAAGTGTCAGTAAGTGTACTAGCCAGTAAGTGTACTATTATTGATAACTTTTATATAGCACATTAACAGCTGTATAAAAATATTGTGTAAACTCTTATTAGTTTATTTTACTGTTTTACTATTTACTAGTTTACTATTAAACAAATATTTACATTAGCCATTGTGATAACTTCCAGTGATAACAATAAAGACAAATTCTGTGCTATTGAGTAACTCTAGTTCAAGTACATTGCATTCAAATGCATTGCAATACATTAATTGCTTTGTCAGAGTTGTATTGAAGATATTTTGAAAGCCTAGAGGCTACCTTACCCGAACTGATCAAAGAATGGCTTTAGAGATAGAAACAGTCAACATGATTCTGAAGAATTAAATAGGAAACCTCCAGCATACAGATGGGTAATGCATTTCAAGTGAAGGGAAAATCAGGCCAGAAGTGTCAAATTTATGGAATAGTCAGACGTATAAGGAGTATGATGTCTACAGAGTTTAAGTTTAATGTTTCATGATTGAGGGTCGTGGAAGATGAGATCATAGAGGTCAGACAGGTTAAGTTAGTATAAAACTGTCAGATTTGTGTTAAGAGATTAAAGTGTAATTTATATGCAGCAACATGTATCTAAATATATAATTTAAGAATTTTCAGTAAATTTAAAGATTTCTGCAATCATCATTAAAATCAGGTTTTAGACCATTTTCATCATGCTCAAAAGTATTTCTGTGTTCCTTTGCATCGAAGTCTTATTCCCACCAAGCCTAAGCAAACATTGACAGACTTTCTTTATTCTTTTTTTGATAGATATTCTATCTCTATAAATCTAACTTTTAAGAAAATTTCAAATAAATTACATCACGTATTATGTAGTTTTTTTAATCAGGCTTTTTTCACAAAGCCAGTTTTGAGATTCTTTTATGTTGTAGCATCTGTCAGTTTGTTCTTTATTGCTCTATAGAATTCCATTGCATGGATGTATAGATTTTATTTATCCATTTACTTTTTGATGAACATTTGGATTGCTACAAATTTTTGTCAAGACAAGATGAATAATTTCTTCAGAGAAGTGGAAACTTATAGTTCTACTATAAGTGAAATCGAACTGAATTGCTAAAAATAAGGCAAGAAAACTACTAATATAATTAAAGAATTATTTTAATGAAACCATTAATAGATTCAACATAGTTGAAGCAATAATCAGTAACTTGAATATAGGTAAATAAAAATTACCCCACATGCAATGCATATGGGAAGTTTCTTTAAAAATTCCAAAAAGAATGACACAATATAAAAAAGATTAATATATGTGTAATTGAAACTGGGAAAAGACAGGAAAAATGTGGAGGAAGAAACATTTAAAGAAATAACAGCCAAGAAATTTCTAAACTTAGTGTCAGTTGATTATAAAACATTTTACCTAACGAGTATTATCTAATATGATGCAAGGAAAATAGCACTTCTGTTGTATTTTCCCCCAAAATTCTAACTCCAACATCAAGATAACAAATTGTCAGATAGAACCATATTTAGGGACATTCTATAAAATGCTCAATGACTAATTCTTCAAAACTAACAAGGTTATAAAAAATAAAGACTGAGAAATTAATATGTATTGGAACACTAAAGGGACATGACAACTAAATGCAAGGTAATATTCAGGATTAAATCTTGGCACAATAATAAAATCCTTGGAAGGCATCCTCGGCAATACCATTCAGGACATAGGCATGGGCAAAGATTTTATAACAAAGATGCTGAAAGCAACTGAAACCAAAACAAGACATTGATAAATAGGACCTAATTAAACTAAGGGACTTCTGCACAACAAAAGAAACTATCAACAGAGTAAACAGACTAGTTAGGGAATGGAAGAAAATTTTTGCAAACTATGTATCCAACAAAGGTCTAGTGTCCAGCATCTGTAAGGAACTAAAAAAAAATTAAAAAGAAAAACACAAACAACCCCACTAAAAAGTGGGCAAAGGACACGAACGGAAACCTTTCAAAAGAAGACATACATGGAGCCAACATTCATATGAAAACAAACTCAACACCAATGATCGTTAGGGACATGCAAATCAAAATCTCCATGAAATACCATCTCACATCAGTCAGAATGGCTATTATTAAAAGTCAAAAAATAACAGATGCTGGCTAGGTTGTGGAGAAAAAGGAATGCTTAATACCGTTTCTGGGAGTGTAAATTAGTTCAACCATTGTGTAAGACAGTGTGACAATTTCTCGAAGATCTAAAAGCAGAGCTACCATTTGACCCAGCAATCCCATTACTGTATATATACCTAAAGGAATATAAATCATTCTATCATAAATACACATGCATGGGTATGTTCAGTAGAGCATATTCACAATAGCAAGGGCGGAATCAATGTAAATGCCCATCAATGTTAGACTGGATTAAAAAAATGTAGTACATTTACACTGTGGAATACTATTCAGCCATAAGGAAGAATGAGATCGTGTCCTTTTCAGGGACTTGGATGGAGCTGGAGGCAATTATCCTTAGCAACCTTATGCAGGAACAGGAAATTAAAAACTGCAGACTCTTACTTATAACCCAGAGCTAAATGATGAGAACACATGGACACAGAGGAGAACAACAGACGCTGGGGCCTATGGAGGATGGAGGGTGAGAGGAGGAAGAGGATCAGGAAAAATAACTCACGGGTGCAAGGTTTAATATCTGAATGATGAAATAACCTGTACGACAAACCTGCATGACAAAAGTTTACCTATGTAACAAACCTGCGTATGTACCCCTGAACTTAAAATCAAAGTTAAAAGAAAGAAAAAAAGTGAAAGCAGTGGGAAAATTTGAATAAAATCTTTAGCCATCAGCATTTCACTAATGTTGACTTCTTAATTGTGATAAATACACCATGGTTATGGCAGATGATAATTTCTGGGAAAACTGGGTGAAATGTGTAATGAATCTTCCTATACTGTCTTTGCAACATTTTTTAAATCTAAAATTGCTCCAAAATAAAATATTAAGAAGAAGAGCATTAAAAAATAAACTTGGATATAAAAATATACAACCATACCTAAAACAGAAGTGCAAGAAATATGTAATTCTGTAAGCTATATATATTTTAAAAATCCATACTTTATTTTTATACTTTTCTGTTCTAACGGATGACGCTTGTAAGATATAATTGATTTAAATTGAAAATATTTTTTTGTAGATTTTAATTTAATATGCATGATGACACTAAGGTAAGTGTGAATCAACCTAGGTTCCATCAATGATGGATTGGGGAAAGAAAATTCCACAGACACCGTGGAATACAACACAACCGTGAAAAAGAGTGAAATCATGTCCTTTGCAGCAGCATGGATGTAGCTGGAAACCATTCTCTTAAAAAAATTAGCTCAGGAAAAGGAAACCAAATACCACATGTTCTCATTTCTAAGTGGGAGCTAAGCATTCTGTACTCACGAACATAGGAATGGCAGTAATAGACATTGGGGACTTCTCGAGGGAGAACAAACAGAGGGGCTAAGTTTGAAAAGCTAACTATTGGGTACTACACTAACTACCTGGGTACAGGATCATGTGCACCTCAATCCTCAGCAACATACAAATACCCATGTAGCAAACTTGCATGTGTACCTCCAAAATCTAAGATAAACATTGAAGTTATTTTTAAAAAGCAAGAATCAAAAGCTATTGCCATTATTATAAAACATATTAAAATTGTTTAAAAAGATTTAGTTAAATACTAAATAGCCAGAAGTTCAATAAATGGATTACCATATGGAAAAAGATAAAAATATAAGTCAATTACAATTGGAAAATATATTGTGATATTATACATATTACTTTATTTATATTAAACATTGTGATTATATTAGCAAAATACTTCAGTCAAGTGGAATGATAGAATTTTATCACACATACAGATCCTCAAGAAACACTACAAAAATATATTTAAATAATAAAAAGATATATTGAACAGAAAAATAGTTACAAAAATCTGTTAACTAAAAATGCTTTTCTGGAACAATTAATGTAAATATAATTTTATATTTGTATGTGTATAAATAAAACTCCATATCAATACTAATTTTTATTTAATAGTAAAGACATTTTGAATGTTAAAAGAACATTTGTATTGAGTGCATCCTTAGGTTTAGTTCTCATTTGTAGTTTTCTATGCACTATTTGTTTTTGTGCATGTGTAATATTTTAAATAATTTTTATGTATCATAGATTACGTTGACATATTCTTAAACTATTATCTCTGCTCTCTTCTTGCTGCCACATCATACTGTGAAAAATAATTTTTTTTCAATGAAATTCAGCAGGATGTATGTGAATGAGTAGATATATGGAATGCTTGGGGAAAAAAACATTTATAAAGATGATAGGTGAAATGTGTGTTTGTCCAAATATTCCTCACATTCACTGCTTCATATTTACCCTTTATATATTTATTGAAAAAAAGACAATTGCAGTATACCAGGAAATAAGTAACGAAGTTTATTGACGAAGCAGGAGTATCCCATTGTACTTCTTTACAACAAAACTCTTTGGATACCTCTCTTCTAAATCAGAATATGAAAGTAATTCTATCATCCGTCCTTTCCATCTATCCAGTTTTAAAAGATTTTTTTAAACACACACGCCACACACACACACACACACACACACACACATTTCTCCATAGCTCTCTGGGATTACAGCACCCATTGTCTCTGCTGTTCATATTGTAGCAATTTGTAATATTTCTTCTGCTGAAACTTTATATTTCATTATTGTTGTTTTGGTTTCCATGTGATGTTGCCACCACACAGCACTATTACCAGTATAATAGCTCAAAATATATTTATGTGGTGGAGTGAAAATATCATTTAAGGCACAAGTAGTTGCTGCAGAATATATAACACAATGCAATACTGTTAATTAGAATGTGATGCGTATGTGTACATTATTGGTGATTATAGTGTACGCCAACTATGAAAAGTGTAATCAGTTAATAAAGATAAATTGTTTGCATACCATTGCAAGACATTGACAAAAGATTTTAGCAATAATGTAATGCTAGCATTTTCGGATCTTATCCTTTTTTCTGCATACCTAAAATTTTATTTAAACCATTCAGCATTCAGGAATTATTTGGTTGGCACAATAGTAATTGTGGTTTTGCCATTAAAGCATGGCAAAAACTGAAGGAACTTTTGCATGAACCTAATATCTTCATTAGAACGTTTCTTCCAAAAATACGTGATGGAGAAGCATAAAATACAGTCTTCTCATTTCAGCTCTAATATGTAAGAAGTATTCACTATCATCCTTATAACAAGAAAAAAGCTGAACAAACTGTAAATCCACAACTTTATTTGGACTCATCAGAGAACTGAGTTTGCAAGACAGATTGCCATCTGAATTGCAAAGATACAGGTAAATTTAAAGAGTCCCAGCTAAAAATTGCTTTACTTGAGCAGACGTCACTAGAGCCATAAACTCTTAGGAACACGTAAATGGTAAAGTTGATGAATTGCTGGAGGCTAGATATAGACTGGCAAAAGAGTGAGGAAATTCTGAGTGCGGCTGTCATGGGGGAGCCCTCACATTTTCACAGTTTTTACCTGTAAGAGCCCCACTAGGTTCTCATGATAAAGAGCCAAGAAATACACCCTCATCCCTCTGTATAAGCAAGGAAAAAAATTTAGCACGATGCAATATATCTAGAGTGTTCTCCATAAGAAAGAATTACTTTTTAGGGAAAAAAGCATTTATTAGAGCCTTCTATCAGCTGAGAGAAGAGAAATGCCCCCACTGCAGACCCCTTGCCTTCAGGCTTCACCTAAGGAGGAAAATAAGGTAAGCAGTATCTGTAAATGTCACAGCCCAAAGGCAGGAATCCACTAAAAGGCTGAGATTTAATTATACACCCCATCTCCACTTTACTGCCATACCAGTAAGAGCTCCAGCATAATAATAGTGAATTCCAGCTGAAATAGCTTCAAAAGGCAGACTCTGAGTAACAAGTCTTGAGAAACCCCAAAGACAATAGAAGAGACAAAAACAAGGACACCAGAGGAATGTTCAGCCTCTAGCAGCTGCAGCAACAACAAACATTGAACACTTCTTGACTCCTAGGTGGATGAACATAAAACCTGACACTGAAGGCCTGTTGACTTCACTTTCTGTTCCCTGACACACCATGTCTGGCTTTCCAGAAAAAAATTACAGGGCATGCTAAAATGCATAATAATAACATAAGGGGTAAAAACATGTCTCAGGACTGGACTCAAATATTATCACAATTTGGAATTATAAGACAAATAATTTTAAATAACTACCATTAATATGTTAAGGGCTCTAATAAAAAAGGTAAACAATGTGCAAGAATAGGTAAAATAAGCAGGGAGATAGAAACCCTAAAAAAATAGGAAATACAGGAAACAAAACAAACAAAAAACTGGAAAAGAAAGAAAGAATGTTATTGATGGACCCTTTAGTCGACTGGCAAAGCTAAAGCAAAAATTAGAAACCTTGAAGTTAGAGCAATAGAAACTCCCTGAGTTGAAATGCAGATGAGATTAATAGTAATAATAAAAACCCAGAAAATCATAGAATTGTAGTTACTATTTCAATAGGTAACAGTCAATAGAAGGAAAACCAAAGGAGAAAATCTTGACGATAACAGAGAGAAATGTAAAAAAAGTGCAGAGGTCTTGGATAACATGAACATGAATAAAATATAAGAGTTCCTGAAAAACCTAAATGTAGTCAAAGAAATTGCCAAATCAACATTGTCAGAGAAAATTAGAGATAGATATATGTCTGGGCTACCCTTGCTCTGTTTAATTGAACAATAAATTAACCAATGACCAGTTTTAAATATTACCTTCTCCAGTATCAGAAATCAAAAGACTACAGCAGCATTCTCAGTTCCAAGCTATGCTTTTTTGTTATTGATTTCAGGAATATCTTGAAAGATGTGACCTATATTGTAATGTGATTCTCGCATCCCTGACATCATCATCAAAAACAGCAAATCTGTAAGTCATGTGATAGATCACATATATTAAATAAAACCCAAAGAGTTTATTCTAAATTACCATTTAACCATTTATTTAAACCATTACAGGCTTCCTAAATTTATATGTGAAAAAAAGAAAATGTTGGACTCTATTTTGTGATCTATTCTGAACTCTATGATAAAATAAATGCATATCTGCTTTACTAGCACAGGTATTACGAATATGTCATCTAATTGACTGCATCAAGATTAGAAGGAATAATAAATACTACTGTTGAGAGCTATAAATTTCTAGCATGCTTTGTGAGCAATTACGAACAGTCTAGAATAAAATCCTTCCTTGGTAGAATTATTATTTTGTGCTCTTGAACTTTAATCCTTGAATTTTTTTGGACAATATGTTTTGAATTCTGAGTACAAATTTCTTCCTGGGTCCAATTCACTATTTCTGATAGGTAGTTCTCATGTATACATCTATTGACTGAGCAGTCCTCATTAACCAAGCAGTAGTTTACTATTTTATGTAATTTTTTCATGCTATCTTGAGAGGAAATTGAAGGCATTGGATAATCTATTTGTATTCTCTCTGGAAAATGCATGTGAAAGTACAGTTTCTATATAATTCCATTTCATTGGAATTTAAACCCAGTAAATAGCTATGATAAATACACTTCTATTCTCACACGGACTGAGAAACCACAAAAACATGATTCACTAATTAAATACATACTGAAGAGCCTCATCCATAAATGATTGATTTCAATAAGAAGTTTTGGGTTCATTTTTGTTGTCACATATTGCAGGGTTTCTTTCTTTTTTAAGATTGAATAGCATGTCATCGCATGTTCATACTACATTATATTTACTCATTCTTCTGTAGTTCGTCCTTGATGTTGTTTCTATAGCTTGGCTATTGTGATAGCACTGCAATAAACATGCTAAGTGTTATGTTTAAGCTAGTCACAAAAGCACAAATACTGCATGATGCCACTTAAATGTAGTATCTAAAATAGTCAAATTCATGGAAGCGAGAATAGAATGGTGGTTTTGGGAAACAGGGAGATGCTAATCAACATGTATCACATTTTCAATATGCAAGAGGAATAATTTCTAGAGATCTAATGTACAACATTGTGCCTATAGATAAAAATACTGTATTGTACACTTAAAATTTGCTGAGAATATGGATAGGTAGTGCTCTTACAAAATTTTTATTAAAGTTTGAGAAATATACAGTAATAAATCTTCGACTGAAATAACAGATTTTGAGCAGAAACTACACCAAATTTTGGAACCGTGTGTGTGTGTTATGTGTGTATATCTATATTGATATATAGACATACTGACCTTAATTCATATTAATATTACTACATTTAATTATATTAATAAGTCAATAATTAGGATGATTAATAGAAAGAGAAAGTAGGTGAGGGCTTTCCAGGGAATAAAGGGAGAAGAAGCTGGACACAGTGGTTTTTGGAATGGTGAAAATGTTTTAAAAGAGGAAAGCTGCTGGTTGCAATACATCTTAAATGAAGTAAATCCTACTTCAGTGCACACCTTAAAGTGGTTAATGCATTTTATATGAATTTCACCTGGTTAAAATTATTCATAGGCAGAAAATTTAAATTTCATACGAGCTGAAGTGCAGTGGTGCAATCTCGGCTCACTGCAACTTCTGCCTCCCGGGTTCAGGTGATTCTCCTTCCTCAGCCTCTCAAGTAGCTGGGACTACAGTCACGCACCACCACACCCGGGTAATTTTTATATTTTTCGTAGAGACGAGGTTTTACCAAGTTGGCCTGGCTGGTCTTGAACTCCTGACCTCAAGTGATCCACCCGCCTTGGGCTCCCAAAATGCTGGGATTACAGGCATGAGCCACCGTGCCTGGCCTATTCTTCTTTTCATCTTTTTTCAAACATCTAGTATGTAACGTTCATTCTTAGCTGAAAGCTCCTATAAAAACAGGCTGTGGGCTGGATTTGCCCTGCAGGCTCTATTTTGTTGGGACCTGGTCTAGAGACAAAACATTTCTACTTTCCTGAAAATAAACTCTTGCTGTGAGGCAGGTCACTGACTCCCCTGCATTCTTTATTCACTGAAGTTTATCATGTTGAGAAAAATAAGTAAATCAGTATAATTTCTGCTGAGCCAGTGTAGCTGCAAATCAATGAACAAAGTTTTTGCTTGTGTTATTGAATTTGCAAATAATTCCTTTAAAAATAAGGAAAGCAATGAGCTTACAAATATTGATCTTTAAATAATAATAATTATTATTATTATTTGAGACAGAGTTTCACTGTGTCGCCCAGGCTGGAGTACAGTGTAATAATCTCGGCTGACTGCAACCTCCGTCTGCCGGGTTCAAGCAATTCTTCTGCCTCAGCCTCCTGAGTAGCTGGGATTACAGGTGTGTGCCACAATGCCTGGCTAATTTTTTTATATTTTTAGTAGAGGTGGGGTTTCACCATATCGGCCAGGCTGGTCTCCAACTCTTGACCTTGTGATCCACCAGCCTCAGCCTCCCAAAGTGCTGGGATTACAGGCGTGAGCCACCGCACCCCGCCACATGTTAAAATGTTAAGCATTTTCAAAAGATTTATTAATTCATTTCTACAAATGTAATTTGATATTTTCCTACAATTGGATTATACTGAAAATGTGAAAATAGTTTGAGTCATTCAAAACTAACCACCTTTCCATGCCTCCTCCCCAAATAATTATTACTTTAGATTTTTATATACATATTGGTAATTATCACTTATCAGCAAGAAATATTTAATTATAACAATGCTTTATATATTAATTTACAAGTCAATTTATATACGTATAGCAAACTGTATTTCCCCTCAGTAAACATTTTATATAATGTATAATTACAGTAGATGGGTGGTTATTTGAATTAATGTTAGTCTCACTTGACTGTATTATCTATGCACACAGTATTGATAACTGGATAGCATAGTGCTTTACATGTTTACTTAGGTTTCATTTTATTTTATGTATGTACAACCTCATATATATATATATATATATATACACACACATATACAGTTGGGTTTTATATATCACTTTTAACTGAAATGCAATTGGGTTATATCAACAGTTTTACCACATACAATGATGTAAGGAATATTGTGGTAATGATGCAGGAATTTTCTGCTCCTTAGCTCAGCTAGGTCTGAGTTCTAGTCTCACAACCAGGAATAATTAGGCATGTGGACACTGAAGTGTGAGTGGAGTAGAATTTATTAAGCGAAAGGAAACCTGTCAGCAAACAGGGGATGTAGTGGGTGGTTCTCCTACCCAAAAGCAAGAAAGTCTCTGCCAATATGGCTGAGCCTGGGGCTTTTAATGTCTCAGAATAGGGAGTGCATGCTGATTGGTTTGTGATTATGCAAAAAAGGTTAAAGAGAAGACACCACTCAAAGGTGGGGATAACCATGTAGAAAACCAATTAGGAAAGGGGGTGGGGATCAATCAGAAAAAAGCACCCCAAAAAGGAAGACAGGTTCTCAATCTGTTCTGAGGTTTTAACTGGTAGCTTGGCTTTCGGGCTTCAAACTGTCTTCAGCTTGGAGGTGGGGTTTCACTGGGGACCTGCTCCTATCTTCCTAGGCATTTGGCCACCTCCTGCTGCTATCGGTAGAAAATACAATCAGCTTTTAGAGGTGGATTTACTGGGTCAAAGAGCAGGCATATGTTATAATAATCTCACTAGCTGACTTTTCTTGTTGATACTGTTTTGATAATGCATAAATAATTCCTCAATAGAACCTAACATATAAGATGTTTGCCGTTATATGTCTCTCTGCCTTCTCTCTGGAGCCTTTATATTGATGAGGAAGACATAATTTAAACACATTGGTTATTATGCTTTACAGTTTTGGTGGATTATACAAATTTGCATAGGAAAAATTGTTAAATCAAAACAATTTTAAAATTGCTAAATCAAAACAAAATATTATTTGAAAACAAACTTTACTACATAATACAGCATTGTTTCTTTAAAAAGAAGCTTGAAATCCAAATACAGTAGAGAATATTTAACAGGCTTCTGGCAGAGTGCTTTGACAGATGGTTCTTTGTTAAAACACCTAGATTTTTTCAGGATGAAATATTTCTTTACCAAAGTTAAATAAAATCACAACGGTCGCAGTGAGCTATGAGTCACAGCTAGAGAGTCCAGATTCAAAGCCAGGTGGTATTCTCTGGAAAATACAACCAAAATGCATATGCCCATTGAAAAACAGCTAAGCCAGACAAATTATTCAAATTGTGACTACAGACAAGAAACTGACACGTCTCCACCTACTGGATTTCTACTGAGAGCTTGTGAATGATGTATTTTCATTTGTAGGTTTTTAATTTGTTTTAGAAAAATTCAGAAAATGTGTCCCTACGTTTGGAATATATATAACAGGATCTCTTGTATTTGGAAACTTGCCAGAAATGTAATACTAACTATATCACAAAACACAATGATAGTTATCTTAAGAGTTAATTGGCTTTTGGTTATCTGACATATCACATTGTCAATAGTGCATCTTATTAAAATTAAAATGTGCATTTCCAAATACAACTTGAGTAGAAATTACAAGTATTTGAATAAAATGTAATATTGTGACCATAAAGTGGAAAAGTATATGTTTCACTTGGTTTAGACCTAAATGAAAATGTTCAGAAACATTGCGAATACAAGAAGTTATACATATAATAGAACTTCAAGGACACTATATGTAACAAGTCATTTCTGTTCAATAAAGCTTACTTATCTGTAGTCAAGTCTTCGTTATACTCTGTAATGGAGCATTCATAATGTGGCTGAAACCATTAACGCACCCAGCTCAGATTAGAATGTGTGCACAATGACTCAAAAAGCTTACTGAACTGTGTGCTGATTGTGAATCCCATCATTATAAATAATCAAGTATATTTCAGGTTATTCATAATTTAATGTGAGTTTTTTAGCCTTTTAGCATAACACTTCATAGATTTGGGATTCATATTTCAAAAAAATACTTAATACATTTTTTGTTATGGTTGCTAAATAAATTTAAACTATTTGTAGTAATTTTTAAATAATAAAACAATAATGACTGTAAAAATATATTTATTTTATATTTTTTCTTCACAGATGATGTTTGTCTTGTGAAAAGATATATCGGGCTGGGCGGGGTGGCTCACGCCTGTAATCCCAGCACTTTGAGAGGCCGAGGTGGGTGGATCACCTGGGGTTGGGAGTTCAAGTCCAGCCCGACCAACATGGAAAAATCCCATCTCTACTAAAAATACAAAATTAGCCAGGCATGGTGGTGCATGCCTGTAATCCCAGCTACTCAGGAGGCTGAGGCAGGAGAATCGCTTGAACCTGGGAGGCAGAGGTTGCAGTGAGCCAAGATCACACCATTGCACTCCAGCCTGGCAACAAGAGTGAGACTCTATCTCCAAAAAAAAAAAAAAAATCTGCTGTTTCTAAAATGGGAAAATTTGCTTGGACATTTCTTTTAAATTAGGTTTTATGAATGTATAAAACCTGAACTTTAGTGCAAAAAGATATGTTATTGTATTTTTTAAATTTTAAGACCAAATTATGTTATAATTAATATAAGATATTTAAAATGTTTTACAGTTTTTGTTATAAAATAATTAGTTTACTATTTGTTATAAAATTCCAGAAAATTATAAGAAAAAATAAACAAAAGTAATCTCACCATGTGAAGGTAACCACTTTCTTTAATTAATTATTTTTTATTTGTAATTGACCCACCCCATTGATATCATTGTGAAAATGCTGAAAAACATAGTGTGTCTTATTTTTTACATAATAAACGCCAAATCATAATATATTCAACCCTCTATCCAGATTAACTTGACATAATATTGTGTACCTCTTTTCATATTAACAAAAATAAATGATGGTATTATTTCTTACTGGCTTATATTCTTATTGTAAACATGTATTAATCAAAACTCTTCTGTCTGAATATGATAACCACTCATCTGGGTGATGTGAATGTAAAGAATAATTTATTAATTCAATCAAATCCCTAGAAAGTCAGCATGGACAGCTGTTTCTTAGGATAACTGCAATTCGGTGTGTGACTGCTTTCCAGGATTTTTGTCCAAGTCTTCTCTGGGATATCCTCTGCATATATTCATTTCTTACTGGACTCAATGCATGAAAAGGTTACCATACTCGGCAACTTCACAGCCCTGCTATGACTGGCATCATCAACTGGATAAGTACAATTTAAGCAGAAGAAATATGTCCCCCGCAAGAAGGTCATGCTGCTTTCATGAAATGGTGTGACCAAACTAACAAGTGTTACCTGTTTTCTTTAGAAATGATCACCTTTTGCCTACAATTGAAAAGTCTCTTAGCTAATATTCCTTTTCTAATCTTTACCCTCCTCCAGCCTAAATTCTCCCAAAACAAATCATAGTTGACTTCCTAGAGTATGAATCAAATTATATCACTTCTCTTCTCAAAATCACCCAACAGCTTTCATTTGAAACAAAAATCTGAATTCCTTACCATTATCTACATGGTTATAAATGATCTGCTCCTACTTACATCTCTGACCTCGTGTGCTCTTATACCTCACCTCTCACTCTCTCATGTTACCTAGCTAAATCATCTTGTGTCCGTTCCTTAAATACGTTAAGCTAATTTTCAGCATTGCTGATTTTAAATTATGGTCTGCCAAACCCTGGAGGTCACCAAGAAATGTTCAAGGGGTCCACAAAGTCAACTTCTTTTTTATGATAATAATAATAAGACTTTATATGCTTGGTAGTCGCATTCTTTCACAAATTTAAAGTGGCATTTTCCAGAGTCTACATAAACTATGATACCAAACAGATTGAAGGCCGAAGCAAATATAAGAATTAAGACATCTATTGTTAAAGTATTTTGTACCAATAAATCACAATAGCATTCTTCTCCATCCTTTTGTTGTTATTGTCTTAGATAATGCCATCATTAAATTAAAATGTCATTTATGTAAACATGTAAGGGGTTTATCGTTGTATTTAAATGCATTGTTAAACTACTATATTTTAAATTATCCATTTTAATTTCTAATATGGCAAATATTAATACAGATTGAGTATCCCTTACCCAACGTGCTTGGAATCAGAAGCGTTTTGAATTTTTATATTAAAATATTTTCATATACATGATCAGGTATCTTGGGGAGGAAACCCAAGTCTAAGTACTAAATTTATGTTTCGGATACACCTAATACACAGAGCCTTAAGGTAATTTTATATCATATTCTAAATACTTTCACACAGGAAACAAAGTTTTTACTGCATTTTGCAACCCATCATATGAGGTCAGGTGTGGAATTTTCTGTTTGTGACATCATGTTCATACTCGAAAAGTTTGGGATTTTAGCACATTTCAGATTTTAGATTTTCTGATTAGGGATGCTATACATGTAAAAATAGCCCCCCAAACCAAAAGTTCTTTGAGGTCATCAGTAATTTGTAGGGTAAAGGATATTTTAAACCAAACAATTAGACACCACTGGAACAGACCTCAGAGTTTGCTTTTCCTTCTGTTTAAAATCTTTCTCAAAATTTTCACAAAGCTCTTCATCATGCTCTCTCTATGACCTCTTTCTTAATATTCACATCCCTACGCAAATGTCATCTCCTCTCAGAAGTCTTTCCTGACCAAACTCGCTAAAGTAGTCCTCTATTTCACATTGTTATCTTCTACTATACTGCTCTCTTTTAATTTTATTAGCACTTAGAAGTGTTTGTTTGAAGTTTTATTATTTCTTAATTTGTCCATGAATTTCTTTTCTAGCTCTTCCATTGAAACACACTTTCATTTATAAAACTTGTTTCATTCACCATTAAACTAACACAAAGGAACAGATTTCCAAATCAGATTTAAATAAATCAAATATAACACATGGCGTCAATGGCAGAAGAAATTTACTGTCATGAGCAAATGAAAAGAAGATGTGGGACTTCGATGGTGGCTTCCTGGGTTCTTAATTTTCATGTGATAAACACTTTCTCAGACTCAGAGTAATAAATCAGTTCTCTAAGTGAAGTCCGTGGGTTACCTCTTACAGGAATCATTCTGTTTATAACACCAAGTTATACACCAAAGCGTTGTTTGTGTAGCTAACCTGACATTTTCCAGGAACCTATGCTTGATACATTTAGAGGTTCTCGGTTTGTTTATCACGAGCTATCTTATCTGGGGACAACCTGCTAAAATAATTCCATATAAGTTTTCTTTTCATAGCAAATCTTTTTAGCCTGTTTTTAGGCAGTCTGCTTATCAACATATTTACAAGATTAGACTGGGCCACTGACTTTCTTCCGGGGCTTTGCTCCAGTAATCAGGAAAGAAAATGAGGTCAGCTACTTTAATACCTTTCTTCCAACCAGAAAAACACCAGTTTTTAGAATAATACCTATAATTTAGTAAATGTTATAAATATGTGTTATAGGACTGACTGGGTATCATTATTTCAATATTCTTTTAATATTTCACTATGTAATTTGACATAATTTATTCTTTTTTAAAAGACAACATGGGGCTATTTGTACAACATCATGATGAACATCTTTGCAATCCATCTTTGTACATTTACCTAATTTTTTCCTTAAGTCACATTCTCAGAAGTAAAATTCTGGGTCTAAAGACATCCATATATCACATTTGCAGGCCTGTCATAAAGTTGTCATCAAAAAATTGTGCTAGTATGTATCCCTGATATTACACAAAAATCGTCTACTAAGTGACACTGTCATCTGTATTTTCTAAAAATACATTTTAAATATTGCTAATCTTATTAGCCAAATAAGTCTAGCTTCTGAAATTTATTATTTTTTAGTAATAATAAAATACATTTTTTATTAATCATTTTGGATTTTTATAAATTGACTGTTGATGTCTTTTACTTATCTCTCTGTTTGTTTCTATATTTTCTCTGTTTTTTTTATTCTCATGTTTATATGACTTAACCAGTTTTTGTCTGTGTTTGTGCATATGTATGTGGGTAGATATACATTTATGTGTATATGTATAAATATATACATGTATGTATATTTTCACCTGGTTAAGTATTAAGCTTATCACAATTGTGTAGAAATTCATTGCTTAGTCTACTTTTTTGATATAATGACCATTATTCTGTGAAGTTTTGACAGTAATTTTACCACCAAATGTGATTTATTATTGGTGTGCATTGCAGCCACAAGGCAGGTATTATACAATTGTAATAAGTCATTATTTAGCTCTGAATTCTCCACTCATAATTTTTAGAAGACTTTTAGCTACCCAAAGCAGAATCTGGTATATTTTATTTTATTACTGAAAATGTAATTTTTCTGCTAATTTTTAGAAGATAATTTGCTGCTGTTCTTCTAGAAGCATAAATCAGAAACAGAAGACATAAATCAAATGCCTCCAGGGAATTGACAGGTAGTTTTAATGTATAGAGAAAATATGTAACATAGCAAGGTGTGATGGCATTGGTGGCCAACTGAAGAATACAAGCTCGACTAAATGCAAATTCACTTTGTAAAATTAATTTTAGTCAATTTAACAAAACTTGTTTAATACCTGAATCTAGGATCAGTTCCAACAGCTGTCAAAGTTTAGACTGTAAGAACTCTAAGTTGGTGGAGACCATCATTCCATGCAAGTTTCATAGAGTAAATTTGTCTTTCCTTTGAACACACACATGCGTGAACTCATACATGAACATGCATTTGCATGCATATGCCTATATATATGTAATATATATAATATTCTTATCTATTGATAGCAGATATATAGATGGTATTTTTGTCCTAGCACATATGTATATATGCTATATATATATGCTATTTATATATGCTACATATATATATATATACACACACACACATATATATGCTAGAGCTTTTAGATTGACAAAAACAAAACAAAACCAAAAATTATGCACATAGGAAAACATTTACGTGATAGGTCAGTTGGTATCCAACCCAACAATTGTTTTTTATGAAATACATTTGTTTACTTAACATATTTCTCCTTAACTAGAATAATTGAAAGCACTATCTAAGAAGAACAAATATTAATTGTTACTATCTCTTCATTTTTTTCCTAGAACATCTTTCTCCCAATGTTTGATTTTTTTGCAACCACTTCATTTAATGCAAGACTTTTTTTACATTCATATATTATATTGGTGTTTTATTGCATTTTCTTCAAGGAAGTTATTCAGAAACTATTTATGAGATATCAAGTTTATAGCATGTTAAGAAATGTGGCAATCTCTAGGGATAACTTTTTTGTACTTTAATTTATACAACTTGTCAGTTAAGTACAATTGAAATGGAAATTCAACTGCCGTCTCTCAAAGAGATTTTCTCTTTTTCCCAGGTATTTAAAAAACTTGCTATAAACTTAAGGTTTTCTACTGATTTGTATTGTAAACTAACTTGTTATAAAAGCAGGAGTTCCTTGTATTTTTCATAAAGTCTTCCAGAATTATGTGTTTTCTAAGGATCTGAGAATGATTTGATTTATTGACGTGCAGTGCTTGACTAAAAAAAATGTTATTCCCATTTAGTTTGGCTTTAATAATAACTACAGGAATAAATAAAAATTATATCATTTTTTGATGTGGCATTTACCTTTTAAATATGTTATCAAATGAGATACACTAAAAACATTTACATTTTGACAGTGTTAAATACAAAAGTAAATGGAAATATGTACAAGCACATAAGAAAAAACAACAGTATCTCTGTAATTAAAGCATATGAATAAAATGAAACAAGAATTCTAAAGAAATTTGATCCATTAAAACTTAGATTACAATCCTAAAGGCACCAATTTGGTAATCGTTTATTAAATAAGAATTAAATCATTGATACACATTTTATTTCTTCATTCTTTTCATTTTTTTCCTTCCTGTAGTACAAAAATTGATTTTTGTTATTGAAACAGAATTCACTAATCATGTAAAGATTAATTGAACCTTGAAATGCTGCATATCTAACATTTTTAGAAATTGGTTTCTCTGGGCCAGACAATATCTGAGAAAGAAAGAATTGGGAAGATACTTTCAGTTCTGTACAAAAATAATGAAACAGATCTGGTAAGCTGAAGATCTGAGCATTATTTTGACAGACATGGGAAATGGGGACTGCACCTGCCTATCTCACCTGGTTTTCAATGCTTCACTTGCACTGGCTTTTAGCCATTTCCAACCATGTACGAATGAGGTACATAGTTAACATTAAATGACAAGGTCACTGCTAATGATGTCCTGGAGGGCAGCCAGCCTACTCCCAAATCCTGAATTTGCCCTGTGGAAAGAAATGAACATGCAACATGAAAAACTGCTGCCTCTAAATTCCAAGATAATAATACAAGTAATACACAGTTTCTTATGGTTTGCAAAGCACATTAACATACAAAATTTATTGAGACAATTCCAACAAATCTATAAGAAGGAGCAATGCTTCTGGTTATACTTACAAACAATGCAATTCATATTCGGCACCAAATGGTATGTTCAGATTCAGATATTAATAAAAAAGGACACTTTAAGTAAGACAAGGGGTGAAAAAATAAAACAGAAAGTGATCATTGTTAATTTGAGTTTAAGAATGATACCCAATAAAAATTTCCAAGTAAATCAATACATGTAAAATAATAGTAGTCTCGATAGCAAAAGGAAATAGAAAGCAGATGCATAGATGCCCTTTACACTCTGTCCAAATGTGTGATTTAGGGAGCCCTTAAATCCTGATTTTTTTTTTTTTTAACACGCTCTCATACTGTCACTCAGGACCCAGGCTGGAGTGCAGTGTGGTGCCATCGTAGCTCACTGCAGCGCTGACTTCCTGGGTTCAAGTAATCCTCTTGCCCCAGTCTCCAGAGTAGCTGGGACTATAGGAGTGCATCAGGCTTAACTAAAAAAAAAAAAAAAAAAAAAAAAAAAAATTAGAGATGGGGTATCACAATGTTGTCCAGGCCTGTCTCAAACTCCTGGGACCAAGCAACCCGCCTGTCTTGTCATCCCAAAATGTCAGGATTACAAGCTTGAGCCACTGTACTCAGCCATGATAGTTCTTAATCATCAATACATTTAGCTCTTATTTGGAGATGTTATTCTCTCCCCATTTTTACCATAGATTTATAAATTTTTGTGCTAGGAGAAACCCCAGAAACACTTAAGGCTACTTGCTTTATCTTGAAGATGAGGCAGGGGTTAAAACCTTAATCCTTACCTTAATCCTGACTTTAATCCTTCCAGAGAGAGAGTTCCCATCCCAGTCACTATTATGCCATATACAGAACAGCTCTAGAACCTAGATACCTAATTTAAGAATTCATGTCTCATTTTTTCTGTGACAGATACCTATCCTTCTCCAGATTACATCAAGTGATGTAAAGGTGACTAGTTTAAAATCTTACTAAAAAGAGGAAAAAATATGTATCATTAAACCCTTCAGAAATAATTATATAAATACAGAAACAAATGCAGAGCCCCCCTTTTGATGACTGAATTATGTGAGTAAAGAGCACTCTACTCAAAATTTACAAAATATGTATAAAAACCCAAAATTGATACTCCAAACTATTGTAGAATCATCAATAGAACATGTAATCAGTTATTTATATATTTCAAAACAATAATAACTATATGTGATCTATAAAATATGTAATTTATATCAAGATTAAAAAAATACAAACTATGATCTTTTTCATAATACAACTAATGACATGCCATCTATGCCTCTGTAATTCAGTAAGTTTATGTGTCCACCTGAGACATTCTTGTTCATATTGACACTTAGGTGGATTTCTGTGGCTTGTTATATTCTTCATTGTATCTCTTCAGTTTGATATTTTGGAGATTGCTGTCAATGGCTTCTTTCTCATTAACTAATTATTTGAAACTTCGGCCAAAACAAGTGTTTCCTTGCCCTATTACCCAACAGACATAGACATATTCGAATCTATTTCTATGCATCTCGTTTAGCTCACTGATTTCCTTTCTTCTTTCATTAATTTCTCCTTTTCTTTCACTTGGTTAGAAATCCAAGTAGTTGTCAGATCTGGGTTATCAAGTTCCTGGTGATAACAAAACTAAGAATATTACAATGGTATTATGCAGAAACAGAAAAACAAAACTGTCTCTAGCACCATCCAGCACTCACCTCCCCAGATATTTTACTTTATTACACCATGACAATAAGAAAATAAAGTTATAGCTACATATTTCAAGTAATTTATAATACGCTAGTAGAAAAAAAAAACAAATACATATTATGGTACAGAATGTCTGTAAGTTGTGACCAGCAAGATACAAAGTGTCATTCAATTTAATTTGAAGAATACAGAAGGTATTAACAAGCACTGCGCTGCAGGCTGGTTGGAAAAATGATTGTTTTCCTAGCAACTCTCTATCTAATGAGAGTGACAAGATAGTAAACAAACCATTAGGATACACTGAGAAAAGTGCTATGGTAGAGTAATGTAATAATAGTTCAAAAGAAAGACAGCTCATATCCTGCATAAGACTCTGCCATATGCAGTTTTTAAAAAACAGTTTAGAAAAATAGAAAAACTTCCAAAGGCCCTCAGTGAGTAAACTTACATCAGACATTTGGCTAAATCCAGAAAATGATACATGTGTTGACACACTCTTTCTCCAAAACTTCATGCTCTTGAGGAGTGGAAATTCAGCCAGAAGTAGTCTCAGAAGACAGTCATTTTAGATAGCCTCAACTTTCTCCACATTTTCTTCAGACATCATATTTCTATTAATCCTAACACAGTAGTTTACACATCTGCCAGGTAATTCTTAAAAATGGATAAACTGCAATGTTACCTGAAATCAAATTAAAAATTTCAGAATTATAAGCAATTGAAACAAGAATGTTCAGCATAGCCAAGATTTGATGACACTCATACATGTCACTTTGGCCTCTCAGAATATATTTTTAATTTCAAATTACATTACATATAATTCTAATAAGTAATTTTGAAATAAATAAATGAACATTCATAGCTTTTGTTGTTTTGCTTTATTTTTTTGTAACAAGGTCTCACTCTATCACCCAGGCTAGAGGGCAGTGGCGCAAACATGGCTCGCTGCAGCCTCAAACTCCTGGGCTCCAGTGATCCTCTAACCTCAGCCTCTTTGGTAGCTGGTACCACAGACACGTAGCACATCAGCTAATTTTTAATTTTTTTGTAGAGATTGGGTCTCAATGTGTTGCCCAGGCTGGTATTGAACTCCTGGGCTCACGTGATCCTCCCACTTTAGCCTCCCAAAGCACTGGGATTATAAGCATGAGCCACCATGCCTGGCCACATTTATAGTTTTATACTTTATAGTTTATAAAACAATTGAATATAGACTACTTCATCTCAGTATCAGGAATACACCTCAGAAAAATCATCTTTAGGATATCAATATTTAGGATAGTTAGCTCTTCATGTTGCATTGATCCCCTTACCATCATGTAATGCCCTTCTTTGCATATTTTGATCTGTGTTGGTTTAAAGTCTGTTTTATCAGAGACTAGGATTGCAACCTCTGTTTTTTTTTTTCTTTCGATTTGCTTGGTGAATATTCCTCAATCCCTTTATTTTGAGCCTATGTGAGTCTTTACAAGGAGGATGGGTCTCCTGAATACAGCACACCAATGGGGCTTGAGTCTTTATCCAATTTGCCAGTGTGTGTGAAACCCTGTCTCTGCTAAAAATACAAAAACTAGACCCATGTGGCGGTGGGTGCCAATAATCCCAGCTACTTGGGAGGCTGGGACATGAGAATTGCTTGAACCTGGGAGGCAGAGGTTGCAGTGAGCCGAGGTTGCACCACTGCACTCCAGCCTGCGACAGAGTGAGATGCCGTCTCAAAAAATACACACATACATACATACATACATACATACATATATACGTAAGAATGTTGAATATTCCCCCCACCCCACACACTCTCTTCTGGCTTGTAGAGTTTCTGCAGAGATCCCGTTAGTCTGATGGGCTTCCCTTTGTGGGTAACCCAATCTTTCTCTCTGGCTACCCTTAACATATTTTCCTTCATTTCAACCTGAAGACAGAGGCAGAGGGCAAGGAGTAGGTACAAGAAAGTATAGGAGCATTTATCTTAAACAGGCTTGTTTACTTATGTTGACCAGGAGCTGATCTTTGATCATCTGTGCACGTGACCCATTCTCTGAAAGGGGAACAATAAATGTTAATTACCCGCAGACTGTGTTTGCTCCAGGCTTTTGGCAGTATGCATGTACTGAATAAAAGCAAGCAGCGCCAGCCTCTTGAGGCTGCCTCTCTGGCCGCTAGTGCTGGGCGGTCCCCTAGCTGCTCTTACACTGCATACCTGTGTCTGATGCTCCTTTCTTCCGTCGCTTGGCCAGGGTCTGCGGACAGACCCGGCAATACAGTGCACAATAAATGTAATGTGGGTGAATCATCCTGAAACCATCCACCCCCTTGCTGTCTGGGGAAAAACTGTCTTCCTTGACACTGATCCCTGGTGCCAAAAAGGTTGGGCACCACTGCTTTATGACACCTATATAGTCTAAAATTGTGCTTGGTCTGGTAATAATCTTATATCAATGTTTTCAGATATAATAGGATATTCAGTTCACAGAGTAACATGAAAGTGGCAATGATCAGTTGTGAATCACATATGTAGTATGAAACGTGTATACCTGAAAAAAATCTGAACACTGTGGAGAAATCACAACACAAAGGAAAGCACTGTTCAAGAGGGAATCATGCATCTCTCAAGGGTACATTTTCATGAGTTCTTTCTTTCATAAGAATATCCTTGCTGGTATGGATGGCAGTTGTTCCATCACAAATTTGGTACCATCCATAAATGCCAAATCGTGAGAATTATCTGCATTGAGAAAGAATGTAATTGTTGTGTTTAAATCAAAGATGACTGATTCTATCATACACAAGTTTCCATAAGCTGATTAGGTCCAAAAGATTGTGAATCCTGTAAAATCCTCTCATATTTCTATGCCCTAAACTCTTTGTTATTTGTTTTGTGAGATTTAAAAGAATCACATTCAAATATTTAGGAAGAAATAAAAATAATGACCAGAAAATCAATCTGCTTATTCTCATTCAGTAACCAAATAATTGAGCATATTGTGTTATAAGGTATGTTTAGAATTGTGAATACCAGTTATGTATACATTGTAGTTATTGAGTAGATACATGTTAACAGTCATTTCTGGCTCAGTAAATGCCCTTGATTCACTTCATGTCAGATACCAGTCTATAGCTTAAACATGAGAATGTCTGCTAAGGTAATATGGCATAAGAAGGGTCAACATGCTGAAGAGAAATGGGAACAGAAGCTTGGGGGAAAAAGCCATATTAAACCAGCTCTGGATTAAGGTCCCAGTGGAGGTAGGGGATAGCTCTGACAATCTGTGGTATGTGCCATTTCCTCTGTTTCTGGTAATAGCATTCCAGTTTGACCTTGGAAAGATATTCAGTCATTGTATCTTATAGTGGGAGAAATTAGAAGAATCAGTTACTCTCTGTCTAGAATTTAAATCTTGACCAAGTTCCAAGAAACACAACAAAGTGTTGTAGCTGATTATTCCAGACACAGAGTGTTCATTAGTTTCACCTTCAGATATCCCCAGAACTCTTCTTCCTTAGTTCAGTTATACAGGCCACCTTTTTTGTTTCTATGACTATACTTTTCTATTCTTGCAATAAATTCCCATTTAACTATAGTTTTCATAGTTAGAACCAAAAATATAAAGCTTACATTAAATTAATTCCAAATAGATTTCAGTCTTAACTTTGCATGTAGATTTTCGGTTGAATTTTTCAAGTGAACCATTTAATAAGTCTAATGAGCTTTTCAGTTTCAATATGATTATTTTCCACCATATTAAATTGTTTAAAATTTAATCGTTTAAATTGTGTTCAAACAGCCTGTAATTTAAACTAATATAATATTATCAACAATATTTAAAATGGGTATTGAATTGATTTGGATTTTTTTACTATTTTAATTTTCTATTTTCTAGTATAATAGTGATAATAACAACAGCAATAATAATAATAACTCACATTTATTGGCTACATAACTTCATGCCAGGCATTATTCTATATATGTATTATCTCATTTAATTCTCACAGTGATTCCATAAGTTCTAATATTAAAATTCATTTTCTGTATGTATTAGGCTATTCTTGTATTGCTATAAATAAATACCTGAGACTGGATAATTTACAAAGAAAAGAGATTTAGTTGGCTTATGATTATGCAGGCTTTCCAGGAAGCACGATGCTGACATATGCTTGGCTTCTAGCAAGCCCTCAGAAAGCTTACACTCATGGCAGAAGGCAAAGGAGAAGCAGATAGGTCACATGGTGAAAGCAGAAGCAAGGAAGAGAGGAATAGGTTGAGGGGAAGTTGCTACACACTTTTAAATGACCAGATTTCTCTAAAACCCACTATCACAAAAAGCATCAAGACATAAGGATCTGCCCCCATTTCCCAAATGCCTCCCATGAGGACCCACCTCCAGTACTGGAAATTACAATTCAAAGTGAGATTTTGGTAGAGATGAATATTCAAACTATATCAGTATATGATAAAAGTAAGGCTAAAGAAAATGAATAGCTTACTCTACCTATCTTCATTTTTAACAGGCAGAACCTGTCCACCAGGTAGATTTTTCTGGTCCCAAATTTTATGCTATTATATTGACAAAGCCTTAATAAACACAAATATAACTGGACTAGATATTAATAGCCCGTATTTTATTCCAGTGTAATTTTTAAAATCTCTAAGATAAAGATTTATATTAAGGATTTGATTTGTGTACTTGTTGTTAAAGCCATTGTCACACTAAAGCTGTTTTATTTTTTCAGTGAAAATAGGTAAGCTGAACAGAACCCGCTGTTACTTGGCAAACATTCACAGTTATTATAGCACATGTAGTGAGCCTGAATCAATTGCATGGCTCTGCAGAACTGTTTCTTACCGGTTTTATGAACAAGGCTCCATGTTTTTATAATAAGGAAATAAAGCATAAAAATAGAATGGTTGGAGTGAAAAATAAAAATAGTTATTATAAATAAAAGTATAATATTTTAATTTATCTAATCAATTTGACAGATTAAAGATATGTTTCTGAATATTCCTGGAAATTGTAGACTGTCTCACTTATATTTTTTCCTGAATTGTAGTGCCTGGCTAGCTATGTTACACAATGTAGGCACTCCATTTAAATGTAGTAAATGCTAATATGTTCAGCACTGTATATTTCTCTTCTAAGAATTATGAACTAACTTCTGTATTAAATACTTCATAGAGGCTCCATTTTGACAATATATATATATATACACATTATTAATATGGTAGCTACTGAATTACTACTGTATTAATTCATCTAAAAACAAAGTGTAACATAATTGCTTTGTGAACTATTGATTGTAAAAAATAAAATTAAAAGCAGGTTAATGTAAAATAACCGTGAAGGGAAAATAATACTTATAGAAATATCGCACCATACAAGACAGTTTAATAAAGAAATAGTATTAAATAGGCAAAAACATAAGAGGACTATTATAAAAATATAGCATTTGTATAAAAGTCATGAAATGGCTCAGGCATTCATGGAATATTAAAAGATAGAACACAGCAGGCACGGTGGTTCACACCTGTAATCCCAGTACTTTGGGAGGCCAAGGCAGGAGGATCACAAGGTCAAGAGACCAAGATCATCCTGCCCAACATGGTGAAACCATTCTCTACAAAAAATACAAAAATTAGCTGGGTGTGGTGGCATGCACCTGTAGTCCCAGCTACTCAGGAGGCTGAGGCAGGAGGATGGCTAGAACCCAGGAGGTGGAGGTTGCAGTGAGCTGAGATTGCACCACTACACTCCAGCCTGGTGACAAAGAGAGACTCAATCTCAAAAACAAACAAATGAACAAACAAACAAAAACATAGAATATAAATGCATTATAATACAACAAGAAGGAGATAATTCAATAGTGGTATTTCTTTCAACAGTTCCCAATATATACGGGATAGAGTTGGTTACTTCTTTGTGGTAAAAATAATTGTTCATAGTTTGGCCACTGCACACTTTTTCTATTTTGTCTATCACCAGCCTTCTCATCCTGCTATGAGGCCAATCTCCCTGACAAAGCATATATATTCTGAATTCCAATTTTATTAAAATTCAGTATATTGGCAATGATCCTTCAATAATGTACTCTCAGACAATCATGCTATTATACATTAATATTCTCTTCCTTAAATATTTTCCTTCCATTCTCTGTTTTTTTTTTTTTTTTTTTTTTGGTCTCAATTCTACTAGTAATGTTCTTGGCAGCAGAAGTTATGCTTTATTCCTTTTTACATTTCCAAAACAGGTCATATTGGGAGGTCTAAATAAATCAACTAATAAAAATACAAGTGTCCTTTTAAAATAATTGAAAGAGAAAAATGCAAGGTAACAGAGAGATGAAAAATATGCCAATAGATATAAAACAAGATTCGTTCAATTTCAGAAATAATGCATCGTAGACTAAAAAAAGAAATTTTTGTTGCAGTACTTATCACTATTTGGTCAAGTTCTTAGTGAAGAAACTAGAACAAAAGTACATAATTTTTAAAAAGAACTTAATTGAGAGTAAGTTTACTTGAATTTTTCATATCTGCTATTAACTGATTCTCTGATGTGGGGGACAACGTATCATCTCTACCATTATGAAAAAAAATTCCCTACATATTTTTCTTCATTATGCAGTATTTGAGTTTATATCATATTTCAGTTAAAATTCGTATTAGTTTTTACTATATCATAAGTGGTGAGATATGTTACAAATAATGTTGCATAAACAATAATGCGGCTAATAAATCAAAACAATTTTGTTATGATTATTTTCCATAATAAAATATGGTAGGCAATAAGATGTGTGAATCTCATGGGTTAAAGGGGGTATAACTGTCATGGGTATACCAGGTGATCAGGTGTTGACATGGTAAATCTGAGATGCTTGTTATATTATGGGGGGCTGGGGGGGGGTTATACTGCTCACTGATAAGTAGCTTTTACTCTTTCTAGGCATATAGAAGACTGAGCCTCCTAAGTCCCTTGAGTATGGGCGTTTCTAGAATTAGCTATAGAGAAAAGAGAGGAAATACCATGTTAGTTCCAAGATGTAACATTTAATTCCCAGTGTGATAAACTCCAGGGTGCTCTTTCCCCTGCTACAGTGATTCAGTAATTGTGGAAGCACCCGTTGAGATAGACCTTTATCAGCTAGGTCCCTTACAAAACAGGATGAGAAAACAAACTAACACCTCCTCAATCCTGTCAACCAACATAAAATAACTTTTGTTGTCTTAAGCCACTGAAGTTTTGCAAGGGTTTAATTCCACAGTATAACTGCGTTCACCAGGACTGGTAGAGGATATGGTTTGTATATGTGAGATTTTGACATAAATAAAAGGCTAAAATAAGTAGCAATAGATGAGGTGTTCAGACACACGTAATTAGGTAAATGCCACCAATAGCTAGAAAGACAGGGATTGCAGTGGGTTTAATACAAACTTAGTCAAATTTAGGCTTCATTTTCCCCCACTTTCACAGAGTCCATTTCAAAGCCCCTAGGAGGGAACCTAGTAATGTGTTCATATGGATTTTACAAATAGATGTATTCACAACTGTTGCAGGAAGTCAGGGACCCCAAGCAGAAGGACCAGCCGAAGCCATGGCAGAAGAATGTGGATTGTGAAGATTTCATGGACATTTACTAGTTCCCCAAATTAATACTTTTATAATTTCTTATGCCAGTCTTTACTGCAATCTCTAAACATGAATTGTGAAGATTTCATGGACACTTATCACTTCCCCAATCAATACCCTTGTGATTTCCTATGCCTGTCTTTACTTTAATCTCTTAATCCTGTCATCCCGTAAGCCTGGGAGGATATGTGTCACCTCAGGACCCTGTGATAATTGCGTTAACTGCACAAATTGTAGAGCATGTGTGTTTAAACAATCTGAAATCTGGGCACCTTGAAAAAAGAACAGGATAACAGCAATGTTCAGGGAACAAGAGAGATAACCTTAAACTCTGACTGCTGATGAGCCGGGCGGAACAGAGCCATATTTCTCTTCTTTCAAAAGCAAATGGGAGAAATATCGCTGAATATTTTCTCAGCAAGGAACATCCCTGGGAAACAGAATACGTGCCTGGGGGTGGGTCTATAGTTGGCCCCCTTGGGTGAGACCATCTTCTATGGTTGAAACTGTAGGGATGAAATAAACCCCAGTCTCCCATAGTGCTCCCAGGTTTATTAGGAAGAGGAAATTCCTGCCTAATAAATTTTTGTCAGACTGGTTTCTCTCAAAACCCTGTCTCCTGATAAGATGTTATCAATGACAATGGTGCCCGAAATCTCATTAGCAATTTTAATATCACCCCAGTCCTATGGTCCTGTGATCTCACCCTGCCTCCATTTGCCTTGTGATATTCTATTACCTGGTGAAGTATGTGATCTTTGTGACCCACACCCTATTCATACACTCCCTCCCCTTTTAAAAATCCCTAATAAAAACTCGCTGGTTTTGTGGCTTGTGGGGCATCACGGAACCTACTGACATGTGATGTCTCCCCCAGATTTCCAGCTTTAAAATTTCTCTCTTTTGTACTCTGTCCCTTTATTTCTCAAACTGGCTGATGCTTAGGGAAAATAGAAAAGAACCTAGGTGACTATCGGGGCAGGTTCCCCGATACACAACATATGCAAACATAGGATATTCCATACTCACTTTATTAAAATCACTGTCTTCACTAACTTCCTTTTCATCACATTTTATATTAATGTTAAGTGGAATTAGAATTGCCACACCATTTCTGGCATTTGGCTAAGGGAAAGTTGAGTTGGAGACACATTTAGTTTAAACTTAATGAAATATAACAATGTGACTCACAATTTACAGCTAAGTTGTTGTTAGCCATGCCAGTGCAGAAATGCTTCCCAGAATATTCTACAGCCCTCTGTGCCAATTAGCCCACAGTTATGAAGTAGAAATGTGGCCTCTAGCAACTGGCTTCAGAGAATATGGGTTATGGAGAAATAAGAAAATTGGTATTTCATGAAGTTAGAAATAAGTACATGAGATTTCATTTTCCAATTATCAAATGTAAAAGTACAAGCAGAGAATTTGTTTCTTCGTAGAAGCCTAGTCAACACTGAAATTCTCTCCTATCTGTAATATAGGAAATAATGTGATGTATATACAAACACAGCATATTTTTGTCTTTTTTATGGACATTATCACTATTACTACTAGCATTGAGTAATTCTGTGCATGAAATCATAAGTTTGTGTCCAGCTTGTCAACAACTTTTTTAAGCAAGGCTCCACTATACTAAGAAAGGAAAGAATTACTTTTCTACCCTCTGAGAGATGATATTACAAAATTAATGTAAGATTAAATGTAATCAAAGAAAATGCAGCAAAAAAGACAGAAAAATAATTTTATAGGCATAGCAGGTAAATATATGTTTTTCAATGTATAAAGCTTCTGGTATTTGGTTTTTTGTTTGTAATTATTTTGTAATTTATTTTCTCATTATAAACAAGTACTTGATTTTGTACCTAATTTTATATTTATAATTTAGTATCGTCTTTTTTTTTTTTTTTTTTAAGACAGATTCTCACTCTGTTGCTGGGCTGGAGTGCAATGGTGTGATCTCGGCTCACTGCAACCTCTGCCTCCTGGCTTCAAGCGATTCCCCTGCCTCAGCCTCCCGAGTAGCTGGAACTACAGGCGCATGCCGCCACGCCCAGGTAATTTTTGTATTTTTAGTAGAGACGGGGGTTTCACCATGTTGACCAGGATGATCTTGATCTCTTGACCTCGTGATCTGTCCGCCTTGGCCTCCCAAAGTGCTGAGATTACAAGCGTGAGCCACCGCGCTCAGCAGTGTTGTCTTTTTAAAGAGGACTTCCAATTACATAAGTTTCTGCTGTGAAAACTTGAACCCATGCCATCATAGTGATTCCCACTTTATAATAGTAAAACTTCTGGCAAATCTTGTTTTTAACCATTTGAAACTCAGATAATGTCTAGTAATCTTAAAACCCTGAGGCTATAGGTAGAAATACAGAGTATTAATACTGTATATTCATTGTTGTTGGCTGTGTTTTGCAAGGTATTAATAGAGATGAACTCAGAAAACAACTAACAATAATGATAGAAAACAACTAACAATAATGACTGAAAACAGACCTTGTTCCTAAACTCATGACCCTGGAAAACTATTTATTAATAAATGACACAAAATTAAATGTGTCATTTATTAATAAAACTAAAAAGCAAGATATTTAGACATAAATATATAAAGCAATCTTATTAACAATAGCTAAAAACTAGAAGTAGCCCAAATGTTCATGAATAGGTAAATATAGTCATTTTTGTATATCCATAAAATAGAACACTGAGGAGTAATAAAAAGAGATGAAAGTCAAAATAATTATACTGAGCATAACAAACAGAATTCCATGTATGTAAAATTATGGACAATGTCATAAATCTACCAGTATAAAAATATACAGTCATAAAAAGTAGATTAGTTGTTGCCTGGGGGTAAGGGGCAGAAGGGAGGACATCGACATGAAAGAGTCAGAGGAAACTTTTGTAGGTATGCACAGGTATCAAAATCTAACAAGCTATATACTTTAAATATATGTGGTTGATTGTCAGTTATAACTCAATGAAAGTATAAACCTAATTTATTTGAGAAAAGACTCCATTTGTGGCATGGATCAAATCAGGAATATAACCATCCTACTCATTGCTTAGTGACTCTGAAGGGATGAGTCTGTTACTCAGAGTGTCCTTTTAGTTGGGAGTAGGGGAAGAACATACATTGCAGAGAAATTAGACTGCACATGCAAATTCGTCAATGAAGGTTAAGAGGACAAAGAAACAGAACATGGAATAAAACAAGTCTGTATCTAAGACTTTGAAACAACCCTTGGGCTGCAACCTTCCACAAGCCAGCTGCTGGCTGACAAAATATCTTAACTTTTTACCTCTCTGCCCTCCTGCAACCTACCACACACACAAAGATACTCATGAAAGCAAGCCCTTCAATGTCCTCTTTCTTTGTAGTCAGCAATGTTATCCTTTAATAATGTTGTGACCATTTAAAATGTCACAAAAAATCTCAATGACAACAAAAGCCAAAAACATAGTAGGATGATGATATGAAATAATGAAGAGTTTGCTGATTGATGATCTTCATGTAAAGGACAGGCCAGTGAGAACCAGCATCATAGCCAAGAGGATGTCCTCGCATATGTTGAATGAAAGAAGTCAAGAAACAAACTATATTTTCTTGGCAAGCCAGTTTGTCAACAGGTTGTTTCTCCTTGCCCATCTTGTCAGTGTAGTAGGAAAAGAATACAGTGGTTCTAAAACTAAACATTGACATAAGACTTATTCTAGAAATCTCAGATATACATTTGCATGGAATTCTGAAAAAATGAAAATAAAGAAAATTAGAAGTAGAGTCCTCTTGTATTTGAACTAACACCCACACCCCTTTATTCCCTGTCTATACACCTTGCTACACACAAGCTCATGAAATATGTAAGTTTCTTTCCTCACATAAAATATCAACACGTTTTCATTGACATTAAACTACTTTTCATGAATTATACATTAATAGGTATAAACTATATTTATGACTACAATTTAAATGAATAAACATAAACTATGTATTCATAACAAGATATTATACAGTATCACCAGTGTTTAAGATTCCTGCTCTGGAATAACACCAACTATTTTGACATGTAGATTCTTACATTTACTAGCTATACGGCTTTGGATAAGTCACTTAGCCTTGTAAGGCCTTAAGTGTTCATATCTATAAAAGTAGCACAAAAGAAGAGGCACTTGTTGACTTAGGATAGGGTTACATCTCAACAAATCCATTGTAACTTGGAAATATTGTAAGTCAAAAGCATGTAATTCACCTAATCAATGGAGCATCATAGATCACCTAACCCACGTTAAACATGTTCAGAACACTTAATTTGAGTCTAGAGCTGGGCAGAATAATCTAACAAAATGCCTACTTTATAATAAAGCATCACATGTATCATATAATTTAGAAAAAAATGTACTAAAAATGAAAAACAGAATGGTTGCATAAGTACTTGAAGTACAGCTTCTACCGAATGTGCATTGCATTTGCACCATGGTAAAGTATGAAAAAAAATCTTAAGACCAATCATCATAAGTTAGGGACCATCTGTGTTAGGAACCAAATGTAATCATCCTGAGGATTAAATGAAATAACCCATTTTATGGGATCGCCCTAATGCCTGGCACATAGTGAGAACCCAAAACATGGCCATTATTTTTATTAAGTGAGAAAACAGAGTTTCTAAGTTGCTTCTTTAAGTCTCAGAAATGAGATACAATTATCTTTGCCTATGGCCTCCACAAAAAAGTAATGGAATTAAAACTGTTGGGAGAATAACACAGTTGGAAATCTCTAGTTCTCCATGATTTTTTTTTCATGAAATGAACTGTGATTTAAAGTTTTCATTTTATATCAATTATTCTGAATCTATGGGAGGGTGGAGAGCTAATTAAATAAGGTTTTCTGTAGAAAAATTTCTCCTTGGCCTAAAGCCAGTAGATCAGAAAAAAAAAAAATGAAGAAGCAAAGAAAAGAAAATAGTCTGGTGCTGATGAATTCTAATGAACATTGAGGGTTCACAGGTCAGGCTGCAATAGCATAGTATGCCATAAATCATTTTCTTTTTTTGCTCAATTGAACCTGCAGCAATTGGTGTCTTTTATGCTTTCTTGAAATGTAGACATTTGTAGGTTATGAAATATAGGTAGTAAAAAAAAGTATCAATTTATATTCTATAATAGGTTGACTAATGATTTATAGCAAAGGATATGTAGCCACAGTGTAAGTATTTTTTTCCAGAAACACAAGGATAGGTGGTAGAAGCAACATTACAACAGGTGTACACACAAATGAAGGGGAGAGGAAAACAGGTCAGATACAATAGCGTTGTTAGATGTGGTTAATTTGATTCAAGGAATAATGTTTAGGTGAGTTCAAAGGGACTGTTTCCGTGTGTTTTCTTAGCTTAATCTTTTAAACATGGTTTTGTAAGGAGAGATCATGTGAATTCCACACTAAGTTGGTCTAACGTCTGGATCTGGATTAGAGGAAGCTCATGAACTTCAGCAGCTGTCTTTCTGTTTGTTTGTTTGTTTGTTTGTTTGTTTTAGGCTTATTCAGTTTACTTGAGACATCTACTTCATGTCTTCTGCTCTGCAACCTGGCCCAGAAAGCCAGGAGTATATTGTGTTAAAAAAGAAATTGCCCGGCAACTCCATTTCAAATAGAGGGAGGCAATCTTTAAAATAAATATTCTGAGGTGTCAGATATAATTCTCCATTTCTGTGAATTGGGAGGTAGTAATAGACAGAAGTTGTGTTTAAATTAAGGAGAGCAAGATAAGAGGTGGGATCTATCCTTAGGAAGATAGAAAAAGTTAATAGACACAGAGCAATTATTTAAAATTAAGAAAACAATTCCTTAGATTCATGTTGGTGAAAACAAACTTCTGTCTAGGACAAGATGCTGATAAAAAGATGTAGGTTTATCAGCTAGGCAGATAGTACGTCTGTGCTCTGTTTAAATGTTGTTCACAGCTATCTTCTCAGCAATAAACCTGGGACACCATGGTCCCCATCCCATAACGAACAGCTGATGATGAGCTCTGTGTGTATGCCCGAATTTCCTGTGTAGCCCCTGCTTCTGTTCTCTCCTTCTCTCTTTCGCAGAAAAAGAACTATCTTGATTTATTGTCTTTGATTTCCCTCTTCCTGTCATCTCTTCAATATACTATTAGGCCTTTATCCTCACCTTTCCACCTCAAAAAGAGTTTTTGTCAAAGTTATCAATGATCTATTATACTTTGCTCAATTCCACAATTAAATTTCATTTGACATTTTATTTAACCTTTTAGCAGCATTTGACTACATTTATCTTTTCTTCATCCATAAAATAAAGTCTTTGCTTTCATGGATCTACATACTTTTATCTTTACTTTTTCCTCACTGGCTGCTCCTCCAGTTCTCTTGCTAGTTCTTTTTCATTTCTTTGACCTCGTTTCATGAATATTATAGTGCTTTCTGGTTTATTCCTTAGGTATCTTTAGTTTTTCAGTCTACTTACTCACAATGATCTCATCTATTCTTCTGTCTTTCACATTCACATATTGCTATCCAAAGCTACTCTTCTGAAGTTCAGAAATAAGCATATATCTCAATATTTGACATTTCAACTTGGATATTTAATAGGAACTTCACATGTATTCGGAAGTGAACTCCCAGTCTTCTCCTGCAAATGTGATGTGCTTATATTACTCTCCATCTCAGATAATTATCATCTTTTTAGTTATTCAGATCCAATAGCTTGTCTTCCTGAACTCCTCTTGTTTGCTCATGGTCTTTGTCCAATTTGTTAGTGTATCCTGCCACTTCCGTATTAAAAATATTCCAGCCCAAATATTTCAACAACTGCATTGCTGCTACCCAGTTTTAAGCCACAATTATCATTCATCCCGATCTCAGTAAATGTTTCCCTAACCTGTTTGTGCAGTCCGTTGTCAAAAGTCATTTTTGTCTCATCTAATAGAGTAGGACCTTCCAGAGAATCATGTTTAATACGTATTCCTTTGCACTGAGAAAAACCCTAGTACAATGATAAATATGACTCTGTGTCATAACTTCTAAAAAGTTTCCTTTTGGATAATTATTAAAGGTATTTCTAAATAGCGATTATTCTGAAAGATGAAAAGAAAGCAGCAACAGCAAAAATGTTTAGATAAATATCTGGCTAAACTGATGTCTAATGATAACCATAAGATTAGCATATTCATTTGTGTAATAGATTCTATGGGTGTCCTACCCATATTTCTTTGGGTTTTGCTAGTCTAATGTATTTCAGAAGACTTCCAGTTACTATACATGTATTTTCATTTATTTTATTTTTCTTAATTTTAGTTTGAGGGCCTTCTCTGGTTGCTGGAACTTGTTCTGCCCGAGTGCCAAGTGTTGAAGATTTAGTGTACCCGACAAGAAGCCCTCAGCTAATGACTCTTGGATGTTTGTGTATAAATGCTCCAGCTATTTTGTCCCTTGACTCTAACTGCTCACAGTAGTTACTTGCCTGAGAACACAAAATTCCAGCTGCCTTCCCTTCCTTATCTCACTTTCTTTTTTCTTTTTTCTTTTTTTTTTTTGAGACAGAATCTCGCTGTCGCCCAGGTTGGAGTGCTGTGAGGGGATCTCGGCTCCCTGCAAGCTCCACCTCCCGGGTTCATGCCATTCTCCTGCCTCAGCCTCCCGAGTAGCTGGGACTACAGGCGCCCGCCACCACGCCCGGCTAATTTTTTGTATTTTTAGTAGAGACGGGGTTTCACCGTGTAGCCAGGCTGGTCTCGACCTCCTGACGTCGTGATCCACCCGCCTCGGCCTCCCAAAGTGCTGGGATTGCAGCCTTATCTCACTTTCTTACTGCCATTCCAGCATTTGGGAATTAATTCTCAAACATATTATTTACCCTCCAATACTTTTATATTATTATTTTCTACTAAGGGTATACAGGATCAGACATTCTGAGAAGTCTGTTTTATAAACATAATAGTAAAAGTCCAATAAAATATGGAGTCTATCAGCTAGAATTTTCATGGATGATCCTAAGTCACTGTATTTTAATGGTAATAATTCTATGTTATTAAATGAAGTGACCATCTGTACACAAATGAGTGCATACCACAAATATCCTATGCAAATATCAGACTGGCAGTAGCAGGAAGGAAATGAATGTTAAAAAAATTAGCAGCCTAACTAATGAGCACACATCAGGCAAGTCTCTTGGATGCTTTTTCCTCTTGTGCTGACCCTACTACATCATTTGTGAAATTCAGTTTAATTATATCGTGAAATGATATGGACATAGGCCAATAAGCCACAAGGGGTAAATATGCACATTAAAGTTTTAACATGGTTCCATTGTAATTAATTCTTCAAACTCTGCTGAAGTCATTTCATATGACTTCTAAATTTCCACAGGTCTGTCTTAAAATATACCCATATTTCCTTTTTTATTTCAACTTCACCCCAAGTCTGCCCACATTTCCTTGCCAAGTTTTGGGGTTCTCATTGGGTGACTAATTCCTAGCTATATCAATTATTAATGAAAGAAACTTTCCATTGTCAAGTTCTGTTCACTTTAAAAATTTTTTTAACCTTAATTATTTGCCTTGAGACCACCTCAACTCCAAATGATTTTACCAATCAAAAATAAACTGGCATGTCTATATAAACACCAGCTAAGGTAATTTTTTTCTAATGAATTTATTGTAATTACCATAATATTTGAAGAATAAAACACTAATTTCAGGAGGAATATACAATTATCAGGGGAAATCATATTTGAGTTAGGTAATTCTTTTCTTCCTTTTCTCCTTTTAAAGTACCAGTGTCGAAACTCTCCACATAGAAAACAGGTCAATCTTGCACTCATCAATTGAACAGGAAAAAGGAGATAATTAGCAAACACTGCATCAATTTAGTTTAATGAAAAACAAATTATAGCATAATGGTTTTAGAGACAGTGTTCTCAATTTGTAAAAACATTCAAAGACTAGTAATTCCCAAGATTTTCAAGGAGAAAGAGAAATCCTAGCATTGACAAAGCGCAGTATACTATAAAAAATATTGTGGCTATAAGATTCATGATGGCCATGAGGCCCACTCAGACAATTCACAGTGTCTACACCATGTGTCACTTAGCAGTATGATGCAACCTGGCCAGGGGATTTCCAGGAGAAAAGACCATCTCAGCACAGACACAACTCTCATAAATCTTAAAAAGAAGCTACTGTTATAAGAATAGCTTAAACTCGCTAACTAACCTGAAATAAGATATAAGAAAGGGGGAAGGATGCCCCAAACTCTGAGAATAGTCTCCAGATGGTCTCCTGGTCAGGACACCGGCCTGCACCTGCACTCCAGCTCATGCCAGCACAGCCAGAATAAACTGCTTGAAGATCTTCCAGTGTCTGAGATTCGTCGTTGACATTATGAATCAGACCAAAAGAGAATAGTAAGCCCTGGGGAGATGAATATCTAGGACCAGCCCCGAGGCCCAAGCACAACACCCATCGAAACTATTTTCTATGAAGTATTTTGATTTTAGTGTCAATTGCTCTGGAAAAGCATTTCTAGAATAAGACAAATACATAGAAGAGAGTAAATTCAGAATGTTCATATAAAACAAAAATGTATTCTTGAAGAAAGAAAAAAACACTTTTATCTTACTGTAAAATAGCAATGCCGTGAAAAAAGAACAGTTAGAAATAGTACAAAAAACATTCTATATTAATATTACATGGATTTTAAATTTTATTGGGTTATTGGAAAAGTAATTGCAGATTTTGCCATTACTTTCAAGGCTAATAATACCAAACTAATAATTCTAGACTATATATACAAGTTGAAAATGGAGTAGAGATAAATAAAATCAGAAAAGTTAAATGGAAAGATATGATTTTGTCACTACTTTGCCCCCAGTGCATATCACTTTTTTCTAATTCAGAAAGCTTAATGGAGAAATGTTTTATGAAAAACACAAGAGAAAATAACTTAATGGGTGAATTATATTTATTTTACATATGATTTTAAAATTTAAAGTTTGCTTTTTAAATTACATAACATTTTGTATCCCAGAAATAAAGTTCCTCTAAAAATTATCTGTAAAATGCTAAAATATGATACAAACACATTTATTTTATAGAGCTTATGTTTTATAAAAAACAATATTTCTTCCTCAAATATACTTGAGGAATAGTTACAATAATTCATACCAATTTTCTAATTTTAGAATTTTTAAGAGTCATCTGTATGCTTTGATAGTTGTGATATTTCCCAGAAAGCAACATAGGGGGTAAAATCTTCCATTTTATTAGAGAACTTTTCCCCTTCTCTAATTCTAACTGCTACCCAACTATCCAAAGACTTTCACATGAATGGTGTTGAATAAAATGCTATAGGAGTTAAAAATATTGTTAATAGGATGACAGGACCAGGCTAACATCTTTTGAAATACAGAGCACCACCGTATGGTGGTGCAGAGAATATATTAAAATTGTAAGAAACCATCACTACCACAAATACAACAGAGTCAACAACAGTCTTTGCAAGTGCTGCTTAGAAGTATAGCATGTCATTTGGGAGTGGCAGAGAAGTTGTTACCTAATTCTCATCTCCAATTTTGGATATTTAGAGACAGATACTTTACATGCTGGCATTCATTCGAAGAGTAATATTGATTTTGTAGAACAGTTTATATCTTAGACTTGTTTACAATGCATGTGTATCAGTGTTAATTGCTAAAACATTATCTACTGCTTGGAAATCTAGTAGGACGTACAATAGCTTTATAGTTATGTATGTGGAGATTATAGTTATGTATGTGTAGAAATATGTTTGTTTAATGTGGTTTTTGCTCAGCAGAAAGTTACTGCTCTCCTATGTACATGTTTTATTTCACATACTGCCTTCAAGTTTTGTCCTGTTATGGAAGGTCGAAGGTGTTCCAATAGTGCTGGACAAATAATGAGAAACCACACCTTTCTACATTAGCTTAACACACACACAAACACACAAAATACAATATTTTAATCTGTGAGAATCATTAGAAAAGAGGCAACTTGTTTTTTGTTCAGTTCCTAGTATTGCTTGCCTTGTAATTAAATTAGAATCAATGAAATAGTACATAAAATATTTTTATTCTCACTGATAGATTCCCAGATTCTTGTATTTTCATTCATTTATTAATTACTTCATAAAATAAGCATCTATTGACTATGGCAGAATATTCATGTGAAAATTCTTCATTTGTGTATTCATGAGGTATGAACAGGATATTTCTTACTTATCATGATCTAAGTGGTAGTACCTGATTCAAGTAATGTATTGGCAACTAAATATTTCCTAAGATTTACTGAAATCTAAAAATAGACTCTGACTTTGGGATTTAGGATCACAGATAAATAATTCTTAGCCAGGCGCAGTGGCTCACGCCTGTAATCCCAGCACTTTGGGAGGCTGAGGTGGGTGGATCACGAGGTCAGGAGATCGAGACCATCCTGGCTAACACGGTGAAACCTCGTCTCTACTAAAAATACAAAAAATTAGCCGGGTGCGGTGGCAGGTGCCTGTAATTCCAGCTACTAGGGAGGCTGAGGCAGGAGAATGGTGTGAACCCGAGAGGTGGAGCTTGAAGTGAGTGAAGGTTGTGCCACTGCACTCCTCCGTCTCAAAACATAAAATAAAATAATAATAATAATAATAATAATAATAATAATAATAATAATAATTCTTTCACATGGCTTTCTCTGTCAATGAAGCTGTTTTACTGAGCCAGTGGCAAACTTCGTGCTTTTTGTCTTATGTGAAACAGATCTAACCTCTGGTGACAGGTCTCAGTGTTGACCTTGGTCTCACAATATAAATAAAAATAACATGGATTATATATTTCGAAGAATAATATAAATGATGCCATATCTCCGATCTAACCTTGAAATCTGTTCCTATTTTGCATGATCAGGTGTAGTTTGTATCTTCTTTCAGGGTAATTTTTTTAAGCTATCATCTGCCATATGTTATTGTTTCTTAAAGATGCTTTAGAGAGCTCCATCTGGGACATTATTTCTTGAGTTTTTAGTTTATAAACTTTGTTTTTTGACAGGATCTCACTCTGTCACCCAGGCTGGAGTGCAGTGGCACGATTATGGCTCACTGAAGTTTCAAACTGCCGGGCTCAAGTGATCCTCCTGCCTCAGCCTGCTGAGTACTAGGGAACACATGTGCATCTCAACATGCCCAGCTAATTTTTTATTTTGTGTTTTATTGTAGAGACAGGGCCTTACTGTGTTGCTCAGACTGGTCTTGAACTCCTAGCCTCAACAGATTCTCCCACCTTGACCTCCCAAAGTGCTGAGATTTCAGGTATGAGACACTGTGCCCAACCTATACATATTTTTGGTTAGAAAAAAATTAAAAATTTACTTTATGCTTCAGATTATAAAAGTAAAACATTACCTGTCTCTCTGGGTTGCTTATTGAATATTACATTTTTAACACAAAATAATATAAAATTAAGAATATTCAGTGCTCAATTATTTTTAAAAAGGAATATCTTACATGATCCATATCAAGTCAATTGATAATCATATTATAGTTCTAGAACATTCGATAGGTTTAATAAAAGTGCATTTTTATGAGTTAGATTAAAAAATTCACTAGTTTTATGCAATTCAAACTGTGCTATATTTTCTCTAATGCACCTCATTAGTTACATTTCAAATCAATCTTGGTGTAAAAAGAATGAGAACAATAAACATGATTATAAGTAGGGACAGTGTTAAATACGCTTTAATGAGGTCCTATTGTGAGATGTATCTTGTGTACAAGCAGAAATCAAGACAAGCAATACTGAACAAGAAAGGATAATCAAAACCCATGGCTAGTGAGTAGATAAAAGTTTGAAATTGTTTGGTCTAGGAAGACATGTAAAATACAATTTGGTACCTACAGAAAATGTAATTAAATGATAATTGCACTCAGGCACAATGAGTGTGGGATAAACAGCTTGTGAATCAATAAACCCTGAGGCAGCGGGCTGAGGTGTTTATTGATTTATGATTCATTTAGCTCCAAGTTTACTCCATTTCTCATTTAACTGGAACTACTGTATTCATTGTTAAGAGCTAGGAAGAATGATGGTATCATTTTATATGAGAAAAAGATTGTCTGAATTAATATGAACTTTAGGTTTTAGGCTTGATGTGAATATAGTCCTCTGAGATTTTCCTATATATTTACCAAACAAGTTGGTATATAGAACTGCAATAAAAAAAATTTTTGTTAATATATTAAAGGAAACTTTAGGACAGCATACACTTTTGATGAATAAAAAATTTGTTGTTTCCTTACCTTAAGACAAATATTATCTTGTAATGCTCATCTCATTATGAGCTTTAAATAAAAAGCATTTTTGTTTGTTTGTTTGTTTAAGAGGGAGTTTTGCTCTTGTCGCCAGGCTGGAGTGCAGTGGCGTGATCTCGGCTCACTGTAGCCTCCACTTCCTGGGTTCAAGTGATTCTCTTGCCTCAGCCTCCCAAATAGCTGGGATTACAGCCACCCGCCACCATGCCCGGTTAATTTTTTTTGTATTTTTAGTAGAGATAAGGGTTTTACCATGTTGGTCAGGCTGGTCTTGAACTCCTGACCTCAGGTGACCCACCTGCCTCGGCCTCCCAAAGTGCTGGGATTATAGGTGTGAGCCACGGTGCCCAGCTTCTTCATTTTTACCTACAGAAATTGTACATTTTAAATAAACAAGACATCCTTATTGTTGTCGGTGCTTGTCGTTATTAACTTTTACATAGTTTTATTTTATATTTATATTACTAAATTTAAGCACCTTCACAGACAACTCTTAAGTATTCATTCCCCTTTCACTGGTTTCAGGTGGTCCAAAATACAAAAATTTAGCTTTCCTCTCTAGCAATATAAACAAGCAGCGGTATTAATACCTGAGTTAGGATGCTTTGGGAGAGTACCTGTCTCTGAGGCTGTATAGAGTATGCAAAAAGTATAGCCACTAAATACTCACGACTTGTCACATTTTTTATTAAATAAATATCACTATTATTTTATTTCATCACAGAAAGCTGTCAGTTTACAGAGGATCATACTGGAAAAATAAGAAGTTTTCTGAGGAGGTCAAGAACTATACAACTTACGGTAGAACTTGCACCAGTTAAATATTTCTCAAACTGAGAGAACAATGAAGCACAAAGGCTACTCACAAAAAGAATTTTTACAATTATCTGCCTTTTCACCCAAATTGTAACCACTACCTTTCATCATGTTATCGCTTCTTATATAACATTGATAAAATATTGCTGTTGAAAAAAGTGACGATTAAGGTCCTAAAGAAAGCATGTGTCATTTATTCTACTCATATGAAAAACAATGATCTCTATCCCTATATCTGTCAATTCATGAAGGTATTCATTCAATGGCTTTGTATCGTCGGTATGAGAATATTTCAACTTCTTCTCTTGATGTATTTAAAACCTGGGCTTAAATCCTTTTCTGGCACACACTAATTTATCTGTCATCGGTCGTAACCTCACTGATCATTCAAATACACCTTTATTGGTTTGGCTAACCCCCACAAATGTGAAAGGCATCCATTAAAAAGATGTTCTGGCCAGGTGTGGTGGCTAGCATCTATAATCTCAACTGCTAGGAAGGCTGAGATGGGAGGATTGCTTGAGACCAGGAGTTTGAAACCAGTTTGGGCAACATAGGGAGACCCTGTCTCTAAAAAAATAATTTAAAAAATCTATATGTTCTATATTAAATACAGATCCCAATTTAAACACTTAGCAACATATCTCTACACAGTATCTTTCTTGTTACTTTCTAAAACATTCCTTACTATCTTGCCAACCAAGGAGCACAAAGCTATTTGTATTTAATGCTGTGGAGTCCTCAGCAGAAACACGTTCATCTCCCTCCCACCGAGAAGATTTTCCACCAAGGGAATAATTTTTGGTTTCATATCAATAGAGTTTACTATCTAGTGATTTCTCAGAGGTGAAAAGTGGACCCATAGGAGTAGACGACCTTCTTTCAAGGCCTTGCTTTATTATATGCTGTTGCCTGTATAACACTTATAAATAAAATATTGGCTTTTGTTGTTTGGTGTTTTCAAAATTGGTTTTTGAGCTTGAGCATGGGTTTACACAACATATAACAAAATGCAGTATATTTTGGCAGGAAATAAATGTTGATTTATGAGCATATGTGGCACGGAGTTTTTATGAACAAATTAGTTTCTCACAATAAAATGTTACTTGAAAAATGATTTGCATATGTAACCAAAGTGGCAACTAAAGTCAACCTATCCCTGATATGAATATGTTTGGCTAAATTGTAAAATCGATGCCATGCATCAAGCTATGGTGTGTTGAAAGAATTCCTGAGTGTCTTATACTTGCATGGTTATCTCTGACTCAGCCACTGCTCCTTCTGAGCAGTGAATCCTCATGAGTCCTCTCCTCCCCCACACACTCTGCGCTCTTCTTCTCTGCACATGTTTCAATATGAACCTAAGCCCTTTCCTTGAGTCTATATCCTGAAACAAGTGTGTGCACACACACATATACAGCCATTATTTGTTGAAAAATTTATTAATGGCTTAGTTAAACAAAATTATGTTTATACCATGGTAGATCAAGTAATCTAAATGGGAATGTTAAATATCTGCTTCTAAAACAACACAAAATAATAAGCAATATATAAGCTAGCTTTATTGCCCTTTTCTGAGGATTTCAATACTTTTCCTCTTTCAACTTATGTGCTAAAGAGAAATGAAACAACCAATAAGAAAATCAACTCATTTTGTTTTTCAGGGTAATTCATACATGTTCAATTATCATTATATAGTTCACATTTGTGAGACTTTCTATAGGTAAAAGAAATCTATAGGGTATATGAATCTTGAATTCTATTGGATATTGACAAACTTCTCACTAGAGCTGGTAGGACAGGTTGCATTCTCAATAGTGTAAGTGCTTTTGAGTCTTTGCATCCCAATACTAATCTCATCTAAAATTCTTATCTTTGTAATCGATGTTGAATGATACTTTCTTATGACATTGCCTAGTAAGGTAAAGATTTTAGTATGTTTTCTGGTCATTCTTTTTTTCTCTTCTGTAAATTTCCACTTCACATCATTTGCAAATGTCAAATTAAGTTAGCTTTGTTACTGTCTATGTAAATTTCAACACCCAAAGAAAATAGACTGTGTTAATATTGGCAATATATTCTCATGGTGGAGGCGTTTACTTAAAGGATCCCTCAGCAATTTTTGGTGGAAACTCACAGACTTCTCCAAGAATACCACATTAGTGATCTAATATCTTTTTAAAGTCTATCAGATACTTACAATGTTTTATGCAGATTTTCATCTCAGTTATGAATAAAGATAAACTTGAGGGAATGGGTATATATTTCAAAATGATAAAATTAACTCCCCAATGGCAACCCCAATAATACCCTCAGAACACTGAAAGTTCACTTCATTTTACATTAAGCACCCTTATGGGAGGAACTAGGCCTCGATGAAAAATTATATCATGATACGGGTTATTTCTGCAGCTTTCCATAGTATCACTGAAAAATGTAGAACTGAACTCTGTTGAATTGATGCTGACCCATCCTATCCATGATTCCAAACATACTCACTTGCTTGGTTAATGTACTTTGTAATCAATGATGAAAAGTATATTTGTAAGTTATGGGGATTGCCTCTATATGCCATATCAGTGTAAAAGATAAAACACTAAGGTCTAGAAGAAGGAGAAGCTTCGAAGAGTGTTCTCCCTAGCCTGGCTTATCACTGTGAGAAAAGAGAGTTTATATAAATGATATGAATGCTAAATACGGGTGAGGGAAAGAACAGCTCCAACACGGGAGCCGGTCAAGCACTCGCTTAAGAGGGTGAAGCCTGAAAGCCACCTCTTACCTCCTTCAGCTTCTGGAAAGAAGGGAGCTACTTTAGTTAGATGGAAACTATTCATCTTGCTTTATAGTACAACTGGAGTCCAGGATCAATCCGTTGTATCTTTCTTTCTCAAAGCCAAATGTCTTCCTCCGGCTTCTGATTTTTTCCTTCTGGTAGTATGATACGGGGAATACTTCAAGAGGAGATTTTTATCCCCTTCAATGCTAAACTTTAACTTTTTTTGCCAGACAGTATCTCAGAGGGAATAAGTTTCAATCCCGATGCATACACCTAACTTCCTAAAGGAATTAGTGAAATATCAAATTTGGCCACACTATTCTATAAGGAACATAGCTCTTCTTATGCAACAACCTTGAAGTTTACTGTATGTATCTTAAAGAATCAATTTCAAAATTAATTAGTGTATGTCCTTGATGTGACACTTTCAGAATTTAAAAATATTTTGAGATTAATAAATCAATCGAATGTATAACTATTCATGTAATATCTATTTTATACCAAGAAAATTGCTATGTGCTGGGGAAACAACAGTGAATAATGTTAACTCTGATCTTTACCTTCAAATTGTAGCCTATTTAATGGGGTGGTACAAAAAGAAACACATAAAAAGCCAATTAATAGGAGTCCACTAAATGCCGATCTGTCCTAGGAATAGAAATGTACATTAAAATAAATTTTAATTATCAGCTAGTTTATTTACATAAAACTGGACAAATCTTGCATACATAGTGAGTACACGAGATTGTAGTATCTAATGCAATTCAATTTCATATTCATGATGATTTACAAATATTCATATTCAACATATGGCTGAGAAAAAAGTAGATTTTTAATGTATTTATGATTTATGGTTATAGAAATGTTTAGAGTCGTCATCTTAAACTTCACATTGTACATTGAGTTATGAGTTATTGTGTAGTATGTATGTTACACTTGTAAAACTATTTCCCTTTAAAGGAGCTTAAACATACTGAGATATTTCCAGACAGACAAAAACACCTATAAAATTTAGAGAGTGATATGATGAAGCACTCATTTTTTAAAAACTAAATTCACTATATTTCAGATTTTTTTAATTCAAAACAGAATCATTCATCATTGAATTTAATATCTTTTCTCTCCTACCCTACCTTTAAAAGAAAACTACTGTAAATATTTCATTTGTTTCTGTAGTTAGGGATAGCTTAGAGTAAATATGACAATAGTGCCAATGATTAAGTACTATGAATTAGTACTATGTTATCATTTTACTGTTATAAATGTGCCAGTTTTGATAGACAATCAGTAGCCACTTGGCAAGGTCTACTATTTTACAAATATTTTCTTAGCTACCATTTACTGTCTGTATTTTACCATGTAGGTGGCACAAATTTTCACATTTAGCCTTGGGCTTTCTTTGCTCTAATTTTTGTTTATTCATGTATAAATTTTATCTTTAAAAGTAATGTTAAATGTTTCACCTCCTCAGTATTTTAAACATATTGTGCCCAGAATTGGTGGGTTCTTGGGCTCACTGACTTCAAGAATGAAGCCACGGACACTCACGTTGAATATTACAGTTCCTAAAGGTGATGTGCCCAGAGTTTGTTCCTTCCGATGTTTGGACATGTTAGGCATTTCTTCCTTCTAATGGGTTCATGGTCTCCCTGGCTTCAAGAGTGAAGCTGCAGACCTTCATGGTGAGTGTTACAGCTCTTAAAGCGGCACATCTGGAGTTATTCATTCGTCCCCGTGGGTTCGTGGTCTCGCTGGCCTCAGGAGTGAAGCTGCAGACCTCACGGTGAGCGTTACAGCTCAGAAAGGCACTGCCAGACCCAAAGAGTGAGCAGCAGCAAGATTTATTGCAAAGAGAGAAGAACACAACTTCCACACTGTGGAACGAGACTCAAGTAGGTTGCCACTGCTAGTTCGGGCAGCCTGCTTTTATTCCTTTATCTGACCCCACCTACATCCTGCTGATTGGCCCATTTTACAGAGACCTGATTGGTCTGTTTTACAGAAAGCTGATTGGTCCATTTTGACAGGGTGCTGATTGGTGCATTTACAATCCCTGAGCTAGACACAAAAGTTCTCCAAGTCCCCACTAGATTAGCTAGACACAGAGCACTGATTGGTGCATTTACAAACCTTGAGCTAGACACAGGGTGCTGATTGGTGTGTTTACAAACCTTGAGCTACACACAGAGTGCTGATTGGTATATTTACAATCCCTTAGCTAGAGCTAAAGATTCTCCAAGTCCCCACTAGATTAGCTAGACATAGGGTGCTGATTGGTGTGTTTACAAAACTTGAGCTAGACACAGAGTGCTGATTGGTGTATTTACAATCCTTGAGCTAGACATAAAGGTTCTCCAAGTCCCCAGTGGAGAGCTGCTGGCCCGGATGCTAAGCCCCTCAGCACCTGGGGTGGGCAGCAGCTGGCCGCTCCAAGTGCGGGGCCCACCGGCCCATGCCCACCCAGAACTTGCGCTGGCCCACGAGCACCGCACACAACCCCAGTTCCCACCCGCGCCTCTCCCTCCACACCTCCCTGCAAGCAGAGGGAGCCGGCTACGACCTCGGCCAGCCCAGAGAGGGGGTCCCATAGTGCAGCGGCAGGCTGAAGTTCTCCTCAAGTGCAGCCAGAGTGGGCGCCGAAGCCAAGGAGGCACTGAGAGTAAGCGAGGGCTGCCAGCATTCTGTCACCTCTCAATATTATTTTGTAGTTTCTGTAGTAACTTTGTTAGCCCTTTTGATTTCATACTTCACAGTAGGCTTTGTTGTGTAACATCATTACTTTCAATACCTTCAATATTTTCTCGTGACTTAGGAACACAATGAGAATATTTTTTTTCAAGTGAATGAAAAATGAGAGAAATAAACGATGTGGAAGTTACTCCTAAAAGCTTCATATTGACAGGAACAATTGGAATTACGTTCAGAATATATACCTAATATCTACCACAGCATGTAACTCACTCTAGCTGAGCAACAGATGCAGGTTAAATGAGTGAATGTGTGTTTTACCTAAATTTCAGTGGTCAGAAATCCTGCTGCCATCAAACCTAGCACAATACAGATGATAGGATGTGTATATTTTTAACCAAAGAATGCTTTTACATTGTGTAATATATCTCCATTTCTGTCCTGATCCACTGACTGTTTTCAGAATTGTGAATACTGAAGTCAATTGAGGAGTTTTACTTCAATTGCTCCCTTTTCCATAAACCAATCAGATAATCTTAGTTTTTATTTGAGGAAAAAGGTAACACTAGTAATCATGTTAATATTTGAGTCTGGATATAATATATAGAGAGAGAATTTTTTGTCTTTAGGAGGATTTACACCCTGATTTGCAATTGAAAATAAATAAGCAGCTACTTTTGTATAATAATCTGATGCAATGAAAAATACTGAAAAAATAAGTTTAGCTATCCATTAGTTATTTAAATTTAAACTTCAGACAAATTTTTAAAAGGTGATTAATTTTAAAACCATCTCATGTTCTAACATTTATGTATTTTTACTTGTGACATTTGCTAGAATATATCGGTTAGATTTTTACCTTGTTTCTTTTGTGTATTGAGCATAATAACTATCAGTGAGCTATAATCATTGAATAGTAAATTATTAATCTGCATTTTTAAAATAGTATAATTACATAAATTCTAGTAATATTCCACTGGTTGATTGACTTAATTCAATACATAAAACTAATAGTGCTTCTCATTATCATTATGAATATCTAATTGTTTTTCTTCCTCTTGGCATCTAAATGGCAGTGATTATCAGGAATATATCCATGATGAATTTCCACGCATTTTCAATTCTATGTAACTTAGTGAGTGAGCTGCTTACAATTCCTTATCTCTTTCTTACTTTCTTAATCAAGCTCCAATTTACTATTTCCATCAAATTTTCTGGATTATGCTGTATTATAGAATGTGGGCTTTAAAAAAAACCAAAACTGTTCTCTAAGGTGTGTAGACCTATGTTTCTAAACAAGTTGTATGAATTCTCAATTATTACTAATATTTCTGTGCCTCTGATGCCACATCTGTACAATGGAGAAAGACTTAAGGCCTACCTGATGAAATTGTTGTGAGGGTTAAATGCACATTCAGTATCTAGCTCACAACCTGACACATAACTAATATTCTTAAAAAGTTATTATAAGCTGTAACAATACTGGACAACTTAAATTGAAATTCTGTTAGTTCATGCTAAGCTGCTAGATCTGTTTATAAAAAGACAGTTATGTTATTAATTCAATATATGAAAATGCAGTGAAATCATTGAAGAACTAAAGTCTCTAATCATCTGAATATCTGAATAAATCATTGACAATGAAAACTTCTGCAGTATTTAATTATGAAATGGGTGACTTAAAAATGACAAAGAAAATACTAATGTCTTCTTTTAACAATTAATTTCATCAGAATAACAGGAAAAACATGTTTTTAGAAAATATTTCACACTGTTGTATTTGTTTTTGTCTTATTTGCTTTCCATGGTGCTATTCACCTAGCTCCTGTTTAGTAGATACAATTGGTAATTGACATTAAAAGCTACCAAATATTTTACAAGCAGAGAGGAATAAACAGACCAGCTTATATGGCTCCATTGTTTTTGCTATTACCTAATGTTACTGATTGAGAAAGAGTATCACAAGAAGTCTTTTAAATAATTGAATTTAAATAATCTAATTATAAATTTTTCTTTTTAATTTTGAATGAAACTTGTCAAAGTAAAAATGATACACTGATTATAAGTATGTATATATACATGTAAGTATGTATGTATATAATAACGTACATACATCAGTACAACTCTATAATTATTAAGGGTTTGAATTTGTGTTATGTAGTACAGATTCCTTTCGACTTTGAATTAGACATCACAGGTCTGCCCACGCTACCACGTTCTTTCTCTCTCCCAGCCCCTCCTGGTTAAATCCTATGCCCACTAAAGGCACTATGTTTTTCTCCTCAGTCAAGGAGAGGAGACTTTTTATCATTGGTCTCCTCCTACTGATTCTAAGTGCAAACAATGTAAAACCCCTCTTAGGCTGAATTTGAGGATTAAAGTACCATATTAAAAAATACTTATGACACTGCTTTATTGTTTGATTTATTATTATTTCTACTAGTTCCAAAAGCCTATATTCTACCTAATTATATTGATTTAAACTACAGTGAATTACTACTGTTACTATTTAATATTTAATGTCACTTTGTTTTGTGGTCTACATAAATTCTGAGTGGTAATTCCCATATTCAAATCTGTTTACAATTCAACTCTTTTAATTTCAGTGAACAGGAAATTTCAGAAAATTATAAAGAGAGGAGCCAAGTGTACTGGCTCACGCCTGTAATCCCAGTACTTTGGGAGGCCAAGGTGGGCGGATCACCTGAGGTCAGGAGTTCAAAACCAGTCCAGCGAACATGGCGAAACCCTGTCTCTACTAAAAATACGAAAACTAGCCAGACATGGTGGCGGGCACCTGTGGTCCCAGCTACTTGGGAGGCTGAGGCAGGAGAATCCCTTGAACCTGGGAGGCTGAGGTTGCAGTGAGCCGAGATCACACCACTGCACACCAGGCTGGGTGACAGGGCTAGACCCCGCCTCAAAAAAAAAAAAAAAAAAAAAAAGTAAAATAAAGTAAGAGACAGGGATCAATTGAAGTGTTCTCCATGTCATTTTTTCCGTGTTAAAATCAATGTCCAACAACATAAAGATTTTATCTGTGTTTTTTTTTAACCTTATGATTTCATGTGGGGAGCAGCATTTGTGTCAGTATCTCTGGGTCCTGAGTTTGCACGGCTCACTTGTTTTGGAGATAGATCCAATGATGAGGGTAAAGGAATACAAAGTGTCACAGTCTACAGATAACCCTCTGTAGGAAATTATAAGCCATATTCCCTGAGAATTATAGGCAATGCCCTCAACTCCGTGAATAAACTTTCCCGAGGCTGATGGGGAAAGTGATTCTTTCCTGATGATGGGTTTTACTCAACCCATTAATTAATGCCATTAACACTGCCAATGAATACATTCTGAGGTGTAACAAAAATATCAAGCTTTTACTAAATAGATATGGAACTATATATTTAATATAATGAAGTTACAGGCTTCTGAACCAAAGAACAAAGGAAGGAAATACAGAAATATGGAAATATGTATATTCAAATATGTAAACTTATTTATCACTGCATAAGTGAAAACATGGGGAAACACACAGATTAAAGAAGTGATGTCTGTGATGCTTCTTTAAGAAATAAAACAGTAACAATTATTAAGAATTTTATTTCCATAAGAAAGAAATTATTTATATAGAGGGACAAGAAGTTTCAGGTCTCTATGAAAGAAGAAGTTTCTAAAAATCTGCCATTAACACAACCCTTCTGATAACTGTATGTCCCCCCTAAGTATGACAAAATTAGTATTTCTAACTAAGCCTAGAGTAATTAAGTTTTAGTTGTTCAGCTATATCAAAACTGTGTCTCCTAATCATCAAAATGGTTAACACAGGTAGAATCTTTTCTACATCCCACTTTATGGTAAACTTCCTAGCTCATTTTAGCCATAGGGAAACACCTGTGCCTTTACAGTGTCTTCTTTCTCTCTGTCACACACATACTCTCACCCTCTTTCTCTCGCCCTCCCTCCCATGTGTTCCCTCATGCTCTCTTTTCTCCTAATGTAGTATATCACTTTAACGTGCATAAATTTTACTCCAGGAGTTGTTAAATTACGGATTATAGGGCCCACCTGCAGAGCTTCTGATTCAGAAAGACTGCCTTGTGGCCTAAGAATTTTCATTTTTAACAAGCCCCTCAGGTGATTTTAATCCAGTTAGCTATGATGATATTTTAGGAAAATATTCTCCAGACTATTTTATGGTGCACACAGACTTAGCCCCAGCTGTTCATCTAGTATTTTTTCAATCTCCTCTAGTGCACCTGCTAATTTCTGGTGTCTAATTTGTTTAAGATATTCCCGTACGCCATGTAATTTTCATGAATATTTTATCTCTTATTGCCTGCCTATTCCATTTTCCAGAGTGCCACTGTACCAAGGCAAATCCTTCACTCTTGTCAAGCCCTCCTCCCATTGTTGCAGCTCTCACCCTCTCAGGCTTAGCCACCCACTTTCCCAAGATGCAAGACCAGTCAATAATGAACTTCCTCAGTTTTCCTTTTACTTTTTCTTCTCCCAGAGGCTATTTTTACTCGCTCTTAGCAGATTTTAAAAATGTAAGTTATAGAAAAAAAATGCATCTACATATTTCCAAGGTTATCCTTCTCACCTATTTTTTTAAATCTTTTCTTTTGTTCTCCCCAGGGATCTTTCTGGAAAAATTTCATATAGGTTTTCATTTAACAAATCATAGCTGAGAATCTACTTTGGGTCAGATCCTGAGATGAGTAAGACATTTTCTTACCTATGACCCCCTTTAAAATCACACTCATAAATTCCTGACACAGTCTTAAATACTTTCTTTTCCACATCCTCACACCCTCTTTAATTCCTGGTACCATGCTTTAGACAAATCTTTATGAGTCTTTACTCATCACATCTGAGAGGCTTAGACTGTTTAACGTCATTGAGATTCCCAAAGTTCTTTTTCTAGCTTCCATGTTTTCTTTTCAGGGATTCTCTTCCTTGTTAAACTATAAAATAAATGCAATTACCTGTAACTCAAAAAAGTTATGCCCAGTAAATGAAATTCCCTAGGTAATGTTAATTGCACAGTTTCTGGTATATATCGTGCATTTGTAGTGGATATTAACTGTCACTATTGTTGCAGATATTATTAATAGTAATCATTCTTGAAATTATTTCTGAAGCTCCACTGTCTTTCTAAAATCCCAAATATGCATTTCTGGGTTTTGCTCACCACATCTGAAGATGTATTTGTGAGTCAAACTTACTAAAAACACCTATATATATAATGTCAACAGTTATGTGCTCATCAATTGTGAGACTTCTTTCCATTCTTTATATGGTCTTGTACCTTTATCTTTTTTTCCTTTTGATTACTAAAGCTGTAATAAATCTATATCTAATAAATCTAATAAATTCAATGGGAGGAATACATTGCATTTTCTAAAGCACTTGGGAAATATTTTTAAGTAAAAAGAGAATAGTTTGCTCTGAATTACTAACATAAGAGAGAATGAAGGGAGCTGGATATTTCACAAGAAGAGTGTCATGTCCCTCATTTAATAGCACAGAAAGGGACCTTGTTGCTAGAATACGCCTTGTGTTCTCAGAGGTGAAGAGAGTCTAATTTAATACCATATGGAGCACTATTTATAGAAATGTTCTAAAGGATGTTTAGTTAACAATTTTGTGGTTTTAAAATATTTTCCATTAATACACTTTTAAATTCGATTTGCTAATTTCTAATCATTTGAGCAATTAATTGTTTTGACATTTAAGGCAGTCAGAATGAGTAGTGCTACATTCTGGATATAAACACATGCATGTGTGAGCTATTAAACATTAATTCATTAAAAATATGTTTGTGATGTAAGTTACGTACCCAGAACTGAGCTGCTCACTAGGAATCTATTGACAGACATGAATCTTTTTCATTAGCAAAATTTATAGTCTGTTGAAGGAGACATATTAATGACAGTACAAAGTGATCAGTTACATGAAGTATAGATGTTCTGAAAGCAAATAAAAGACATTTTTGCCAAGTTTACAGAGTCATAACAATATTCCCTAAGATATAATATAAGGTGATATCTAATACATAAGAGAAAATAGCTGAATGAACTATTATCTGTATAGTTAATGCTCCTGTGGGCAATATTATGCTGGTGATGCTAAAACTCTTCATTATCAGAATAAAAACAACCAACCAAACAATGAATCAGTTCAAAGCTGTCAACTGTACTAGTATCTAAAGAAATAATTAATGTACTTCAGATGTATTATTAATCACTCTGAAAATGTTTTTTTTTGTAATCTTCTTGAGAATGTAATTTTTTTTATTATACTTTAGGTTTTAGGGTACATGTGCACAATGTGCAGGTTTGTTACATATGTATCCATGTGCCTGGTTGTTTTGCTGCACCCATTAACTCGTCATTTAGCATTAGGTATATCTCCTAATGCTGTCCCTCCCCCTCCCCCAACCCCACAACAGTCCCGGAGTGTGATGTTCCCCTTCCTGTGTCCATGAGTTCTCATTGTTCAATTCCCACCTATGAGTGAGAACATGCGGTGTTTGGTTTTCTGTCCTTGTGATAGCTTACTGAGAATGATGTTTTCCAGTTTCATCCATGTCCCTACAAAGGACATGAACTCATCATTTTTTATGGCTGCATAGTATTCCATGGTGTATATGTGCCACATTTTCTTAATCCAGTCTATCATTATTGGACATTTGGGTTGGTTCCAACTCTTTGCTATTGTGAATAGTGCTGCAACAAGCATACGTGTGCATGTGTCTTTATAGCAGCATGATTTATAGTCCTTTGGGTATATACCCAGTAATGGGATGGCTGGGTCAAATGGTATTTCTAGTTCGAGATCCCTGAGGAATCGCCACACTGACTTCCACAATGGTTGAACTAGTTTACTGTCCCACCAACAGTGTAAATGTGTTCCTATTTCTCCACATCCTCTCCAGCACCTGTTGTTTCCTGACTTTTTAATGATGGCCATTCTAACTGGTGTGAGATTGTATCTCACTGTGGTTTTGATTTGCATTTCTCTGATGGCCAGTGATGAGGAGCATTTTTTCATGTGTTTTTTGGCTGCATAAGTCTCTTCTTTTGAGAAGTGTCTGTTTATGTCCTTTGCCCACTTTTTGATGGGGTTGTTTGTTTTTTTCTTGTAAATTTGTTTGAGTTCATTGTAGATTCTGGATATTAGCCCTTTGTCAGATGAGTAGATTGCAAAAATTTTCTCCCATTCTGTAGGTTGCCTGTTCACTCTGATGGTAGTTTCTTTTGCTGTGCAGAAGCTCTTTAGTTTAATTAGATCCCATTTGTCAATTTTGGCTTTTGTTGCCATTGCTTTTGGTGTTATAGACATGAAGTCCTTGCCCATACCTATGTCCTGAATGGTATTGCCTAGGTTTTCTTGTAGGATTTTAATGGTTTTAGGTCTAACATTTAAGTCTTTAATCCATCTTGAATTAATTTTTGTATAAGGTGTAAGGAAGGGATCCAGTTTCAGCTTTCTACATATGGCTAGCCAGTTTTCCCAGCACAATTTATTAAATAGGGAATCCTTTCCCCATTTCTTGTTTTTGTCAGGTTTGTCAAAGATCAGATAGTTGTAGCTATGCGGCATCATTTCTGAGGGCTCTGTTCTGTTCCATTGATCTATGTCTCTGTTGTGGTACCAGTACCATGCTGTTTTGGTTACTGTAGGCTTGTAGTATAGTTTAAAGTCAGGTAGTGTGATGCCTCCAGCTTTGTTCTTTTGGCTTAGGATTGACTTGGCGATGCGGGCTCTTTTTTGGTTCCATATGAACTTTAAAGTAGTTTTTTCCAATTCTGTGAAGAAAGTCATTGGTAGCTTGATGGGGATGGCATTGAATCTATAAATTACCTTGGGCAGTATGGCCATTTTCACGATAATGATTCTTACAACCCATGAGCATGGAATGTTCTTCCATTTGTTTGTATCCTCTTTAATTTCATTGAGCATTGGTTTGTAGTTCTCCTTGAAGAGGTCCTTCACATCCCTTGTAAGTTGGATTCCCAGGTATTTTATTCTCTTTGAAGTAATTGTGAATGGGAGTTCACTCATGATTTGGCTCTCTGTTTGTCTGTGATTGGTGTACAAGAATGCTTGTGATTTTTGTACATTGATTTTGTATCCTGAGACTTTGCTCAAGTTGCTTATCAGCTTAAGGAGATTTTGGGCTGAGACGATGGGGTTTTCTAGATATACAATCATGTCATCTCCAAACAGGGACAATTTGACTTCCTCTTTTCCTAATTGAATACCCTTTATTTCCTTCTCCTGCCTGATTGCCCTGGCCAGAACTTCCAGCACTATGTTGAATAGGAGTGGCGAGAAAGGGCATCCCTGTCTTGTGCCAGTTTTTAAAGGGAATGCTTCGAGTTTTTGCCCATTCAGTATGATATTGGCTGTGGGTTTGTCATAGATAGCTCTTATTATTTTGAGATACATCTCATCAATAACTAATTTATTGAGAGTTTTTAGCATGAAGGGCTGTTGAATTTTGTCAAAGGCCTTTTCTGCATCTATTGAGATAATCATGTGGTGTTTGTCTTTGGTTCTGTTTATGTGCTGGATTACATTTATTGATTTGCATATGTTGAACCAGCCTTGCATCCCAGGGATGAAGCCCACTTGATCATGGTGTATAAGCTTTTTGATGTGCTGCTGGATTCAGTTTGCCAGTATTTTATTGAGGATTTTTGCATCAATGTTCATCAAGGATATTGGTCTGAAATTCTCTTTTTTGGTTATGTCTCTGCCAGGCTTTGGTATCAGGATGATGCTGGCTTCATAAAATGTGTTAGGGAGGATTCCCTCTTTTTCTATCGATTGGAATAGTTTCAGAAGGAGTGGTACCAGTTCCTCCTTGTACCTCTGGTAGAATTCGGCTGTGAATCCATCAGGTCTTGGACTCTTTTGGTTGGTAAGCTATTGATTATTGCCACAATTTCAGAGCCTGTTATTGGTCTAGTCAGAGATTCAACTTCTTCCTGGTTTAGTCTTGGGAGGGTGTATTTGTCAAGGAATTTATCCATTTCTTCTAGATTTTCTAGTTTATTTGCATAGAGGTGTTTGTAGTATTCTCTGATGGTAGATTGTATTTCTGTGGGATCGGTGGTGATATCCCCTTTTTCATTTTTTATTGCATTTATTTGATTCTTCTCTCTTTTCTTCTTTATTAGTCTTGCTAGCGGTCTATCAATTTTGTTGATCTTTTCAAAAAACCAGCTCCTGGATTCATTAATTTTTTGAAGGGTTTTTTGTGTCTCTATTTCCTTCAGTTCTGCTCTGATCTTAGTTATTTCTAGCCTTCTGCTAGCTTTTGAATGTGTTTGCTCTTGCTTTTCTAGTTCTTTTAATTGTGATGTTAGGGTGTCAATTTTGGATCTTTCCTGCTTTCTCTTGTGGGCATTTAGTGCTATAAATTTCCCTCTACACACTGCTTTGAATGTGTCCCAGAGATTCTGGTATGTTGTGTCTTTGTTCTCGTTGGTTTCAAAGAACATCTTTATTTCTGCCTTCATTTCATTATGTACCCAATAGTCATTCAGGAGCAGGTTGTTCAGTTTCCATGTAGTTGAGTGGTTTTGAGTGAGTTTCTTAATCCTGAGTTCTAGTTGTTTGCACTGTGGTCTGAGAGACAGTTTGTTATAATTTCTGTTCTTTTACATTTGCTGAGGAGAGCTTTACTTCCAACTATGTGGTCAATTTTGGAATAGGTGTGGTATGGTGCTGAAAAAAATGTATATTCTGTTGATTTGGGGTGGAGAGTTCTGTAGATGTCTATTAGGTCCACTTTGTGCAGAGCTGGGTTCAATTCCTGGATATTCTTGTTAACTTTCTGTCTCATTGATCTGTCTAATGTTGACAGTGGGGTGTTAAAATCTCCCATTATTATTGTGTGGGAGTTTAAGTCCCTTTGTAGGTCACTAAGAACTTGCTTTATGAATCTGGGTGCTCCTGTGTTGGGTGCATATATATTTAGGATAGTTAGCTCTTCTTGTTGAATTGATCCCTTTACCATTATGTAATGGCCTTCTTTGTCTCTTTTGATCTTTGTTGGTTTAAAATCTATTTTATCAGAGACTAGGATTGCAACCCCTGCCTTTTTTTGTTTTCCAGTTGCTTGATAGATCTTCCTCCATCCCTTTATTTTGAGTCTATGTGTGTCTCTGCACGTGAGATGGGTTTCCTGAATACAGCACACTGATGGGTCTTGACTCCTTATCCAGTTTGCCAGTCTGTGTCTTTTAATTGGAGCATTGAGCCCATTTACATTTAAAGTTAATATTGTTATGTGTGAAACTGATCCTGTCATTATGATGTTAGTTGGTTATTTTGCTCATTAGTTGATGCAGTTTCTTCCTAGCCTCGATGGTCTTTACAATTTGGCATGTTTTTGCAGGGGCTGGTACCGGTTGTTCCTTTCCATGTTTAGTGCTTCCTTCAGGAGCTCTTTTAGGGCAGGCCTGGTGGTGACAAAATCACTCAGTGTTTGCTTGTCTGTAAAGTATTTTATTTCTCCTTCACTTATGAAGCTTAGTTTGGCTGGATATGAAATTCTGGGTTGAAAATTCTTTTCTTTAAGAATGTTGAATATCGGCCCCCACTCTCTTCTGTCTTGTAGAGTTTCTGCCGAGAGATCAGCTGTTAGTCTGATGGGCTTCCCTTTGTGGGTAACCCGACCTTTCTCTCTGGCTGCCCTTAACATTTTTTCCTTCATTTCAACTTTGGTGAATCTGACAATTATGTGTCTTGGAGTTGCTCTTCTCGAGGAGTATCTTTGTGGCATTCTCTGTGTTTCCTGAATCTGAATGTTGGCCTGCCTTGCTAGATTGGGGAAGTTCTCCTGGATAATATCTTGCAGAGTGTTTTCCAACTTGGTTCCATTCTCCCCGTCATTTTCAGATACACAAATCAGACGTAGGTTTGGTCTTTTCACATAGTCCCAAATTTCTTGGAGGCTTTGTTCATTTCTTTTTATTCTTTTTTCTCTAAACTTCCCTTGTCGCTTCATTTCATTCATTTCATCTTCCATCACTGATACCCTTTCTTCCAGTTGATCGCATCGGCTACCGAGGCTTCTGCAATCTTCGCGTAGTTCTCGAAACTTGGCTTTCAGCTCCATCAGCTCCTTTAAGCCCTTCTCTCCATTGGTTATTCTAGTTATCCATTCTTCTAATTTTTTTTCAAAGTTTTTAACTCCTTTGCTGTTGTTTTGAATTTCCTCCCATAGCTCAGAGTAGTTTGATCGTCTGAAGCCTTCTTCTCTCAACTCGTCAAAGTCATCCTCCATCCAGCTTTGTTCCGTTGCTGGTGAGGAACTGCGTTCCTTTGGAGGAGGAGAGGTGCTCTGCTTTTTAGAGTTTCCAGTTTTTCTGCTCTGTTTTTTCCCCATCTTTGTGGTTTTATCTACTTTTGGACTTTGATGATGGTGATGTACAGATGGGTTTTTGGTGTGGATGTTCTTTCTGTTTGTTAGTTTTCCTTCTACCAGACAGGACCCTCAGCTGCAGGTCTGTTGGAGTTTACTAGAGGTCCACTCCAGACCCTGTTTGGCTGGATGTCAGCAGCGGTGGCTGCAGAACAGCAGATTTTCGTGAGACCACAAATTCAGCTGTCTGATAGTTCCTCTGGAAGTTTTGTCTCAGAGGAGTACCTGGCCGAGTGAGGTGTCAGTCTGTCCCTACTGGGGGGGTGCCTCCCAGTTAGGCTGCTCGGGGGTGAGGGACCCACTTTAGGAGGCAGTCTGTCTGTTCTCAGATCTCCAGCTGCATGCTGGGAGAACCACTACTCTCTTCAAAGCTGTCAGTCAGACAGGGACATTTAAGTCTGCAGAGGTTCCTGCTGAATTTTTGTTTGTCTGTGCCCTGAGCACGGAGGTGGAGCCTGCAGAGGCAGGCAGGCCTCCTTGAGCTATGGTGGGCTCCACCCAGTTCGAGCTTCCTGGCTGCTTTGTTTACCTAAGCAAGCCTGGGCAATGGCGGGCGCCCCTCCCCCAGCCTCGCTGCCACCTTGCAGTTTGATCTCAGACTGCTGTGCTAGCAATCAGCGAGACTCCATGGGCATAGGACCCTCCGAGCCAGGTGTGGGACACAATCTCCTGGTGTGCCATTTTCCAGGCCCGTTGGAAAAGCGCAGTATTAGGGTGGGACTGACCCAATTTTCCAGGTGCCATCTGTTACCCCTTTCTTTGACTAGGAAAGGGAACTGCCTGACCCCTCGTGCTTCCTGAGCGAGGCAATGCCTTGCCCTGCTTCTGCTCGTGCACAGTGCACTGCACCGACTGTCCTGCACCCACTGTTTGGCACTCCCTAGTGAGATGAACCCGGTACCTCAAACGGAAATGCAGAAATCACCCGTCTTCTGTGTCGCTCAGGCTGGGAGCTGTAGACTGGAGCTGTTCCTATTCAGCCATCTTGGCTCCACCCCCCCGAAAATGTTTTTAGAGTATGAATTCAAACCCTGAACAAATTTAAAGAATCATTTTTGTGAAATATAATCAAAGATACTCAAAGCTCATTTTGTAGTTGCCTTGTCCCAATCCTAAAAATTACCATTCCTTCAAGAAGTTTTTTGTTTTATTTATCGGAAAATAGCATTAGAAGACAGGTACTGGTGATTGTAGCTACTGGGATGTCACCACTTTTAGTGGTGCCAGCTCTGTCTCTCTCTCTCTCTCTCTCTCTCTGTCTCTCTGTCTCTCTCTCTATATATATATACATCCTAATATAATATATATTATAAACATACACGTATCTATATATTTTATAATATGTGTAAATATAAAATATAATAATATAATGTAATATATATTCTAACCTGTATAAATCTATTCAAATTTATGTATAATTATATATTTACAATTATTTCTCTGTCCATATATATGTAAATGGTATATGTACATATGTAGTTAAGCTAAAAATAACCCCTACTGATATCTCCAACGCTAATTCAATAGAATACAATTTATTCCAGTCTTCCCCTTTCTTCTTTGTAACTTCACTGTCCAACAGTGAGAAACTTGACTCTAGCTATTCACCGTCCACCATTTATTTACTTGTTTGTTCAACCCCAATATACGTGGAAAGGAGTTTCAGAATTATTAAGCCATACCAATTTGAGAAATATTTTTAGCAAGCAGAATATAGCATTTATTTACAGCTTGTTTTGTCTTTAATTGTACAGTTTGCAGTGAAAATATCATACTTAAATCAGTTCCTGTTATTACTCACCCCTTTCGTGAAGTTATTTATGATAGAATTAGATGCTTTTGTCTAAAGTCTGCCAGTCTGCATTCTTTGCTGAGATCTTTGAACCTCTGGGTGTGTGCAAGTGAGTGCATGTGTGTGTGCATGTAAGTTGTATACATTGAAGTTCCTGCTTTATAATATACAGTTCTACAGATTTTTCCACACTCATAAAGGTTCACCACCTCAGAACCATTAGAGAATAGTTTCATTATCCCCAAAATTAGTGTGTGTGTCCTCTTAATCAACTACTTTCCAGTTCTCTCTGGTAACCAATGATTTGTTTCCTATTTATATAACTTTACTCTTTCAATAATATCATATGAATTAATTCTTGTAACATGTCACCCTTTGGGTCTGACATCTTTCTCTTAGCAAAATAAATTTAAAGTTTCCATAATGAATCTAAAATCATTTCAGATAAAATTTTAGATTCATTTTGTTAAGATCCATTTTCCTTTTTTTGGTGACATTTGGAAATGTACAATTGTTCCAGCACTATTCATTGAATTTATTGAGAAAATACTCGTTCTCTACTTGAGACAACTTTGCATCTTTGTGAATAATCATTTGACTGTATTTGTATGGGTTTATTTTAGTGCTATCTATTCCATTTCATTGATCTATGTCTATCATTTACCATTACTACATTGTGTTGATTACTACAGCTTTATGGTAGTTCTTAAAATTAGGCAATATAATTTCTCTGAGCTAATAATTTTTTAATTTAAATTTTACTTGTTCATTACTGGCATATAGGAATGCAATTGACTAAAACATCAATTGCCTTTGTGTACTTTGACTTTTACATACACGCTTTTTAGGTAAGGCTATGGAATGGTAACATATTATCTAAAAAGCATATATATTCTGGCTCACCAAATGCTGATACAATCTTACAGCCTTATTTGTACACAAGAAAAGATTATAAATTTTTATTTTTTATAACAAGATTTTGTTTTGAGAGATGAAAATAGTGAAGTTTGTCCAATTGTATTCATTTTATTGACACATTAATGGAGCATATGAATTGTTTATTCAAAAAAATGGAAGGCATAAACAAATATGGTGGTATCAGAAGAGAGTCGTATAATAATTCTGAATACAATAAAAGCATGGTATAAGTAATCTATAGTACCATCAAATAAGAGCCACGTATATGTGCTCAGAATATGTTAAATTTCTTTATGTATGTTAATTAAACTACTTGTCATTAATGATTCACTTACATATCCAATCAATCTACGTGTTTGGGAAGAATGAATATGGGGAGCCTTACTGAGATAACATGCCAAAATAACTGCAACAGAAGTTTTTTCAAGGAAAATTTGGATGGCTTCCTATAGTGATTGCTCCAATATTATCACTATTAAATTCTAAACCACTAACTCTAAACTGATTGAAGTTAATGTGAAAAACATCATAGTTGAATTTTGCTAAAATTGATGCCAGCTTTAATGTTTGCAGCACAGTAAAACTTTAAGTAGGTAAAATATTACATAATTTTTCTAACATGAAGAGTTACCTGTATACTCAAATATAAATGAAAGTAAAAATGATCAATTTGAGCAATAAAAAGTATCACAGAGAAAATTTTAATGATTAAATTTTATTTTGTAGTAGTTGGAATTCTGTTAAGTAGAAAACTTGGATTAAAAATTTTCAGTTGAGTCAGAAAACTATATCTTGATGCTCAAAATAATGTTTTTTTGTTTTTGTTTTTGTTTTTGTTTTTGAGACAGAGTCTCGCCCTGTCACCCAGGCTGGAGTGCAGTGGCAGGATCTCGGCTCACTGAAAGCTCCGCCTCCCGGGTTCATGCCATTCTCCTGCCTCAGGCTCTTGAGTAGCTGGGACTACAGGCGCCCGCCACCACGCCCCGCTAGTTTTTTGTATTTTTAAGTAGAGACGGGGTTTCACTGTGTTAGCCAGGATGGTCTCTATCTCCTGACTGCGTGATCCACCCTCCTCGGCCTCCCAAAGTGCTGGGATTACAGGCACTAGACACCGCGCCCGGCCGTGTTAATGCTAATTTTGTAATTTTTCTTGAAGTTTGGAATATTGGAATAACAATGGCATTTGTTCTCAGGAGCAGGAACTAGCTAAATGAATGTAAAGGAATCACTCAAACTTCAATACCAAATTTTTCTTATAGATAAAATGTAACAACTTGATCATGTCTTGGGTTTCTCAAAGTTACTGTGAAGGTGGGAAATGCATTATGAGTAGCTATAAATATAAAAAAAGTATATTTAATTCAAGGATTATAAGGTAAGATAAAATTTTGCAGCATTAACTAATGTAGATATATGTATTTTCTTGTCTGTGTTATCTTTTACTTCTCCCTTTATATATTCTGCTGTCTTCAACCATTCCAACTATAACTTGGCTACAATCTGCAGAGAGGTTAGAACATAACTCAAAGCGAAGCCAGAAGCAAGCAAACAAAAATCAAGCCATATTGTGGCTTTCTGGATTCCAATGTCAAGGACCTCCCATAAATAGCAGTTTTGGTAGAATACTTGCCTAACCTCTTGTCCTGTTGATTTTCTTTTTCTCTCCTGTGGGCTGAGAAAGGAATAAAATCAGAAATCAATCTGAAGACTTAAGTTCTGAAGTGAGGTTTTGAACAATCCCAACACCCTACTCCTCTCAGAACAAAACCCTGAAGGTGGTAGTGATAAAACCATGGATAAGTTTGGGTACTGAGAAATTGAACAATCGAGTGCCTTATTTCTCAGATAGGACTTGGCAAGGAAGATAATGTCCTATCCTCACCAATCAATGTGGTGTATTAGCAGATTAGATTTGGCTGTAAGTTGTATTTGAAGCATCCCATTAAGTATTTTCTGGGCCCTCTCATTCTTGAAAATAACTAAATTCTTCTCTTTTTTAAAAGAAATATTTACGCAATTATTAAGAAGTAAAGGAGAACCCAAACTGTCTAATGACTATGATGAGAATTCATTGCAGTAGAAATCAGTGTACACCAAAAACTTGGAACAAGGATACCCTAAAGGGTGCCAATGAGAAAGTACAAAGATAGCATGAATGGTATGCATAATTTTTAACAAATGCCCGCTTAGACAGACATCAAACAATGGTGAATGACTCCATGTTTGTATGGTCAAAATGAAGAGATAATGAAATTTGTAAAATCTTATCCTATTTGTGATCGGAGTTCAAAAATCACAAAAATCACAGTTAATTGCCATACAAAGAGATTCTTTTTTTTTTTTTTTAACAATGCTCAAAGAGATGGAGAATAATCAGAACAAATTTCACAGGGACTACACTAGGTAGACAAGATACATTAGACAAATAGCAGGTGAGTTCTAATTTTCTCTAGAGTCAAATTATCAAAATCTAGTTGTTCAAGTTTCAATTTTCCTTAGAGTCAAATAATCAAAGTTTAGTTGCTCAATTAGGATGGAAGCAGACCCCTGTAGATATAAAGTCTAATAGAAATCTGAGAAGTACCTTTTTATGAAAGGTTCTTGGAAGACACGGTTTGATGAACAAAATTGACATCTGCAAGGATACACAAAGTTCCTTGACACTAATGAGTGGTACCAGGGTTGGCAAGCAAGCCTTCAGCGAATAGCTCAAAGGCTGGTGACGTGTAGCCCTGCCACAGCCTACGCTCTCAATGTGTCTGTCAAATGTTGGGTTTGTATGTGTTTTGGAGTCTAGTAGCTGAGGCCAATAAGAAACACATGTATTCTGTTGAGGAGTGACATACATTCTCATGAAAAGAGGGATCACACTCCATGGTTTTATCATGGCAAAATACATGTTATTCATGTGGCAAATTTTGTAAGTTTTTGGAATCATTTAAAAGCTACACGACGCTCCTGATCTTAATGCCCTATCCCTTGAAATGAAGATGCCACTCCAAAAAGAAAAGGGGGAAGGAAATTATGAATTGAGTAAGATTTTGTGAAATCAACAAAGATTATGTTTTCTGCCATCAAGTTGACAAGACACTTTAAATAGAAATTTAGTGATTTTATAAACTAATAATCTCTCTTTATATTTGGTACTCCTCAATATGGATATTAATATCTCCATACAAATAAAAACAAAAACAATAAACACTAAAAAAATTGTAGTTCCAAAGAATAGATATGAAAATGATAATTTGAAAAATTCTCACATTTAGCACTATCTTAAAACAGAAAAGATATAAATGTAGATAAGTAAATAGAACAGTATTCAGATAGATATATAAAAAATACAAGGAAATGTGAGTTTTATTTTAAATGTCAAGTAATTTAAGATGAAAGATGGTTATATTGTTACCAAAATTTGAATATTTGCCATATTGTGTAGTCACTAATATTTTATAGTGTTAATCAGAACAATAGGTTTGTATTTTACCATCATTTAAAAGATAGTAATAATATTTACTTAATAAGCCTACTGAAAGTTCTCATGTATTTTAGAAATGGATCTCACATTTCAATATCAACATAAACCGAGTAGCACCTTGACTGTGAAAGATTTTAAGCCACTACATATAAGCAAGTGTTTTGAAACAGTTGTTGTACTGATATTTATTGCACACATGATATTGTGTACATGATAACTGTGTTCATGATAATTGCAGAGAATTACCCACAAGGCTCATGTAAGTAGTTTTGACTTAAATATATTCATTTGGCTGAAATATTTAAATTTGTTTGATGTGAGTTGAAGGCAGACATTACCTGCATTAAGATGGAAGTGAACACACTCTATAGGGAAAGTCAAGGATCTTTATAATTTGAATTCATAATTGGTAACTTAAAAGAAGATTAGTAACTTCTATTGTCCTTATTTACTTCACTGAGGATACTAAAGTCAAAATCATAACTTCTATTCTCTTATACCAGTGGAGTGTCCCAAGCTTGGGATTAGGTACTTTTATGTTTAAGTCTATAATCAAAGTCCCTGAACAAATAATATTAACTTTAATAATTCTAGGTGGATCGGTAGATAGATGATGTCATTATATTATTATATTGTTGTTATGTCAATATATAGCTAAGATATTATATATGTAAGAGGTATATCTTTTGATTTATTTTTTAGTCTTTTTAAAAATCTCATCTCTGAAATAATTCAATGACTTCAATATGTTTTGCAGCCCTAATGTTCAATAATTTGCTTAGTATTATTTGATGAAGGACTTTGAGAAATATCAGTTTTGTCAGTGTGAATGATAATCTTAATTTAAGGGGTGATGTTTTTCATCAAAAGAGAACTGCTTGAGATAATGATAAAGCAACAGTTCTAGAACTGGGTATAACTGGATTTAATTTCCAGCACCAACAACACTTCTCAGCTATGAGAATTCTGGCAGCCTATTCCATAAACTGAAGCTTTTCATACATACATTTATATCAAATGTTAATTGTGAGAAATTACAAGGAATGCATAAAAATATTTAGCCCAATGAATCATTCATGATAGGCACTCCATAAGTGGCAGCCATTATCATAGTGCCAGAGCATAGATATTAAGTATGTCAAACAGTGTCTCAGTCTGTGCTTTCAACAGATAGATATTGAGCAAATTGAGCAGATCTATCAATACCTGTATTAACAGTCAATACTATTTTTGGAGTCTTATTATATACAGTAACTTTATAAGAGGCAAGACTTGATCTTCAGTATATGTAACTGCATGTGAATTATGTTGTCAGAGATCTCTACTTCTCCCTCAAAGGTAAGGTTGGGAGGATTTAATAGCCCTATTAAGTGCTTTGAGCTCCTTGGAGAAATGATACCACAGAAATGCAAAAGGTTATTTGCACATGCATCACTGAAATATCTTAGGTACCCATGGAATAGTATTTTGGTTAGCCTTCTACCACAGTAGAATGACAATGGGAATTGACTATTCTACATGAATGCATATTTGGTGCAATTTTGGTTAAAAGAAAAAAAAAGTCAAACTTCAAGGCCAAAGAAGGTGTTTCCTGAGTAATGAAGAGCTTTTGAATGCTCTGCATCACATACCCCGAGAGTAATGAACAGCTTTGATCATGATCTGAATCGCATATCCAAACAATCCGATTCTAATAATTGCTGATTCCTTTTATGTAATGGCCAGATTGAACACTTCAAAGACATAACTACCTTGATGGATAAATTCATTGACTGAAGATTGCTGGGAGCTTTATAAAGGTTATTGAAAAAGTGCCAGCTAATCAAATGACCACTTAGACCAATATTTCATTGCAGCATACATAAATACATATGCTTAAATTCCTCTTAACCCATTAGCAATTTACTGGTAGTTGGTTTTTCAATTTTTATTTACTTTGATATGACATAAAAAGTGACACAGTTTTACTATGAAAACTTTTTAAACCAGCCATTGGTAAATTATAGTAACTACATTTAAAATTATTTGTTGGAAAAAACATACAATGCATTTGTGTAATGCCTCCCTCTCCCTGCTTGAGTCCTTAAATTACAAAGTTTGTATTGTCAAGCCTGCAGGAAATTTTCTAAACAAAAGAACTCTTTTCTCCCTGTACATGCTTAGCTTCACTATAGTTCAGTTAATCATACACAAATAAAGACAGGAAAATAATTTCAAAAGTAAAATTAGAATACTGTATTTTGTGACAAAACTATACTAAAAATAAATTGCAAATAATTGGGACAAAATTATATTAATTACACATAGAGAAAATGACTTTATTGCTTCTAATATTACAAATTAAAATCTAGTTTGACCATGAAGCAACTTTGTTGATCATAAAGGATTTCTTTTTCAATGCTAAGAAGATGGATTTTCATAATTATACCCATTTAAATATTATAATGGCAAAAATTACTATGCATCATCGTTTATACTGAGGTTTCTGACTCATATACAACAGCACAAAATACATTATTGCCACCAGTTAATATCATCTGAAAGATGTGATAGGCTTAGCAACTACTTATCTCTTGTTCTTAAGAGAAAATTTTCTTCCTTCTGCATTTAGCCACAAGATTAGCTAGCACTTCCAGCACTTCATATCTGGTCTTTCTTGCACCTCACTGAACTCACAGAACTGAGAGATTTATCTGTTGAAAGCCTTGTCACAGTTCCAGCCTCTGCCTCATCTTAATCCTTCACATCCTCTCCCAAGCTCCACACTTCTCTCCACTCCAGAGCTTCTGCAGGGGCCTACTATTGTTATAAATTGCCCAGTGGAATCTAGAACCGAATTTGCTCTCAAATGTGGTTGCATTATTTTTCTGTCTTTTATGTTCAAAGTACTAACATTAGCATCTAAATGCAGCTATGTTGCTACTCATCCTCAGATACTCCAAGGATTCCTCAGATACTCAAAGGATAATGCATCAAAGTCTGCAGAGATTATCTGTATAATTATCCTAGTCATTCAATATATAATTCAAAATAAAATACAGTATTGCAAGTGGTGCAAGTGGACATGACCGTGAAAGGAGGCTTTTATTGTCACATAATATATTAATCACTTGCCACACCTACAAAACCTCCTCCCACCAAATCTAAGAAATATAAATGATGATGCTCAAATATCTCACACTGGGGAAAATAAGAAAAATAAGGAAAAATCTGTAAATTGGTTATCTCTTCTGTAAAGTTTCAGGGAAAGAAGAAATCAACAAATACAGCAGCAATGCCATCTCCATGAAGCTACCAATGACTTTCTTCACAGAATTGGAAAAAACTACTTTAAAGTTCATATGGAACCAAAAAAGAGCCTGCATTGCCAAGTCAATCCTAAGCCAAAAGAACAAAGCTGGAGGCATCACGCTATCTGACTTCAAACTATACTACAAGGCTACAGTAACCAAAACAGCATGGTACTGGTACCAAAACAGAGATATAGACCAATGGAACAGAACAGAGCCCTCAGAAATAATACCAAACATCACAACTATCTGATCTTTGACAAACCTGACAAAAACAAGAAACGGGGAAAGGATTCCCTATTTAATAAATGGTGCTGGGAAAACTGGCTAGCCATATGTAGAAAGCTGAAACTGGATCCCTTCCTTACACCTTATACAAAAATTAATTCAAGATGGATTAAAGACTTAAATGTTAGACCTAAAACCATAAAAACCCTAAAAGAAAACCTAGGCAGTACCATTCAGGACATAGGCGTGGGCAAGGACTTCATGTCTAAAACACCAAAAGCAATGGCAACAAAAGCCAAAATTGACAAATGGGATCTAATTAAACTAAAGAGCTTCTGCACAGCAAAAGAAACTACCATCAGAGTGAACAGGCAACCTACAGAATGGGAGAAAATTTTGCAATCTACTCATCTGACAAAGGGCTGATATCCAGAATCTACAAAGAACTCAAACAAATTTACAAGAAAAAAACAAGCAACCCCATCAACAAGTGGGTGAAGGATATGAACAGACACTTCTCAAAAGAAGACATTTATGCAGCCAAAAGACACATGAAAAAATGCTCATCATCATTGGCCATCAGAGAAATGCAAATCAAAACCACAGTGACATACCATCTCACATCAGTTAGAATGGCGATCATTAAAAAGTCAGGAAACAACAGGTGCTGGAGAGGATGTGGAGAAATAGGAACACTTTTACACTGTTGGTGGGACTATAAACTAATTCAACCATTGTGGAAGACAGTGTGGCAATTCTTCAGGGATCTAGAACTAGAAATACCATTTGACCCAGCCATCCCATTACTGGGTATATACCCAAAGGACTATAAATCATGCTGCCATAAAGACACATGCACACATATGTTTATTGTGGCACTACTCACAATAGCAAAGACTTGGAACCAACCCAAATGTCCAATAATGATAGACTGGATTAAGAAAATGTGGCACATATACACCATGGAATACTATGCAGCCATAAAAAATGATGAGTTAGTGTCCTTTGTAGGGACATGGATAAAGCTGGAAACCATCATTCTCAGCAAACTATCACAAAGACAAAAAACCAAACACTGCATGTTCTCACTCATAGGTGGGAATTGAACAATGAGAACACATGGACACAGGAAGGGGAACATCACACACCAGGGCCTGTCGTGGGGTGGGGGGAGGAGGGAGGGATAGCATTAGGAGATATACCTTATGTAAATGACGAGTTAATGTGTGCAGCACACCAACATGGCACATGTATGCATATGTAACAAACATGCAGGTTGCACACATGTACCCTAGAACTTAAAGTATAATAAAAAAAAAAGTATATATATATATATAAAAGAAAACAGAAAAAAACATTTTTAAGTAAGAGTGGGAGCAGGAAGCGGCAGAGAGAAAAAACAAAAAGAGATATCTCAGGTGTATCTTGGGATTTAAAATTGTTCTTAAGGGATATATGTACCTGGCATCCCATGTTGGGACTTTAAAGGCAAGTTTCTATAAACCAGTATTAAATCTTGCATCATTATTTCAATCCATATAGATTATTGATTATATGCTTAATTGGAATAATGCTATTTTAAGAAATGTGGAAACAAATGGTTATAGAGCATGAATTCTCCTGACTTGAGACATGTTTGAATTTTGGTTCTAACACATACTAAATAATTGTAAATGACACACAAAACTTCAATCACTCAGCCATTTAATAAGGCAATACTAAGAATAATATTGAGCAAAGTAGATACATCACTGCCATCATAGATCTTGTGATCTGGAGGAAAAATTACTAGAGATAAGAGCTCTCATAAAGAGAACATTGTATTTGTCAGCCACATGTAAGATATATAATCTAATTTAATCATCAAAACAAGCCCATGAAATGTTCACTATTATAGTTCTCAATAGATAAGATAACCAAGAAATTAAATCACATACACAGAAAATATAAAAACAGGGATTCTTTGTCAAACCATCAGATTTTATGCCATGTAATCTCTACTACAAACCAAGTTTCTAAACCTCAGTTTCCTCCTCTAAAAACTGAGGATTATGAAATTAATTACTCTACAAGGTTTCTGTAAAAATAGAATGACATAATCCATTAAAAGGACCTATCACAATGTTTGGCACATAAAATGTGTCTGATCAGCGTTATATACCATAATTTTTTTTTATTACCACATGATTAGATTCTCAGGGGATCACACACACAAAAAAATAGTGCATTTAATTTCTAGGACTTCTTGCCACCTGCACCCAAGATTTTCTCTCAGGTTTGGTTTTTGAAGTAACCCATGCAAAAACACTACAAAGAGCAGTTTGGCATCTCATTACAGTTTTCTTTTGTTTTCTTTTTTTTTGCAAAATTGAGATGATAATATTTTTTCCCTCTTTTGCAGTGCACTTAAAATATACCTTGAATAAGGTGACATCTCTCCCCTTTGAAAAACCTCAAATAATTTCTGTTTTGGCTATATAAATCTACAGTTTTTTATACTAACATTTTTACTTTACTCAGTGTTGGTTTATATACTAGTCTAATTTCATGCTGCTGATAAAGACATACCTGAGACTGGGCAATTTACAAACGAAAGAGGTCGTATGGACTCACAGTTCACATGGCTGGGGAGACCTCACAATCATGGCAGAAGATGAAAGGCACATCTCACATGGCAGCAGACAAGAGAAGAGAACTTGTGCAGGGAAACTCCCCTTTATAAAACTGTCAGATCTCACGAGACTTATTCACTATCATGAGAATAGCACAGGAAATTTCCACCCCTGTGATTCAATTATCTCCCACTTGATCCTTCCCACAGCACGTGGGAATTATGGGAATTACAATTCAAAATGGGATTTGGGTGGGGACAAACCAACCCATATCATTTTGCCCATGGCCCCTCCCAAGTCTAACGTTCTCACATTTCAAAAGCAATCATGCCTTCCCAACAGCCCCCTAAAGGCTTAACTCATTTCAGCATTAACTCAAAAGTCCACAGTCTAAAGTCTCATCTGACACCAGGCAAGTCCTTCTGCCTATGAGCCTGTAAAATAAAAAGCAAGTTAGTTACTTCCTATATATAATGGGAGTTCAGGCATTGGGTAAATACAGCCATTCCAAATGCAAGAAATTGGCCAAACAAAGAGGCTATAGGCCCCATGCAAGTCCAAAATCCAACAGGACAGTCAATTCTTAAAGCACCAAAATGACCCCCTTTGACTCCATGTCTCACATCCAGGTAATGCTGATGCAAAGGGTGGGTTCCCATGGTCTTGGGCAGGTCCACCCATGTGGCTTTGCAGGTTAAAGGCTCCCTCACAGCTACTTTCATGGGCTGGTGTTGAGTGCCTGCGGCTTTTCCAGGTGCACAGTGCAAGTTGTCGATGGAGTTACCATTCTGGGGTATGGAGGATAATGGCCCTCTTCTTTTCACTCCACTAGGCAGCGCCCCAGTGGGGACTCTTGTGTGGGTGCCCACCCCACACTTCCCTTCCACACTGCCCTGCCCCTGCAGCAAACTTCTACCTGGATATCCAGGTGTTTCCATACATCTTCTAAAATCTAGGCAGGAGTTCCCAAACCTCAATTCTTGACTTTTGTACACCTGCAGGCTCAATACCACTTGGAAGCTTCCAAAATTTGGGGCTTGCACTCTGAAGCCATGACCCAAATATATGTGGATCTGGAGAGGCTGGGACATAAGACACCAAGTCCCTAGACTGCACACAGCAGCGGGACCCTGGGCCCAGCCCATGAAACCATTTTTTCCTCCTATGTTCTCATGTCTGTGATAGGAGAGGCTGCCATGAAGACCTGTGGCATGCCCTGGAGACATGTTCCCCATTGTCTTGGTGATTGACATTCAGCTCCTTGTTACTTATACAAATTTCTGCATCTGGCTTGATTTTCTCCTCAGAAAATGGGATTTTCTTTCCTACCAAATTACCAGGCTGCAAATTTTCTGAACTTTTATGCTCTGTTTCCCTTTAAAAACTGAATGCCTTTAACAGCACCCATGTCACCTCCTGAATGCTTTGCTGCATAGAAATTTCTTTTGTCAGATATCCTAAATCATTTCTCTCAAGTTCAAAGTTTCACAAATCTCTACGGAAGGGGCAAAATGCTGTCAGTCTCTTTGCTAAAGCATACAAGAGTCACCTTATGCCAGTTTCCAACAAGTTCCTCATCTCCATCTGAGACCACCTCAGCGTGGATTTTATTATTTCATTATCAGCATTTTTGTCATAGCCATTCAACAAGTCTCTAGGAAAGTTCCAAACTTCCCCACATTTTCCTGTCTTTTTCTGATTGCTCCAAACTGTTCCAACCTCTGCCCCTTACCCAGTTCCAAAGTTGCTTCCACATTTTTAGGTATCTTTACAGCAGCGCCCCACTCTACTGGCACCAATTTACTGTATTAGTCTGTTCTCATGCTGCTAATAAAGACATACCCAAGACTGGGTAATTTATAAAGGAAAGAGGTTTAATGGACTCACAGTTCAACATGACTGGGGAGGCCTCACAATCATGGTGGAAGGCAAATGAAGAGCAAAGTCTTATCTTACATGGCTTTAGGCAAGAGAGAAAATGAGATTTGGATGGAGACACAGCCAAGCCATATCAGTTTATATCTAGTTTCAAAGGGGAAATTAAAATATGTTCATTCATTAATATTTATTCATTCATTTATTCAACAGATTTTTATAGAGCACCTTCTAAATGTCTCCCAATAATGGGAAAGATGATGAACAGGTCTGACTCAGTTTAAAAGGAACTTATATTCCATGGGAAAAGACACATCAGAAACTGGAAAATCACAATATTGTATGAAAATGATTTCTAGACAATGGAATTCACCATTCTGTATAAATAAATGAGAAAAGCTTTTAACCAGAGGCCAGGGTAGAAAAAACTTCCCTGAAGAGACAATTTCTAGGTTAGGAACAGAAAAAAGAGTAACAGCCAAGCACAGAAGGGTATAAAGAAGCAAAAAACATTTCAAACATTGGGAATCACAGTGGCAAAGGCCACGCACATTCTGATAATAAAGTTTAATATAGATGGGATGTCAACTGACCTTCAGAGAATTAAATAATTCATGGGAAAAGTGAAATATATTTCACTTTGAAAAGTGAAATATACTGTACAGGTGTAAAGTATTATTATCTCTAATAAATTCTCTCTGGTGGGGAAAAGTGAAAAAATACAGGATTAAAAGTCTATTTAATTTCAAACACAGTATTTTTTTTTCCCAAGGCTATAGGCAAAGCATGTAGTTAAGTTTAAATGCTTTTTATTTCTTTTAAATTCCCCCTTTTATTTTGCATTGTGATATTTTGGTACTGCTCTAGAAATTTTTTGGAAAGATTGCATATAACTACTTTTCCCCATAGGGATTTTCTGAAATTTAGTTACATTTGTATCCAGCCCAATTATCTAGTAGGAGGAAATGTTATGAGTGCTATACACATTTATTCAGGGCAAAGTTGTCATAACTGCATAAGTAACAATCAGAAACTCATACATGATGAAATATTTCACTGATACATAATTTACAAAAGATCAGAGAGGGGAGTGAGGGAATTGACTATCTCATGAGAGGAAAGTCAGTATATCATAGATTTCCAGCACCACTTTGGGGAAAGAGCCTTCTAATGATGAACACTGCTGGGTAGATACAGAGCAGAGATTCTGAACACTTGCCCTTCGACAGGATATGCTAGAATTATGTGTGGCTCAAAAATATAAGACCTTTCCCTCAGAGATGCTGATTCTGTGCAGGAATTTATAGTTTTATTTTATTTTTTTTAATTTTAATAGGTTTTTGGATACAGATGGCTTTTGGTTAAAAAACAAGTTATTTAGTGGTGGTTTCTGAAATTTTAATGCAATCATTTGTGAAATCTGCTGCATTTGGAACCCTTTTAAGTATAAAATATAATTGACTTTTGACAGCATGTACTCTGAGCTTCCACCTCTCTGTTGCCAATTGGTGAAAATGCGCCCATCCTGCTCTTGTGACAATGGAGTTTCTAGATTCAAATGATAATTCCTTCTAAAGAATATAGAGTCTACAGAGCCATAATGATGAGGTCTTATTCCTCTGGGAATAACAGTACATTTAGGGGATAATAATGTAGTCTACTACACTCAGTTTTTGTATTTTTATGTGTGTAAACTATAAACATGTACTTTTGTCCTAATGTATGATAAATATCTGACATACATAAACTACTAATGGATATGATAATGCTAGATTATATATTAATTTAATGATACTGATTAATGCTATAAAATTCACATAGTTCTCACTGTAATTGAACATGCTACATTTTAAATTAAAAATTTGCTAAAATAATTTTGTGATATTGCATTTAAAGGTTTAACGTCCAAGTTTTGTTTACTTGCATATCTGGTTATATTGGCTATCATAAATGGAAAAGATATATAGCAGATTATGTATATCCAAATGGAAGAAGGGTGTCCTTCGCTGTACACTCTAAATCACTGAACATCTTTTTCAGTCTTATATCACATTAGGCAAAAATTTTTCTCAAATATGTTGATTTTTTATTCACAACATTTTCAAAACCAACCATAACTCTTTATTTGAAAGATTTTTACATAGGATAGAATGTTTGTTTCCAAAATTTCTGCTCCCCGCCCCACAGAACATACCTGCTAGTTTTTATTTTTGAACTTCAGCATAATTTTAAGTAGTAAATTGCCTAGCAATGGAAACATTTTAAAAACATGCATTTTAAAAAATGCTTTCTATATAACATAATATTTTTTTAAATAAGAATTGCTTGCTCTTTATCTTTCTAAAAATGTTTCCCTTGCTTTAAAGGGAATGATTATGTATTCCATTTCTCTTTCAAAATCTCTGTTACATACTCCTAACCGGTCTGTTGTTATGACAGGTATAGTCAACAAATGTGGAATAGTCAAGTTTTGTTAACTCATCTAAAGTACTACATGAACAGTTAACCAGCATCCCTATGTGAAGTAAAAAACCTTTCTGATAAATTCTCCTCTTGTTAAGTGGTATTATAAAGCATGGTAATAATTGTTTTTTATCTTTAGTTAACTATATTGATAACCTCCTTAAAACTTAAACTTTAAATTATGTGTTACATTGAATTACCTCTACATTATGATGTTAATTCGTTTCATAGGTTCATCAATTTTTCTATTTCATATCAGTTAGATAAATTAATACACCATAAGGCTTTTTAACTTCAATTTTTCTTGGTAAAATGTTAAAAAATAACTATTCTTGAATAGATTATTCTTTTTTAACCTCATAATAGTTCCATTAGACAGCTTATATATACTAAGACTGTCAAAACTATCCTCTTCTTATTCACGTATGCTGACATGAAATATTTGTTTATAATAATTACTTTAAAGTGTCATACACTCTTTGGGGGTTCAGTGCCTTAAAGTTGTGGGATGTGATATGTAAGTCCACATAACCTGGAATACACTGCAGTAGGCTGTAGCAATGAAGAATGTAGCTGTCACTATGCTGTCCTCCAGGTTTCCCATATCAGGTGACTTGCATGTAACAGGCAACCACCTTTCAAACAAGCAAAACCATGTTTTCAGATTTAAACATAATTATAAAAATTATTTCCTATATTATTTCCACACCAACTATTCTCTGGTGCACACTGACAGAGTTTTATGATGCAACTTTGAGCAGTATGCCCCTAGAGGAAAATTCAAATTGCCTTTCTTACCCAAACTTCTACAATATGTTTCCATCCTGCTCCTTATTCCTCATTTTGGCCAATGCTACAGGAAAGAAACAACAAACAAAATCAAGACACAGAAGAAGAAACAAGAAGTCCACATAAATAACTTATTATTTTAAAAATTCCTTTGAGAAAGTCTTTTAACTTTAAATTTTTATTGGTTTGTGTTAAATGCCTTAAGACATAATTCACATTCCATGTAATTATTCTAGGTAAAGTTGACAATTCAATGACTTTTAAAACACACAGTTGTGAAAATATGACCACCATCAAATTTTAAGATACTTTTATCACCCCTCCAAAAAAAAAAAAACCCTGACATTAGTAATCAATTTCCATCTTCCAATCTGACCTCTGCCTTCAGGCTTTAGCAGCACTAATCTACTTATTGTCTCTATACATTTGCCTATTCTGGACATTTCGTATAAATAAAATCACATGATGTTTTCTTTTTGTAATTGGCATCTTTTACTTAGCATGCTGTTTTCAAGGTTCATCCATAGCTTAGTGGACATTATTACTCCATTCTTAGTTATTGCCTAATAATATCCCACTCTGTGAATATACCATATTTTCAAGACTCATTCATCAGTTGATGAACACTTGGATTTATTTCTACTTTTTGGCTATCATAATAATGCTGCTCTGAATATTTGTGTACAAATATTTATGCAGACATACATTTTTATTTTTGTTCAGTATAAATGTAGACATGGAATTGCTGTATGCTGAGAACTCTATATTTAAGAGTTTAAAGAACCATCACGGTTTTTTCCAAAGCAACTGTGCCACATTACATTACTATACACACACACACACACACACACACACACACACACACACACACACACAATGTATGATGGTTCCAATTTCTTCATATCCTCATTGATATCATTTGGATGTTTATCACTTCCAAATCTCATGTTGAAATGTGATCCCCAGTGTCACAGGTGGGGCCTGGTGGGAGGTGTTTGGGTCATGGGAGTAGATCCCTTATGAATGGCTTGGTGCTGTCTTCATGATAATGAGTGAATTCTCATTCTATCCGTTCATGTGAGAGCTGGTTATTTAAATGTGTGACACCTCCCCTCATTTCTCTCTCACCCCCTATCCCATGATGCAATACACAGGTGGATCCCCCTTTGCCTTTTGCCACTATTGTAATCTTCCTGAGGCCTCTCCAGAGGCAGCTGCTGGCACTATTCTTCTCTCGTACAAACTGCAGAAACATGAGCCAAATAAGCCCCTTTTTCCTTATAAATTATATGGTCTCACTTCTTCCTTCACAGAAATGCAAAATGCACTAACACACGCATGAACTCTTACTATCACCAGTTATTTTTTTGTAGCCATCTCATTGAATGTGGACTGGTATCTCATTGCAGATTTGATTTGCATTCCTCTAATGGTCAATGATTTTGAGTATATTTTCATGGCTTATTGGACATTTGTGTATCTTTGGACAAATATCTATTCATATATTTTGCCCATTTAAAAAATTATCTTGAGGTAAAAATATACATACATAATTTGTCACCTTTACCATCTTTAAGTGTACAGTCCATTGGTAGTAAAACATGTGTATACTTTTTCTTTTCCTCTTTATCTCCCTTCCCCACTCCCCTTCTCTGCCTCTGTAACCACCACTCTACTCTCTGTCTTCATGAGATCCAATTTTTTAGCTCCTGCCTATGAATGAGAACATACAATATTTGTCTTTTTGTGCTTGGCTTATTTAGCTGAACATAATGACTTCCAGTTCAATCCATGTTGCTGAAAATAACAGTGTTTTATTCTTTTTTTATGGTTGAATAGTTTTCCATTGTGTATATATACCACATTTTCTTTATCCATTCATCAACTGATGGACACCGAGGTTGATTTCATATTTTGACTATTGTGACAGTGCTGAAATAAACATGGGAGTGCAGATGTATCTTTGATACATCAATTTCCTTTTGTTTTTGAATATATACCAAATAGTGGAATTGCTGGATCAAACAGAAGTTCTATTTTCAGTTTTTTTAAAGGAACCTGCATACTGTTCTACATAGTGTTTGTACTAACTTACATTCCCATCAACAGTGTATGAGGGTCCCCCTTTCCCCAAATCTTCTCTAGCATCTGTTACTGGCTATCTTTTGATATAAGCCGCTGTATCTGGAGTGAGATAAAATCACGTTGTGGTTTTAATTTGCATTTCTCTAATGATTAGTGGTGCTGAGAATTACTTTCATACACCCATGGCCATGTGTATGTTTTCTTTTGGGAAATGTCTGTTCTGATCTTTTGTCGATTTTTTAATTAGCTTTTTTTTTTTTTTGCTCTTGAGTTGTTTGAGCTCCTTATATATTACAGTTATTAATTCTTTGTTAAATGGGCAGTTCATAAATATTTTCTCCCATATGATGCGTTGTCTATTAACTTTTTTGCTTGTTTCCTTTTCTGTACAGAAGATTTTCAGCTTGATGGAATCCCAAGTATCTATTTTTGCTTTGGTTGCCTGTACTTTTGAGGTTACGTAAAAAAAATCTTTGCCCAGACTAATATTTTTTTTCTAGTAGTTTCATAGTTTCAGGTTTTAGATTCAAGTCTTTAGTCCGTTTTTATTTGATTTTGTGTATGGTGAGTGTATCAGCCTGTTTTCACACTGCTGATAAAGACATACCCAAGACTGGATAATTTACAAACAAAAAGAGGTTTATTGGGGGGTGGAGGGGTAGGGGAGCGATAGCATTAGGAGAAATACCTAATGTAGATCACGGGTTGATGGGTGCAGCAATCCACCTTTGCTCACTTATGCCTATGTAACAAACCTGCACGTTCTGCACATGTACCCCAGAACTTACGGTATAATAAAAAAAGAAAAGAAAGAAAAGGAAAAGAGGTTTAATGGACTCACAGTTCCACATGGCTGGGGAGGCCGTAAAATCACAGAGGAAGGAGGAAGTCACGTCTTACAAAGTGGCAGACAAGAGAGAATGAGAGCCAAGCAAAAGGGGAAACTCCTTATAAAATCATCAGATCATGAGGCTTATTCACTACCATGTATGAGGGAAACCACCCCTATGATTCAATTATCTCCCACCGGGTCCCTCCCACAACACGTGGGAGTTATGGAAGCTACAACTTGAGATTTGGGTGAGGACACAGCCAAACCATATCAGTGAAAGATAAGAACTTAGTTTCATTCTTCTGCATATGGATGAGCATTGAAAAAACTCTCCTTTCTCCATTGCAAGTTCTTAGCACTTTTCTTGAAAATGAGTCAGTGGTAAATGTGTGGATTTATATCTATGTTCTCTATTCTGTTTCAGTGGCCTATGTGTCTATTTTGATGCCAGTACCATGCTATTCTGGTTAATATATCTTTGTAATAAATTTTGTAATCAGGTAATGTGATGCCTCAAACTTTGTCCTTTTTGTTCAGGATTGATCCGGCTATTTAGAGTCTTTTGTGGTTCCATATAAATTTTAGGATTTGTTTTATATTTCTGCAAAGAATGTCATTGGTATTTTGAAAACGATTGCATTGAATCTATAAATTGCTTTGAGTAATATTTCCATTTTAAAAATATTAATTCTTCTGATCTATGAGCATGGAATTTTTTTTTGTGTCTCCTTTAATTTCTTTTATCATAGTTTTATAGTTTTCCTTGAATAGATATTTTATTTCTTTGGTTAGATTTATTCCTAGGGATTTCATCTTTTCGCAACTATTGTAAATGGGATTGCTTTCTTGATTTCTTTTTCAGATCTTTAGCTGTTGGCATATAAAAATGCTACTGATTTCCATATCTTGCTTGTGTTTCTTGCAACTTTGCTGAATTCATTTATCAATTTGGTGGAGTCTTTAGGATTTTCTATCTATAAATATCACACTATCTGTGCACCCGGCTAATTTGACTTCTTCCTTTCCAATTTGGATGCCCTTTATGTCTTTGTCTTGCCTAATTTCTTTAGCCAAGACTTCCAGTATTATGGTGAATAATAGTGAAAGTGTGCATCCTTGTCTTATTCTAGCATTTAAAAGAAAGGCATTTGATTTATCCCCATTCAGTATGATAGCTGTATTTTATAAATGATCTTTATTATTCTGAGGCATTTTCCTTCTATACCCATTTTGACGAGCATTTTTGTCATAAAGGGATGTTTTTATCAAATGCTTCTTCAGCATCTATTGAAAGAATTATATAATTTTTGTTCTTGATTCTGTTAATGTAGTGTTTTGCATTTATTGATGTGTATATGTTGAACCATCCTTGCATCCCCAGGCTGAATCCCAGTTAATCACGATGAATGATATTGTTAATGTTTTGTTGCATTCTGTTTGTTAGTATGTTGTTGAGGATTTTTGCAACAGTGATACTGCCCTGTAGTTTTGTTATTGTTTTCATTGTTGTTGTTTCCTTGTCTGGTTTTGGTATCAGGATTATACTGGCCTTATGGAATGAGTTTGGAAGTATTCCCTCTTCCTACATTTTTTTGGATATTTTGAGTAGGACTAGTATCAGCTTTTCATTAAAAGTTTAGTAGAATTCAGCAGTCAATCCATCAAGTCCTAGGTTTTCTTTGGAGAGTTTGAATTACAGCTTTAATCACATTACTTGTTACTGATTTGTTAAGGTTTTCTGTTTCTTCATGGTTCAGTCTCATAGGTTGTAGGTGTCCAGGAATTTATCCATTTCTTCTAGGTTTTCCAATTTGTTGGCATATAGTTGTTAATAATAGTCTCTAATGAGTGTTTGTATTTCTTAGGTCTCAGTTGTTATATCTTCTACATGTATAGGCTGAAAATGAAGGAGTGAAAACAGATATTTTATGCAACTGAAAACCAAAAAAGAGCAGAAGTAGCTATAGTCATATCGGATGAAATAGACTCCAAATCAAAGACTAAAATAAGATAAGGAAGATCACTATATCATGATAAAAGAGTCAATTCAGCAAGAAGATATAACAATTATGCATATAAATGGAACCAACACTGGAACTCCTAAATATATAAAACAAACATTAATAGATTAAAGGGAGTGACAGATTGCAATACAATAACAGTATGAAATGTTAATACCTCATTCTCAGTAATGAACAGAAATGAGAGAAAATCAACAACAACAACAAAGTGAAGTTAAGCTACATGCTAGATCTAGTAAACCTAAGTGACATTTATAGAACAGCACTGCTACAGAATACACAGTCTTTTCATCAGCACATTGAGCATTTTTCAAAACAGACTATATCTTAGGTTAGAAAGAAGTCTATACAAATTTAAGAAAAAGCAGAAATCATATTGACTATCTTCTCTTACCACACTAGAATAAAACTGCAGATCAATACCAAGAGGAACCTTGTAAAACATACAAACACATGGAAATTAAACAAAATGTTATGAAGGACCAATGAGTCAATAAAACAATGAAAAAAAAATTAAATTTCTTGAAACAAGTGAAAATGGAAATACAACATACCAAAATCTATGGGATATAGTAAAAGCGGTATTGGGGGATTTTTATATCAATAAACACTTATACCAAAAAAGTAGAAAGACTTCAAATAAATAACCTAACACTGCACCTCAAGGAACTAGAAAAGCAAGGACAAACCAATCTCAAAATTAGTAGAAGGAAAGAAATAATAAGGATAAGGGCAGAAATAAATGAAATTGAGACAAAAAATACAGAAGATTAGCAAGATAAAAATTCGGTTTTCTGGAGATAAAATTAGCAAACCTTTAGCAAGACTAAAAAAAGAGAGAGAGAGAAGACTTTTGCCCATTTTTAATTGAGCTTTTTTTTATTATTGAGTTATGCTTTGTGTATATTCTGAATAAAATTCCATTATCAGATATATGAATAAAGTTCCACTATCATAGATCAGATATATGATATATATCATATCATCAGAATAAAATTCCATTATCATATATCAGATATATGATTTATAAACATTTTCTATCTCTGTGGCTTTTTCTTTCACTTTGTTGATGATACCTTGAAGCATAAAGGCTTTTAATTTTGAAGAAATTCAATTTATCAATATTTTATTTTGTCACTAGTGCTTTTAGTGTCAGATCTGAGAAACAACTGACTAACACATTGTCATAAAGATTTACTTTCATGTTTTCTTCAAAGACTATTATGGTTTTAGATCTTATATTTAGGGATATGATCCATTTAAAATTATTTTCTGGTATAGTAAGTAATGGTACAAATTCATTCTTCTACATGTAGATATCTAGTTGCCCCTTGTAACATTTGTGGATATAAAACTATTCTTTCCCCCGTCGAATTACCTTGGCACTGCTTCTAAAATTAATTGACCAAAAATATAAGGGTTTATTTTTAGACTCTCCATTTTATTTCATCAATCTGTATCAACAAGATATATTCAATAATTTTGGACTCTCCAAAATTATTAAATATATTCCATCCGATAATATTTTTGGACTCTTCATTTTATTCCACTGTCTACACATATGCTAATGCCACATTCACGTGCATAATTCTTCTTTGCAGCCAAATTTTAATTTATGAATTATGAGTCCTCCAATTTTGTCCTTCTTTTTTACTGTAATTTTGGCTATTCTGTATCCCTGACATTTCCATATAAATTTTAAAATCAACTTGTCAGTAACTACAAAAAAGAAAGCTGGAAATTTAATAGGGATTGTTTTGAATATGTAGATCAATTTGCAAGTATTGTTTTGTTAACAATATTACATCTCTTTAATGAACAGGGATTTCTTACCATTTACTTGGGTCTTTACTCCTTTTCACAAATATTTTGTAGTTTTCAGACTAACTACAAATCTTGCACTTACTTCTTTTGCTAAGTATACCCCTAATTACTAAATTTCTTTTCTGATTTTTAAATGTATTCCTTTTCCTAAATTTATTCCTATAAACTAAAGGAGTTTATAGTGTATATTCACTTTTAATCTTGGTAATATTCAGATACTGGCTTTTAAAGTTAAATTTATATCTGGATTCTTGAACATACATATACATAAATACATACACTCACTGTTATTACCTCATATTTATTTACATTTGTCAGCAAGATACATGGAAAATTTATTTGAAGAAGGAGCTGAATCAAGAATAAATTCAATTAAACCCTATTTTGGGACAGTTGAAGATAATAGGTTAAGCATGGCAGCTGTTGATACTTAGCTTTGAGCAATTTAAAGATTGAAATTATTAATTAGTAATTTGTACATTATTCAATTTATGTAATTATTTATTAGAATATAAATATAGCTGTTACAGTTTTGTAATAATGTTTTGTGTGAAAAAGGAGGATAAGTGATTACAGCAAAATATTCAGAAGAGAAATGAGGAAAATGGGAGTCAATTTTGCATCCTTTAATGTGGTAAGCAGAAAAAAAATGCCTCCCCAAGAAATATTAATTTTCTAATCCATGAAACAAGTGAATATTGTCTTCGGTAGAGAAAGAGTTAGTATTACTCTATGTATGGCAAGACATGATTATGCAAATGACCTTGAGAGGAGATTGCCTAGGTGGGCCTTAAATCCTAAATCCAATGACAAGTGTCCTTATCAGAAATAGAAGAGACCGGGTGTGGTGGCTCATGCCTGTAATCCCAGCACTTGGGGAGGACGAGGCAGGTGGATCACCTGAGGTCAGCAGTTCGAAACCAACCTGGCCAACATGGTGAAACCCCATCTCTACTAAAAATACAAAAATTAGCCAGGCATGGTGGCGGTTGCCTGTAATCCCAGTTACTTGGGAGGCTGAGGTGGAAGAATCACTTGAACTCAGGAGGCAGAGGTTGCAGTGAGCCAAGATGGTGTCCATGTACTCCAGCCTGGGCGACAAGAGTGAAACTCCATCAAAAAAAAAAAAAAAGAGAGCGAGAGAGAGAAAGAGTGAGAGAGAGAGAGAAAAAGGAAGGAAGGAAGAAAGGAAGGAAGGAAGGAAGGAAGGCAGGCAAGAAAGAAAGAAAAAAGAGAGAGAAAGGAAGGAAGGAAGGAAGGAAGGAAGGAAGGAAGGAAGGAAGGAAGGAAGGAAAAGAAAAGAGAAGAGAATAAGACACAAAAATGAGAAGACAATATGAGGACAGGGACAGAGATTTAAGTAATACGCCATTAGCCAGCCACCAGCAACAGGAAAAAGCAGGAAAAGCATCTCCTCTGGAGCTTCTAGAGGAAGTATGTTCCTGCCAGCATCTTCATTTTAGAATTTTATCCTTTGGAGCTGCAAGGGGATATGTTTCATTGCTTTAAACCAACAAGTTTGTGGTAATTTGTCACAGCAGTGCTAAGAAATGAATATATTTCCTCTCAGAAATAATTGATCTGGCCTTTAATATTTCTGGTTTTAGATTTATCTTAGCTATTTAAAATATTTTTATGTAGTATGTGGTCAAAGTATTAAATTAATCATTTAAACCTTACCAAGGAGATTTTAGCATTTTAAATTATAAATATGATTTCTCTAGAATAAGTTTGTATGTTTTGTTAAAATATAGCTTAATTCAAAATTTGAAAGAACACAGTACATATGTGTGGTTACCACTGAAAAATTAAGAATGTAGGAGAGGCTTTGTTACATATATTAAATACAGAATATTATAAATTTAAGGCCAATTTACACTTTAATTTTCCCCGGTAGTTCTTAGCCCAAAACGTAATTATGAGACATTGTACTACTGTGATATGTCACAAAAGAATCAACAGATTTAATTCTTCAATGTGTATAAAAATGGAAAGGGACAATTTAAATTTGCTCAGACATTTACAAATAACTGTAATATCCACTGGAGCAATTCTATTGCCAGAGTAAATGTGTTTTACCTCATATTACCTTCCCATGTAGAATGAGATAATTGCCAAAATCACTCTGCAAGTATAAAACTAGGTGTTATATCTCAGAGTTGCGTAGTAATTGCAGACTTATAATAAAGAAAAGCCATATAAAAATCTCAGATAACATACACGACATGAACATGCCTCTCTAATAAAAGCTTATCACCAGGGGCTCATTGTTAAGATTCTCGGTTATATGCAAAAACTAAGTCTTAGATTACAGACATGGAACGCATGTGGAAAACATACCAAGTTAATTCACTTGAAGGCATTTGATTTGATGCCAGAGCAGTTTATTAATTCCTAAACCAATCTGAACTTTATAATACTTTTTTCTGTTATAAGCTAGCTTCAAGTTAATAGATAATGTATTCATTCCCGTTCATAATTCCACTTCTTCATGTGAGAAAAGCATATACCACAAAGTGTTTATGGCATTTTTATGAAGACTCTTACAGATTAACTTAATGACAGAAACTTATTATTGGCTAGGCTAAGCGCTAGTTCATTCCGCATGTAGGCCATCCACAAGCCTATTTTGCCATGAATGGAAATGACCCATTTGCTGTCTTTAAGTCAAGTATTTTGTCTTCATCTTTCTTATAGGTCCATAACCTTGCACGGTGCCCACTTTAAGGCAGATGATCACATTAAAGGGGGCTGAATATTGAATAGTTTGCTTGCTGCTATTTCAAAGCATGTTTTATTAATAATATTTTTTACAGTTTACAGTTAAGAACTTGGTGTTTGAAGACAAGTCACTTTGGTTCAAATCTAACCTTTACCACTTGATTTTCAGTCTCATATTTCCCTCTTGAGAAAGTTGTGATAATTATACCTCTTTTACAGGGATGTGATTCAAGTAAAATGAGATGATGTATGTAGAGGTTTCAGCACAGATAGGTTTCCCTTAAACGTTAAAGCCTCAACATAAAATATACCATTTACCATTTACATGTTTTAAAATGACAGAACGCTTCACTCTTAAAATATCTGTTTCAATAACATTGGGAGCATTGAATTCATAAGTTAATTCTAAGATTCTTTGAAGCAGGATTTTTCTTGATATTAACAAGAGGTGTCAAGGCTAAGTTTTCCCACAACTTCCCTATGGCTGACTGACACGACTGAAGACATCACTAACTGAAAGATACAGTCTGTTTTCACAGAAGTTAAAATAAAAAATTTTTTAAATGAATTTATGAAATAGGATGAGTATAACTGGCTTTTCTCTAGGAAAAAAAAAGTATTAAAAAAAAAAAACTGTTGACTTTGCCCTCTGGCATGTCACCTGATTTATGCCCATGGAACTGACGGTCTTGCTCACCTTTGATGACCCTCCACTGACTTTGCCCGAAGATTCTTCCCTTTTCCATTAGTCCGCATCACTATATTCACCCTCTCAAGCTCATGCCAATGTTTAAAACACTTCTATTCTTTGGACTTCTGCTCTAGTTTTTATTATGTTTTTTTAAAGAAAAATATCATTCCTTCCAGATATCAAGGCAGGGCTTCATGGCAGACCAGTGGAGTAAAACATTTAAGATATACATTGACAACCTATCCAGGCTGTCACATGACCTACCTTCATGTAAACTAATTAACGAAATGGATATTTCTTCATTTTCTCACCACTTTTTGAGGCCCAACTTTGACAAATTTCTAGCAAATTGCATTTAAAACATTTATTGGAAAATACATCATTTATTTCTTTAAATACTGTAGTAATATACGCATAAGGTAAAAATTCAAATATATAAGAATTTAAGAATGCTTCTGTATCACTTACCAAAAGGGATGTGTTCTGAGAAATGCACTGAGAGGCCGTTTTGTTGTATGAACATCACAGAATGTACTTACACAAGCCTACACGGTGTAGCCTACCACACACACAAGCCATACGGTGGAGCCTATTGTTCTAAGGCTGCAAACCTATACAGCATGTCACTATACCGACTATTGTATACCATTTTAAAGCAGTGATATTTGGGTATCCACACATATCTAAACATAAAAAGATACAGTAAAAATATAGTATAAACGATTTAAAAAATGGTGCACCTGTATAGAACACTTACCATGAATGGATCTTGCGGGACTAAAAGTTGCTCTGGGTAAGTCAGTGAGTGAGCGGTGACTGAAGGTGAAGTCCTTGAACACTAGCATACAGTACTGTAGACTTATCAACAATGTACCCTTGGGCTGGGCACGGTGACTCACACCTGTAATCCCAGCACTTTGAGAGGCTGAGGGGGGCAGATCACAAGGTCAGGAGATTGAGATCATCCTGGCTAACACGGTGAAAACCCGTCTCTACTAAAAATACAAAAAAATTAGCTGGGCATGTGGCACGCACCTGTAGTCTACTCGGGAGGCTGAGGCAGGAGAATAGCTTGAATCCAGGACGTGGAGGTTGCAGTGAGCAGAGATGGCACCACTGCACTTCAGCCTGGGGGACAAAGTGAGACAAAAAAAAAAAAAAATACCCTTAGGTTATACTGAATTTATTTGAAATATTTTCTTTCTTTAATAATGAATGAAACTTAGTTTACTCTAACATTTTTACTTTATGACCTTTTTAATTTTTTCACTATTTTGTAATAACAGCTTAAAGCACACACATTGTATAGATGTAAAAAAATATTTTTTCTTCCCTATTCTGTAAGCTTTTTTCTATTTAAATTTTTTTTAATTTTACTTTTTAAACTTTTTTGCTAAGAGTTAAGACACAAACACACACATATTAGCCTATGCCTACACAGGGTCAAGATCATCAATACTACCATCTTCCACCTCCACATCTTGTCCCAGTGGAAGGTCTTCAGGGGCAATAAAATAAAGCTATCATCTCCTATGATAACAATGCATTCTTCTGGAGTAGGTCCTGAAGAATCTGCTGAGACTATTTTATTGCTAACTTTTTATGTTTATAATTTAAAGGAGTATATTGTAAAATAATATTAAAAGTATAGTAAATACACATAAATAACAGTAATTTATTATCAAGTATTGTGTACTGTACTTGCTAATACTTTTTCCTGCTATAAGCTAGCTTCAAGTTAATAATGTATTCATTTCTACTTTATTATCAATTATTGTGTGCAATACACAATATTATTACCAATAATTCATAATAAAATAGGCTTGTTTAACTAGTATCACCATAAACACGTGAGTAATGCATTGTGCTATGACATTATGATGCCTACTTTGTCAATAGACAATAGGAATTTTTCAGCTCCACTATAATCATATGAGACCACCATCATATATATGGTCTATCATTGACCCAAATGTTGTTATGTGGCACCTGCCTGACTGTACAATGCTAAATATTTTTCCTGTTTCACAGTCCCATTCTCCAGTGCAAATTAACTTTAAATGTTATGGTGCATATTTCTAGATAACTGTCAGTCTGTTGCTGTCAGTTCTTTCTGTGTCTTTCATATGCATATCAACTTTCAGAAGAAATATTTTTCTATTTGTGAATCGCATAATATGCTTATTTATGTTTAGTACTGTTCTTCCTTTTTATTTATTTATTTATTTATTTATTTTTGAGATGGAGTTTCACTGTTTCGCCTAGGCTGGAGTGAACTGGCGCGATCTCGGCTCACTGCAACCTCCGCCTCCTGGGTTCAAGCGATTCTCCTGCCTCAGCCTCCTGAGTAGCTGGGATTACACGTGCCCGCCACCACTCATGGCTAATTTTTGTATTTTTAGTAGAGACAGGGTTTCACCATGTTGGCCAGGTTGATCTTGAATTCCTGACCTCAGGTGATCCACTCGCCTAGGCCTCCCAAAGTGCTAGGATTACAGGCGTGAGCCATTGTGCCTGGCCTTTTCTTCCCTTTGTTAAAACATACTACATTAGAAACTTTTCTCATAGATTTATATCACTGTTTGTAAAGGTTTTGTAATATTTCATAGTATGGCAGCTATACTCATCATAGTATATTTAACTCTTGGATTGCTTACTAATTTTTTCCTTTTAAATGATGTGCTGGAATGGAAATTTTTGACTACATATCTTTGGCTATACGCAAGCGCTGTAGGAGAGAGTACTAGTAATGAAATTATTGGTCAAATGATGTGTTTACTGAAAACTTTGATATAGTGTCTATCAGCCTTTATAAAGATAATGCAAATCTATATCTCCAACAAAGAGTATGTGAATATTGATTTCTAACACTCTTACCAATACTATACATGACCATTATTTTTATTGCTATAGTTTTCTTGGTCACTTAATTTAAAATAAAATCCATTTTCAAGAAGGCGTCTATTTTTATTTCTGGGTTCATTCTACTTCTTTATATGCTTATATTATAATTTACGTTATTTCTTCTGAGGACTGACTTTACTTTTATTACACAAATTTTCTAATGTTATTTGCTTTTATTTTGGAAGATATTTACACGGGAGGACTTCAAAAATTTGTGGAAAATGGAATTAAAAGAGAAAAATTAAAATTGTAAAATTTATTTCTCATTATAAGTTTCATCAAGTTCAAGACACTTTTGTAGGTGATAGTACCATTAATTTCATCCATCCATCTCAAAAGAATTGAAGGTCTTGGGAAATTAACCATGTCAATGGTTCATTACATTATTAACTAAAGAAAAATGGGTTTCCTTTACAGATTGTTTTTAATATCAGGAAACAAAAAGAAGTCAGAAGGGGCCAAATCAGGACTTTAAGGTATAAATATAATGATTTCCCATGAAAATTCTCATAAAATTGACCTTGTTTGAAGAGAGGAGTGAGCCGGAACATTGTCGTGGTGGAGAAGGGCTGTTGGTGAAGCTTTCCTGGGTGCTTTTCTCCTAAAGCTGTGGCTGACTTTCTCAAAACACTCTCATAATAAACAGATGTTATCATTCTTTGGCTTTCCAGAAAATCAATAAGCAAAATACATTGTGTATCCCTTAAAACTGCTTCCATGAACTTTGTTCTTGACTGGTCTGTTTTTGCTTTACCTGGACCAATTTCACCTCTTTGTAATTATTTCTTTGCTTGTGCTTTGCCTTCAGAATAGTCCGGGTAAAGCCATGTTTTATCACCTGTTCCAGTTCTTTGAAAAAATGCTTTATAATCATTATCCTACTTGTTCAAAATTTCCACTGAAAGCTCTACTGTTGTCTACAGCTGACTGGGCACAATGGTTTTGGCACCCATCAAGTATAAATTTTACCCATCAAGTGTAATTTTTTAGTCAAGTGGTATAATCTGAACCAATTAAGATGTCTATATTGTTTACTATCATTTGAGCTGTTAATTGTTGGTGCTCTTCAATTAAGGCATGAACAAGATGAATTTTTTTTTTTTCTCACAGATGGATGTGGATGGTCTGCTGCTATTGACTTCATTTTCAACATTGTTTTATCCTGTAAAACAAGTTATCCATTTTTAAACTGCTGATTTCGTTGGGGCATTATCTCCATAAATTTTTGTAAAGCATCAATAATTTCACTTTCCTTCCACTCAAGCTTCACTATAAATTTGATGTTTGTTCTTTCTTCAATTTTAGCAGAATTCATGTTACTCTGATGGGGCTTTTTTCAAACTGATGTCTTATCTTTCTTATTACCTCAAATGGATATGAGGTTTAAAATTGGTGGCCTATGATTATAAACCCACCTTAACAGGTTTAACACTTATAGGAAAGTATTTCAGAATCAAGTCTTATTTTTCGTGTTGCTTCTAGCAGGAAAAAAAAAGTAACTTCAAATAATTTAGAAATCTCATCATTAAATTATGCTCTTCTCAAGATTTACCACCTTGATTTGCTTTATATCAATATATCAGTCATGGCCTCATCTAGGATTACCAACCATACTGCTTTGCAGATCATGTTCAAACATGTTATAACAAGTTTATATGAATCTATTTTGCTGCAAAAAAATTAAAATCCATGCATAGTTTTCACATATTATGCATTTTTCATAAACATTTCCAAGATTGCTCATGTATTATATGTATCTAGCAATGTTTTCCATTTCCTAAGAATAGAGCAGAATATCCAGAGAAATATCACTTATTGCCCATCTATTATGAGTAAAGACCTGTGCTAGTGTCTTTACCGAATTATTTTTATTTCCTTTAACAAATTTAGGAGGGTAAGATTATTAATTTTCATTTTATACATAACAACTAAATCTCAAAGAAGCTAAACGAAGCTAATTAATGTATCTAAGATTAGAGATAGAAAGTGGTTGATAACCATGATCTATTTAGATAAAGGGTAAGAATAGAGTGACCAGTCATCCTTGTTTTTGCCTAGGAGTTTCCTAATTTTAGCACTGAAAGAACTCTGTCCAGGAAATTTCCTCAGTCTCAAGAAAAACAGCATGGTTGGTAAACTTAGATTAATGCATGACTGCTAAGCTGAAAGAATGCAAATAAAGGTAGCAAATCTTGAGAAAAGCATAATTTGAAGATGGGATTTCTAAATTATTTAAAGTTATTTCTTTTTCTGGAAGCAACAAGAAGAAGAAGACGTGACTGAAATACTTCACTGGAAATGTGAAATTATTACAGTAGGTAGCCAGACAAACATGAGCAGGGCAGGAGAGGGTCCCCTACCCCAGGAATGTCCCCTGCCCCAGGTGGTAGGTGGTTGTTAAACTAAGATAATCATTGGTCACAGGTGGTGCCAGGGAAAGGCAGTCTCCCAATAGAAACAATACACCTTAAGCTGGTGATCAGCAGCTTCCCAGTAAGATCTCAGAAGTTCGGCGAGCAGGCTCAAGCATGTGCACTGAGAGGCAAAATGGCAGAGTTTAACTGATACTTGACCTTCCTCTAGGAACAACTGATTGGTAAGGGAAAAACGCCTCAAACGAGCATGAACACGATTTTAGTAAACACACTGCACATGTGGTCCCTCCCAAGTGCCGGCAGGCCGCTGTGCATGTGGACAGCCTGCCCCAAGGAAAAATCAAGGGAGGAGAAACACAAATCCCGGGATCATACCAATGTATAAACTCCAAGTCAAGGTTCATATGGAGCAGTTGGATCTCTCAAGTAGCCCTCTTGGCCCTCTTCCAAGTGTACTTTACTTCCTTTTCCTGCTCTAAAACTTTCTGATAAGCTTTCATTCCTCCTCCAAAATCTGCCTTGGTCTCTCACTCTGCGTTATACCCTTCAGCTGAATTATTTTGTCCAAGGAGGCAAGACCCAAGTTGCTACAGACCCATATGGATTCACCACTGCTAACAAAGTCAGTTGTGGCAGGTTTATAACTGTAGGCCGCCAAATCACTTCCACAGCAGAAAACTTATTCTATCCAGAAATAACAATGATCTGACAATGAAACAATCATTATAAAAATCTTGTGTGTATTAAAGTCAAGTAATCCTGTAAGCTAGGCTCAGTGTAATCAACTGTTAAAAAGCAGAATAATTCTGACATAAAGTATTTTAATAGTGGCTTTTGAAATGTGATTGTCTTGGCATGGTTGTCATGGATTGAGTTTCCCCCAGTATTTTTTTTTCCTTTTGAAGATTTCTGTCTATAAAATATATTTGCACTCTGCTAATTTTTTCATGAATTTTTGAATCTTCTCTAATGGGAGACAGGAGCATAGAAAATATTAAATGGCTAATAAGCAAGTGTTTTCTAATCATTTGAAAAATTTCACTATATATATCTCATAAATATAACTCATAACAGAAGCACAAGCATATGGCTCAATTTTAGTTTTTCAGTAACCTGAGAAATATGACATTGCCTCTCATTACCAGGTCTCTTTGGGCTTCAGAAAAAAAAAATAGACATTTTCTTGTTATTTCATCCCACCAATTTTAACATCAATCATTTCATCCCACCAATTTTAACATGAATCATTTCATCCCACCAATTTTAACATCAATAATTGCTTTAAAAAGATGAATAATAAAGTTAACAGAGTGAATACTACAAATCCTATTGTGTATAGAAGTTGTCTTAAAGTGAAAGTTAATATAATCACCGTACTGTTATATTCTTTGATTTCTGTTTCTTTTAATTACTTTGATAAATTCATTTTGCTCATGTAGGGGTCAAGAGAAAAAACTCCTTTATCCTCATAAAGTTAATTGAAAAATCAACTGTCAAAGGTAGGTTAAAATGAAGAATGGCATACAAATTTATTAATGTGTACATGAGAGAGATTCATAGAGTAATTAGTCAATATCCCAATGGGTCCCAAATTATATATTCTTATTTCAGAGGGGAAGGAAGGAATGCAGAACACAGGTAATTCTGCGGAGAGGAAATAAATTATTACCAGAGAGAATGAAAGCATCTAGAAATGGAGATTAACTTGTAAATTGTTCTCTTTAGAAATTGAATGACTTTGAGACAGACATTACCTTGTGAAAAGATCTGTCTAGGTGTCATTCTATTCCTGCCTTCTTTTGTGCAATAGATAATGAAATAAAAGGGAAAGGAAGAAAAAACAAGCATCTTCCTTGGTGAGTTCCTCTGGTCTTTATGTAGATAGGGGAAAAGATTCTGCCAAAGTCTGTTGATCTCCAAGTGCTTTTAATTTCAAATACTCATTATATCATGGAGCCATAGTTGAGGCTAAATTTCCCTGCACTAATTTATTCACCCTATCTGAAATTTTCCTAGAAGTTTCGCACATAAAAGACTTAATTCATTACTGTGGAAAGATTTGGATTAGAGGTTCTTAGAAAAAAAAAAAAAAAAACCTAGGCGTAAGAAGGGAAAAAAATGGAATAAAAGACAAGAACAAATTTAAGTGTATTATCTCATATCTGCTTGAATCAGTCTCCTAGTGCTGAGAATACATCAGTTTGGCTGAACAGCTGTGTCCCATCCAGGAGGTGACATTGCAGATGGGCTAGTCCTTTATATATCATGCAGGCAAACAGATGTTTTATAAGAAGCAATTCTATGGAAACAGAAGGAAACCAAAAGTTAATGTTTGGACTAGTATATAAACTAGTTTTTGTAAAGTTTCTGAAATCTCTTCAGATTGCAGTGGTAATTTGAAAGATTTTTCTTGAACTGTAGTTTGAATCAGATGTTCAAATAAACTTTTTGAGTAGTTCATACATCAACAGGCATGAAGGCTGTTTATATATAAGCTGTTGTAATGATCTCTGCTAAGTTTATATTAAGTTGTCTAGCTTTAGTTTGCAGGGCTTCAGAAAAATCAAAGTTTTAATTTCTAGTGATTTCAAGTGAGAAAACTGGGAGGAAATTTTGAACACATTAGTTTGGACATTTGTACCCAGGAAAGAATTCAGCCCAAATTATAGGCAAAGAATGCAACTCAAAAACAATGATTAGGACTAGAATCTAATAATTGGCGTAATTTAGTTGTTTTTTTTCCCAAAGCATATTATTTCTTCCTCCAGTCCCATTTTTTCACCACATATTAATACCAATTTATTTTTGAAATAAGCTTTAGTTTTATTATACTTGGCCTGATTTTTTTTAATAAAGTACATCAAAAATAGTAATTGAACATATAGGCTGTTTTCAACTGGCTTTTCTAGAACTTTTTCATAAGAAATACCAGATTAGGCTTTTAAAAGCCCCTCGAGGCCAAAAATCCAAGACAAATTTTTGCCACTAGATTGTGCCTGTGATACCTATTCAAACCGGATGAATTCCATTTATCTCGAGGTCACAAAAAAAATCTTAAGTTTCTAAAATGTCTTGCAGATCCAGGGAGTGTTAACAAGTGACATTCTTTACATACCACAAGGTCAGGAATCTTGTAAGGAAACCATGCAGACAAGGTGCCAGGCCAATCTTTTAAAGGAGGCTTTTATCAGCTCTATAAGTCAAATTCAATTTCTCAAAGCAATTTGTTCCTATCTGAAAATATGCCATTCAGTCAAAGCCTTGGTAAAATAACCAACATTTTCAATTGTGTTCGATTACAAAAGAAAACATATTTTTATTGAACTTATACAGATAACTATATTGTCATAAAATAAAGATAATCCCTGATAGTTTCTGCATTCTGGAGAATTCAGGTAGAGAGAGAAAGGTAAATGCTTCAGTTTTGCTCACAAGAGCATACTTTGTCCAAATTGCTGTAAGTATTAGTAGCTCAAATATAATAATAATAAGTTTCTTGACTCTGGAAAACAAAAGATAGAGAATCATCAATGTTTCAAGCAAAAAGAGTCATAAAAATCATTTTAGATTTCTATCAGTTCAATTTCATGTAATTAACTATAGTTTTACTTTATGTAGTTAGCAATTTTCATAAACTCATCAGCTTTTTAATTAGTTTTGAAAGTTTCTACCTAGTCCAATAGTACGGTCTCTAAAATTATCAAAAACCTGTACCCGGGAATAATTGTCAGGGTCTTTTCCATGAATTTCCTTGAAGAAGATGCAAATTTTGGATCATGGATAATTATAAACCACTTTGTGAAAAGAATCAAAGTAAAGCAATAGTTGTATGTCAGCAAGACTTAGAATAACCTGGGCGAAAGACACAATTGATGAGAAAATTAAGTTATTTGTATGGCATACAACAATTTCACATAATCATTATAATTATGACTGATAACATATACCAATATGTATATGAATTTTGGGAATCTCATACAATTTTGGAAGACATAGTAATAACACATTTATACAAATATAACTATAAAAAGGCAAACATCACTTCTTACTTTCTTATTTAACATAGATTTCCATATGATTTTTATATACCAGAGTCCAAAAGTTAAATCTGAGGTCAAAATCTTAATTTAGAATTTTAAAACTGATTTTGGAAAGTTTGTCAAATATCAAGTATTTAAAACACTTGATCAAAATAGAATTACAGGTCACTGTAAAGTATTTATTTAGCCAAAGAAATAATTTGAAGAGTTCAAAAAGCAAAAACCTTTACTCTTCAATAGAGAAGAGACTCAGTTTTCAAAATAATCAAAACACCTACTGAAGACAGCATGGGACAAAATCTCTCCTATTAATTGTCTGCAGTTTACTTAAAAGGTAACAAAATCTTTTGCTATTTCTTATTAACACTATATAAAAATAGTTTTCAAAAAATAAACTAAATTCTACCTTTACATCAGTGTATTATTGATGCTAAAGTACATCTTAAGAAAACCTTATAAACAGGTCTATCCAATCTCAATCAGCTTTGACCACACAAGATAAGATTTTTATAAACCTTTTATAACCTCTTATACTATTTTCATTGTCTTTCTTCTCCCAACATTTTATATCCATTGAATTTTATTTGTTATTTTATTTATATTAAAGCAAACTTTAAGTAACTTCCCAACTAGAAAAAAGTAATTTTTCTTTAATAAAAAACACATTTTCATGTTTTATTATCTTTTTTATCAAAAATACTTTTTTACAGAATTTGCATACAGATGTATTTTTCTTCTATTCAGTAGTTTTTAGTACAAGTATTAATTACAATGCTAACTCTTAGAAAGTCTTAATATCAGTAAAAAAATCCTTGGAAGCTATCAATTTTTAATTGGTAGCCACATAATAACAGTGTATGATTACATATTTTATAACTTTTAGAAATACAGGCTTTCCAAAAGAACATTTTAAAAATGGGAAACAGGCCATATTTACTAATAGATCTAAATAACTTTCTTGTTTCTCTGAAATAAGCCAAAATATATGAGCTTAAACTTATATTTATTATAGTAATTAATGTCTTGGCACTATATCTTATTTGGAAATAATTTAGATATTCAATGAATATATATAATATCATCTTGCTTAGCAAAAATCTAAAAGTACAGTTGCCAAAAAATTTGAGAAATCTTTATAAGTAAACATAACACATAACTATTATTAAAAGTTAATTGATAAACATTTATTCCATTTACATCTATTTATTCTTAACAATTATGTTTTAAAAATTTCATGAAACATTAGAGAAATCCAGCCATCATCTCAAGTTAAATTTTTTGTTTACTATTTTTATATTACTGTATGTCAGGCAAATATTATAAAAGCAAGGACCTTAAACACATGCATATATTGCTGATAACTCAAAAGACATAGTTATTTTTATTAAACCAACAACATTAAACTTATCTCATATACCATGAGATTACTAAAGCAATGTGAACTTGAAAAGCATTTGGGTTTATTTACTTAATTTATGAGAACTCATTTATTTATAAGTCAATTTGGTGCCATAAGGAGAATTTATAGAGACATGTACGCACGTATACATAAAAATGCAGACAAACAGAAAGACTATAGATTGATTTTAAAATTTTAGCCATGAGACTCTAAAACTCACAAGTTTAAAAGGACAATTGGATTTGAACTGTGCATTTGTAAATGGAAAAGGTTAAGGTTTATCTGTCCCACATGGCTGAATCCCTCACCAAGTCTTAGAGAAAACAGGGTAGCAAATTTACATCTCAAAGCCCAGAGAGAAAGAGAGAATTTAAGCTTTTTCAAGAAGGAGTTTGTGTGTATAATTAGGGAAAGATTAAAAATGGATTTCAAGGTAGCAAAAAATTATAAAAATTTGCCATAGGATTCTAAAAGAAGACGAATTTTATGTACACAGTGGCTTTTTATTTTAGTCTTTATTTTCCAACTGGACTGTTGAGCTCAGGATTGAGCCCATTAAGGAGCTGGGCCAGCAAAGCATTTGCAGTTTTTAGGGCTTAATATTTAAATATGTGAAAAGCAGATACAGCTGAAAGGTATAGCATCTAGAATCTCAAAGAAACCTGAAAAAGTAGTTTAGGCTAAGATGGGAAGGGAGGGGTCAGACACGCCTCATTATACCCTCTTCCCTTTGGAGTTTAGACACTTCTGACCAGAATTAACATGAAAACAAACATCTAAAGACAGACAAAACAGACTGTTTGTGACAATAAGACACCAAATTTCAACCTGCCTCTGGTATAGCATCACATGCCAGAAAGCAGGCCCTGAAGCAAATCAAAGTATTTTACCCCAAATATATTTATTTGACATGTTTTGAAATAGACCTGCAAAGCTGTCTCTTGTGGGGAAAATTCGCATTATATTCTTCTTCCCTTACAATGAAGGATTTTCTTCTTGGTCACTTTGCACGCTGGGCACCTCTGGCTGGCAAAACTCCACCTGGGACCCCCTCGGCCATGCTGGCACACCCCAACTCACCTGTGTTATAGCTTGAATCCACATTCGGTAGTTCCTGAACTCTTGTACCACATCCAAGAAGAATGAGAATAAGTTGGAAACTGAAATATGAGAAGGGTAGAGAATTTTGTTGAGTGACGGAACAGACCTCAGCAGAGAAGGGACACAGGGGCATGGTCCTCCACCCCCACAGTTGGGTGGGTCTCTCCTCCCAGCCTGGCTGGGTGTAGGGCTTTTTATGGGCTCAGAATAGGAGAGGGGTAGGCCATAGGTAGTATGGGAAAAGGCAATATTCCCTTAGTTAAAACGCATTATTCAGAAATAATCAATTGGTAAAAGGCAGGTAAGCAGAAACAGAAGTTCTCACTCTGGGTCATAGGTTTGATCCTGGACCAGCAGTCCAAAATTTCAGCATTTAGCCTGTTTTGGCTTGAAGGTGAGGCTTCACCGGGGACCTGCCCCTATCTGCATAGGCATTTAGCTGCCTCCTGCCACTCTCAATTTCCGCCTTCTGAAGAGGTAAACATAATTGCCATTAGAACAAGGACAAAGACAAATCTTAACTGCTTCTTGCCAACAGGGGGCACTGTTTTGGGAAAATGTCAGTCAGATCTTCCTCAGAGGCCTGTGTAAAGGTCCCCAGGAAAAAAGAGCCATCATCCAAAGCTCCGGTTGAATGACAGTTTGGACTTTGATGGCCCATCCCTTTTGTTTTTGTCTGAGCTGCAGCCAGAGATTAGTTTGGTTCACAAGAATAAGCACAGTTAGTTTAAAATGTAGGCAAAAACTTAAAAATAACTGAGATGAAAATTTAATGACAAGTGTATGATAAGTTTTGAAATATAATTTTTCTCTATCCAGTGTTCATTTTTGTAAATACAAATTATGATAGGACTGAGTTGTTTGCATAATAAACTTTTGTCTTATACTTGGCCTGATTATTTCCATAAAGTGCAACAAAAATAATTATTTTTTACATAGGGTTTTTTAAATTGGCTTTGATGGAACTCTGTTCTATAAGGAATCTCAGATCAGACTTTTTAAAAGCAAATGCAGTTATGGGATTTTACCCTCAAACATCTGTGAGTTGGGTAAATTCCACACTTCTGGAGGTCCCAAGATAATATAGGGCTCTTGGGGCTGTTAGAAATTGACATATTTTACTCACCACAGGTTAGGAACCCTATAAAGAGACTGTGTAGACAAGATATGAGGTGAATATTCCCAAGGGGCTTTTATTGGCTCTGCAAGTCAACCTCGATTCCTTAAAGGGAAGCACACCCTTCCAGTTAAAGCCTTGGTAAAAACAACCAGTTTCCCCAATCGTGTCCTGTTGCAAAAGAAAATGGATTCTTATTGCACTTATGCAAATGACTATATCACCATAAGTTAAGAATACTCAACAGCAGTTTCCAAATTCTGGAGAAACCAGGCAGAGAGAAACAAATAGGCTACAAATTTTATTCACAAAAGGATACCTGGCTCAATTGTTAAAAGCTGTAGATAACTAAAAAGAAAAGTTTATTTGACTCTGAAAAGCAAAACAAGGATCGGCAATGTTTTAAGCAAAAAGTTAAAAAGATTACTCAGTTTTCTGTTAGTTCAGTCCGTTCAGTTAACTTTTGTTCTGCTTGATATTCATAAACATTTTAGCTCTTCATGAGTCCTGTATGTTATTTCTCTATTCCAGTGTCACAGTCTTCAAGGCTATCAGAAACCTGCATTTAAGAGCACCTGGCAAAGTTCTATATCTGATTATAAACCATCTTTTGAAGAGGATCAAAACAAGACAACAATTGTCTGTGAATGTCAAAATGTCCAGGGTAGTTACAGTTAAAAACAAAATGGACAAATAAATTTAGTTATTTCTGTGGTTTACAATAACTTAACATAATAACCTTAATTATAGTTGATAGCATATTCTCAGACATTAGAATTTTTAAAATCCCATAACAATATTGGAACATGTATTAATATTATTCACCAAAATATAACCTAAAGATTAAACATTCTTTTTATATTGGCAGTCCCATGCCAAATAATCTTGTTTACCTCTTGTTTGGATGCTCCAGGGGCCCTCTATAGCATTCAAAAGTTAGGGGTCAGAAAAAACAACCTTGAAAATAAGTTTGATTTTAGGAAGCTTATTAAATATGTAAGAGGTTTAAAACACTGATATTATGAATTGGAATTTCAAATTACCATAAGGTAATTTGTTTAGCCAAAATGGTGACTCAAAAATTTTTTAAAAGGCAAAAACGTTTTATTCATTTATAGGAAGACTTAGCTTTCCAAACAATCTGTCTCATATTTCTCCCTTCCCTTTTTTGGCAGTTTATTCACAAGGCAAACAAAAACTTTCATTATTTTTCACTATTACATCAAAATCTTGTTCAGTGGAGAGAAAGTCAAATTTTATCCTTGCATTTGTCTACTATTAATGTCAACCCCAATTTTTTTAATGAAACCTAATAGATAATTCTATCCAAACTTAACTAGTTTGACTATGAGGTGAGATTCTTATAAACCTTTTATAACCCTTTATAATTTCTGTTAAAGAGCAGATCAGTGTCTTAAAAAACCTTGTTGTTCTTTCAACACTCAATTTATGGAAAAACTATATAATACCTATTATAATTTAGTCAAAATGTTCACACACAGAATTTCTTTTGCAAGATTGTTTTACAGACCTTCCACAACTTGTTTAAATCTTTAGCTTTATCTTATCTAATTTAAAACAATCCTCTAAACCTCTAAACTAGGCAAAAATTTACATTCCCATTTCCATATCTCCTTATAATATTTTACTAAAAACACATTTTATTTTTCTTACACATCTTGTATGCAAAGCTATTTTCTGTAGTCTCAAAACTCTTAGCAATTTTTAATTTTAATATAAAACTGGTAAGTTATCTTAATTACGTACTAAGCATACATAAAGCCCGAATATTTCCAGCATGTTTAGGGGTGTGGTTAATTCCATATGTTCCCAGACCTTACAAATTTTAAAGCAGGTGAGTCAGTGCTCAAAAGCTGAAGAAGCAGTTTATAACCTTAAGACATTTAGCAAACCCAGTATCTCACCTGCATAATTTAGACCACATATTTACATTTTGATGACATTTTGCTTTATGAATCATATTTAAAACTGTTTTTATCTTTCAAAGATTAAAGTCACATGAACTAAAAGACTTTACAGCTTTTATTTTTCCTTCAGAAATATTTGACCTAAGCACTTATTTTCTTTAAGCCAATTAATTAGAGCTCTTTTGTATACAAACATTATACACATAACACATATATGATTACACAGACAGAGAGAAGAAGATCCAGTAGTTACAAGATTTCTCATTTGCCAACCTCCTAATTGGATTATTGGCCTCTGGGTGGAGTCCTTCAAAAAGCAGGACTGGGAAAGCATGCAGCTTTGAAGGCCCAGCAGACTTAGCTGGAAGACAAACATAGATTTTAAGAGGAATCTATCTGCTTTCAGTTCCTGGGGTTCCATGAGGAAAACAGGTTTTTTGTTGCCCAAAATGGGATAACTGGTGTCTTCCTGGTACAGTTTATCCCGAGAAGTCTCAGGCTATCAGAAGTTATCTTAGGGCCTCTCATGTGAGCAAAAGGAGTGGCAAGGCAAAATGGAAAAAAATAATTCAGCCATCTGAGAAAATATCCTTTTCCAGAAAAACAAGATCTGAGAAGAAAAAACATAAGGGTCTCTTAAATATACCTATAGCTTGTATATCCACTTTTAATTAAGCTGACTTTTAACCATAGTGCTCTTTAAAAGAAAAAAAAATCCACATAAATCCCTTATTACCCAACTTTAACCACACCAAACAGCCAATATTTCTGGCTTTTGAAAATCACCAAAAGTAACCTCACAGGTGAAATCAACAAACCTCAACTAAGGTTATTACTTAACTGTGAGTGTACAAGGCATTTTCAAAGAGGTGGTAAGCAGTTCTTACAAAATCTAGAAACTTTAAAGGTAGCCCAGAGAAAAGAAGATTTAAGAAAGGAAGCTAGAAGTTGTTCATGGAGGGGAAAAGAATGAGCAAATGGCAAAAGTCACACAGATATTAACCAGGGCCATCATTGTAAAATGGCAGAAACCAAAAGAAAGTATTGCCACTGGGCCAGGCGCGGTGGCTTACGCTTGAAATCCCAGCACTTTGGGAGGCTGAGGCGGGAGGATCACGAGGTCAGGAGATCGAGAGCATGGTGAAACCCCGTCTCTACTAAAAATACAAAAAAATTAGCCGGGCGTGGTGTTGGGTGCCTGTAGTCCCAGCTACTTGGAGAGGCTGAGGCAGGAGAATGGCGTGAACCCGGGAGGCGGAGGTTGCAGCGAGCTGATAGTGCCATTGCACTCCAGACTGGGTGACAAGAGCGAGACTCCATCTCAAAAATAAAAAATAAAAAATTGGTAATGGTTATCCATTTTACATGCTTCTGAGAGATAAAGTAAAGTAGGAATTGAGAATTATCATTCAACATGGGGTCCAGAATCTAATTCATGAATTTGACAAATACAGTATCAGAAGGACTGCTGAAGTGCAAGAGATGCAAAATGTAGTGACAAGGAGTAGAAATGAACAAGAAGAGAAATAAATTGTACTAATCCGAACACAAACACCAGATATACAATTTTAGCTTCCTAAGACTTTTGTGGGTATTGTGGGAAAAAAATGCCCTTTTCCCATCTGCTTAAACTGAGTTGTTTTATCTATAGAAGATCTATGATATATCTACTAATGGAGATTGAAACTTCCAGAAATATAAATAGAAGCCTAGGTTCTACGACTTTTTAAAAAAATTCAAATATCATTGTAAAGCTTATAAATGGCTCAATTGCTTCACCAAATATGCCAAATTCAATCATTCTTATAACACCTTACATATGAACAGTAAAACACAAGGAGATTGTTGTCTTGTTACTTGTTACTTGATTTTTATTTGAATTTGAAAGAATAAAAATTATCTACATTCATATTGCATTTTTTATCCTTCAACATTTTGTACTCTTATAAATATAATCTCATCTGTCTTTTCAATATCCAGTGGGAAAGATAAAAAACATTAACCCTGTTTTAGATAAAACCTATAAATTTTTTTAAAACAAGTCACTAGTGTACACACATGGATTAACACTTAGTAAGCTAAGCTTTTTATCACTAGACAGAAAAATGAAACTTAGTGCTTTCTCTTATGTAATAAATATCTGACATTTATTCAATGCTCACCATATACATGAATGCATTGCCTTTTTTCTTTTTTCATATCATTAATTTCTTAAACTAACTGTATGTGCAAAGCCCTATTATTATATAAGAAAACTGATACAATGGCTAGGAGACTTGTTCACACAACATAATTTCTATATAAAGAGTTCAGATTTAATTTTTTTATTTCATTCATTCACCAGTAAATATTGATTTCATTCCTATTAAGTGTCAAGTGCCAATACAGATTTCTGACATGTATTAATGAAAAAAATGAAACAATATATCTGTCATACAGCAGCACAGCTTACATTCAATTGGGGAAAATCAGACAACAAACAATGAACATTAAATATATTAATATTTTTATCAAGATTTATAAATTATAAATGTCATTTAAAATATTAAATATATTAAATGACAACAGTAGGCTAGGACAGGTGTTAGCAATTTTTGCTGAATGACAGATAAGAAATATTTTAGCCTCTTTAGGCCATTAAGTCTCTGTTGAAGGTACTGAACTCTGCCATTGCAGTGAAAGTAGCCATAGACAATACATGAACAGATAAGCATGGCTGTGTTCCAGTGAAACCTCATTTGCAAAACAGATGAACAGCTGGATTTGACCCATAGACTGCAGCTTGCCAACCTAGGATAAAATGTAACATGTGCTTGTTCTGTGTTTTTAAAGATTCTGTATTTGTCTATTTGGCATCCATTAATCATGGGGCCAAAATAACACTCAAAGTTGTTTTCATCTCCCTTGTGATTCAGCCTTTTTGGGAACACAAAAATCATATTACAAAACCTCCAACAATCCTGAGAGTCTATATCCATAAACATTTATATAACTTTCACCCACTAAGCCAATATTTCCCTCACCCTAAATCATTCTGTGCCAGGTACCAGATGACTATTGATCACCCCATATCCCAGAGCCCACTGACATTATTCAAACCAGCTAATCTTAAGCTGTTTCTCCTGCCCTGCCTTACCTTTTTTGCTGAAAATACAATAAAGCTCTTGGCCAAGCTTTTCACTGACTCCTCTTGCCTCCTGACTGAGCCTTGTATTTCATCCTGTAACATGCATGGTGTAGCTTACTCCCACCTCTGGGGAACTATATGTAATAAAAATCATTTTTTCAATGGTAATGATCACTCTATGTCTTCCCTCAGTCACCTTTACAAATTAATACCTGGGCACAAATTAGTGCCATAGGGAAAAGAAAAAGTATAGCAAGATATGTGTTGGGGTCCTCCAAGAAGCAGATGCCAAGTCAGGAATACAGGTGCAAGAAATTTATTGGAGATATATTCTAAGAAGGAGAATGAGAAGGAAGCTAGAGAAAGCAGGAAGAGCCTTCAAAATGAGGTGAAGTTATGACTCTAGCAAAGGAAAAGGAGGAGGAAGGAGAATTGGGTAGGAAGAGTCTTGACTGCCATGTAGTTCTAAGAAATGTTTGGTAGTCTGATGGAAAATAATTGAGGCAAAATCTCCCATTAAAGGAGCCCCATGCATTGGAGGAATGGGACTCCATTAAACCCGCAATTATGCTTACCCAATGGCTTGGTGCAGTTTATGGGAAACACATTCTATTAGCCTGTTCTCATGCTGCTGATAAAGATATACATGAGACTGGGTAATTTATACAGAAAAAGAGGTTTAATGGACTTACAGTTCCACGTGGCTGAGGAGGCCTCACAATCATGGTGGAAGGCAAAGAGAAGCAACTTGCATCTTACATGGATGGCAGCAGGAAAAGAGAAAGCTTGTGCAGAGAAACTCCTGTTTTAAAAACCATCAGATCTTGTTAGACGCATTCACTATTACCAGAGCAGAACAGGAAAGACCTGTTCCCATGATTTGATCATCTCCCACTATGTCCCTCCCACAATACATGGGAATTATGGCAGCTACAAGATGAGATTTGGATAGGGATAAAGAGCCAAACCATATCATTCTTCCCCCGGCCGCTCGAAAATCTCCTATCTGCACATTTGAAAACTACTCATGCCTTCCCAACAGTCCCCCCAAAGTCTCAACTCATTTCAGCATTAACTCAAAAGTCCACAGTCCAATGTCTCTTCCATGACAAGGCAAGTCTCTTCCATCCATGAGCTTTTAAAATCAAAAGCAAGTTAGTTACTTCCTAGGTACAATGGACATATAGGCATTGGGTAAGTACAGCCATTCCATGTGGGAGAAATTGGCCAAAACAAAGGGGATACAGGCCCCATACAAGTCCGAATTCCAGCAGGACAGTCAAATCTAAAACCTCCAAAATGATCTCTTTTGACTCCATGTCTCACATCCAGATAACACTGATGCAAGAGCTGGGTTCCCAAAGTCTAGAACAGTTCTACCCCTGTGTCTCTGCAGTGTACAGCCTCCTTCCCAGCTGCTACACAGGCTGGCGTTGAGTGTCAGCAGCTTTTCCAGGCACATGGTGCAAGCTGTCAGTGGATCTACCATTCCAGATTCTGGAGGACGGTGTCCCTCTTCTCACAGCTCCACTAGGCAGTGCCCCAGTAGGGACTCGGTGTGGGGTTCTGACCCTGCATTTCCCTTCTGTACTGACATAGCAGAGGTTCTCCATGAGGGCCCCACCCCTAGAGCAAACTTCTGCCTGGGCACACAGGCATTTCTACAAATCTTCTGAAATCTCGGCAGGGGTTCCCAAACGTGAATTCTTGACGTCTTTGCACTCTCAGGCTCAATACCACATGGAAGCTGCTAAGGATTGAGGCTTGCACGCTCTGAAGCCACAGCCTGAGCTCTACATTGGCCCCATTCAGCCATGGCTGGAGTAGGTGAGACACAGGGCACCAAGTCTTTAGGCTGCACACATCACAGGGAACCTGGGCCTGGCCCATGAAACCACTTTTTCCTCCTAGGCATCCAGACCTGTGATGGGAGTAGCTGCCACAAAGGTCTCTGCCATTCTCTGGAGACATTTTCTCCATTGTCTTGGGGATTAACATTCAGCTCATTGTTACTTATGCAAATCTCTGCAGCCAACTTAAATTTCTACTCAGAAAGTGTTTTTTGTTTGTTTGTTTGTTTGTTTGTTTTCTACTGCATCATCAAGCTGCAAATTTTCTGAACTTTTATGCTCTGTTTCCCTTTGAAAACAAAACGTTTTTAACAGCACACAAGTTACCTCTTGAATGTTTTGCTGCTTAGAAATTTCTTCCAGCAGGTGCCCTCAATCATCTCTCTCAAATTCAAAGTTCCACAAATCTCTAGGGCAGAAGAAAAATGCTGCCAGTCTCTTTGCTAAAACATAACAAGAGTCACCTTTGATCCAGTTCCCAATGAGTTCCTCATTTCCACCTGAGACCCCCTCAGCCTGGACTTTATTGTCCATATCACTATCAGGATTTTTGGCAAAGCCATTCAACAAGTCTCTAGGAAGTTTCAAACTTTCCCACATTTTCCTGTCTTTTTCTGGGCCTTTCAAACTGTTCCAACCTCTGCCTGTTACTCAGTTCCAAAGACACTTCCACATTTTCATGTATCTTTTCAGCAGTGCCCTACTCTACTGGTACCAAATTACTGTAACAGTCTGTTTTCATGCTGCTGATGAAGACAAACCCAAGACTGGGCAATTGACAAAAGAAAGATGTTTTAACTGGACTCACAGTTCCACGTGGCTGGGGAGGCCTCACAATCATGGTGGAAGGCAAGGAGGAGCAAGTTAAATCTTACATGAATGTTGGCAGACAAAGTGAGAGCTTGTGCAGATGTTTTTTAAAACCATCAAATATTGTGAAACCCATTCACTATCATGAGAGCAGCAGAGGAAAGGCCTGCTCCCATGATTCCATCATCTCCTAATGGGTTTCTCCCTCAACACATGGAAATTATGGGAGCTACAGATGAGATTTTGATGGGGGCATAGAGCCAAACCATATCACATAGAAAACAAGAGGATGGAGGCATTTTTAGGAGTTGATCCAGAAGCGAAATAACTGAACCATTAGTCAATTAACATGGTAATCTGCAGGATATATGAGCAGTACATTTTCGTGGCCACCACTGCATGGGGAAGTAGAGGTAGCCTGGGAGGTAGGGTAAGGATGAGTGGGATATCATGTCATTAAAAAGGTTCATCAAAATGGCTTTTTATGGACTGAATGTTGTGTTCCCCCAAAGTTCATATATTGAAATTTTAAGCCACAAGTTGATGGTATTAGGAGTAGGCTTTTAAGAGGTGATTAGGTTATATTCTGGATCTGACAGGAATAGGATTAGTACCTTAATTTTTAAAATGAATCCGAAGAGAGCTCTCTGGCCCCTTCTGCCATGTGAGGACACAGTGAGAAGACATCCATCTATGAACCAGGAATCAGGCCCTCACCAGAAAAGGAATCTGTGGATACCTTGATCTGAGACTCTCCAGCCTCCAGAACAGTGATAAGTAAATGCTCATTTTTAATCAATCTAATCTATGGTATTTGTGTTACAGCCACCCAAATAAAGACAAGACTGCATTTAAAAAGCTGAAGTGTGAGCAAAGATTTGAAGAAGGCATGAGTCTTTTCAAGCAGACACTTGATGAAAAAGCATATTATGGCAACGAAATCCTTAGATTAAAAGGCCTTTATAAAAATAAATGTGCCTAGCAAGATGCAGAAGCAACAAGAATGCCAGTGTGGCTGGAGCAAAGTTAATGAGAGAGAGCTGAAAGGTGTTATTTCAGATTGTAAAAGACTTTGTGAGCAATGATTTCAGTGTTTACTCAGGATGAATAGGGCAAGATGTTACAGCATGTCTACACAAAACAGTTTGTGCTGCTATAGCAAAATACCTGAGACTGGATAATTTATAAAAATCAGAAATGCATTTCTTACAATTCTGGAGGATGCATAGTCCTAGATTCAGGCATCTGCAGGTTTGTTGTCTAGTAAACGTCCAGTCTTGCTTCCAAGATGGCACTTTGAATGCTGTATTTTCCAGAGGGGAGAAACTCTTGTGTCCTCCCGTGGCAGAAAAGCAAAGGAGAGAGAACCCACTCTCTAATCCCTTTTTATATCAGCATTAACTCCTTCCTGAGGGTGGAGTCCTGATGACCTAAACAGCTTCCAAAAAGGCCTCACCTCCCCACACTGTTGCATTAGGGGTTACATTACCAACACATGAATTTGGGGTGCCACATTCAAACCAGAGCAGGACAAATGAGTAAAATTATCTGATTTACATTTAAATTTTTTGGGGGGCTATTATGTTAAAGTAGAATGTGAGAGCCAAGAGTCATAGTTGGGGGAGCCAGTGTGGAGACTTTTGCAAGAAGCAAGCAACAGAGGATGGTAGCTCTGACTAAGGCTATCACTGTGGAGATGAATGCTCAAAAGTGGGCAGATTTCAAATATATTTCAAAGTTAGAACTAACAAGATGTCCTGACCCCAGTGCCCTTTTTTTTTATTTTCTAAATACTACTGATTTGATATCTGCCTGCCTATTACTCTCTTCTGTTTTTTTCACATTGACATGATAGTGTTTATATTCATTAATTCACTCATTTAAGTAGAAATATTTATTAAATCCATGTTGTGAACCAAATATGCCATTAGTTTCTGAGATAATAAAACCCAGTTCTAGGTTGTAAACAGCCACCTAAGATACAGATTGATATATAGATACAGGCATAGTTACAGATATACATATAGGTATAGACAAGGATGAAAGTAGTGGGAGAGAACAGGCAACACCAAGCATGAAGGGTAGTGGGGTAAAGATTTGAATCCAGTATGGTGAGGGCAAAAACTCAGACACTGAAGTTGTTTTCACATGGATGAGGCAAGACAGAATGCACTTTCCTTAGGAAAAGGCATGAGATTAATTTTTAAAGCAAGCAGACCTGCAGGAGAAAGGGGAGTATGGACTGATGAGAGAACATTGCAAGCCATGGGATCAACATGATCAAAAGCACTGAGGCAGGAAACAGCCAGGGAGAAAACAAGAGATAAATCCAGAGCTTAGGCAGGAGCCCAATTATGGAGAAACTTATAGGATACACTAAGGAGTTTAGGTTTATCCTTTAGTCATTTATAGAACCAGTGAAGTTTCAAGTAGGGAATTCAAAAACTCTGAATTACATTTATAAAAAAACTCTTTGGCAGCAAGCAGTATACAGATAGCATTGGGTAAGAGTCACAGTGAAGTGCAGACCAAAATATTTTTTTTCTAAAGAGATTACAGTCTAGAAGGATAATTTTCTTTGTAAACAAATTCAAGACAGCAAGTATGGGTGCATAATTCAAGCAGTCTGCTTATTACACAGAATATATAAATACATATTTACATACATGCAACTTTTACATTAAGGCATGGTATTTGCAAGAAATAAAATAGAGAAACTTGTAATAATACCCTCAATGCTACGTTTTTAGTTGATAAAAATATTTGTAAACTTATTTCAGAGTGAGAACTTAAACCATGAAACAATTTGTCACAATGGCAGATGGATTTATGATTAAGATTATATCGATGTAATGAAAACTGTGGTTGATATGACCAAAATAATGTTATTCAGAAACCTAAATACCTTAAAGTCAAATGGATTGATTATACAGCGATTGCTCATTTACAGCATAAGAAAATGGAAACAGCACCTACACATACATAGAGGAAAATATTGTAGAACTGCTGCCTTTAATATATTTCTATTTACTTAATGATTCAATTTTTGTGATACAAATAAATTTTTTACACAGCTAGCATGTTGAACAAGCCATAAAATCTGTGCTTGAGTTGTGGTTTAAATTTGATATTAGGTATATAAATGTTTATACAGAAAATTAAGATTACTGAATGATGAATGAATTTCGAAGAACATATTTTCTAGCTAGATTTATATTTTTATATATTTTTTCTATTCTGTTCTTACAAAAGTATAAAATTTTAGTTTCCTGAGGGGATAAACAGATATTAACCAGAATGTGTCAATTCAATTGTTCATATTTTTTAAGGTTATAATTTGATAAGGTGGCTGAGAATATATTTTAGTTTATTATTCCCCAGACTTTGCAATGTCTTTAATCTTCTTTTTTTCTCCCTCTACAGACTTTATTGAATGTTGTTGAAATACCATTCATTCTTTCATGCAACAAAATGATGTTTACTAATTTCTATGTTTCAGACCCTTTTATAGGCACTAAACATACAAGGATAAAGAAACTGTGAAATGATAAACTTGGAATTCACACCCTTTGTTCCTTATGGCAAAGAAGAAGAAAAAATAATTGCTATAAAGGAACATATAATAGCTGGAAACATAACTACTTTAGAGACTTCTCATTCTTTTCTTGCATCTTACTTTCATTGTCTTTAATTCTTACTTTGTATACTTCTTCCTGGGGAATGTTATTCAAGACCAAGGCTTGAACACCTGAATATCCGAATTATGGTGCTTTCTAATAAATCTGTACCTAAACCACTATACCAGCATAACTAACCACCTATTAAATATTTCTGCTGGGATATTCCTCAGCAAATTCTAACTTAACCCGTTAAAAACATTAAATCTCTATCTTACTGCATTTCTATCCCCCTCTTCATCTTAATAAATGACCAAAAATCAAATTCAGTCATTCTTCTCTATTTATTGTAACTAAATATACCATTATCCTTTCAATGGTTTGAGTTAGAAATATGAGAGTCCAATGTATCTTTTCTTAACCCTTCATTTTTGCCCTTCCAATTGCAATCAATTACTAAGTCCTTGCAATCCCAACACCTCAATATTTCTATTGGTATTTTTCACTCTCGCTTCTTTTACCCTAGTTTTTATTATTTCCTTACATTGTATTTTTGCAGAAAGTCCAAATCTCTCCTCTGGAAGTAGTCTTAAATTATCATTTTAGATGACCAAACTTTACCAGGTTTACCTCTTTTCAAATCTCCCAAGCTTTGCATTTGCTCACAGACTAGAAAACTTAATCCGCTCACAGTCTCCGTCATGTAGTCACAATTTGTCTGCTACATCTGTGCCCATTCTCATCTTCTGCCACTCCATGGTTTAGATTTTGCATTTAAGCAATATTGAAGTCTTCGTGTACTTGTATTAGTCTGTTCTCACACTGCTAATAAAGACACACCCAACGCTGGCTAGTTTATAAAGACAAAGAGGTTTAATAGGCTCAGAGTTTCACATTTCTGAGGAGGCCTCACAATCATGGAGGAAAGCAAAGGAGGAGCAAAGTCATGTCTTACATGGCAGCAAGCAAGAGAGCATGTGCAGGGGAACTCCCCTTTATAAAACCATCAGATCTCATGACACTTATTTACTATCATGAGAACAACATGGGAAAAACCCACCCACATGATTCAGTTGTCTCACTAGGTCCCTTCCATGACAGATGGTGATTATTACAATTCAAGGTGAGATTTGGTTGGGACACACAGCCAAACCGTATCAGTACTTTCATGTGCATTGACTTTACATGAGCTACTTTTGACTTTGCATGAGCTACTTTCTCCCAGGAAGGGTTGTCTCCCTTCTGACTACATTGTTTCAACTTCTTCAGAATCACCAGAGATGTCACTTTAACTCTCCTATACTCTAACACCCTTTGACAGGGTTAGGTACTATTTTTGTTTTGTTTTGCTTTCAAAGCACCTAGCCACTAACTCTGATTATATTATACTGCAATATATACCTTGTATATAAATATTTCTTGATAATAAGTGCCTTATCCCTGTCCTGTGAAGCCTCAAATCTCAATGTAAGAAAAAATATTCTAGTATGTAATTTAAGTCACAAAACTAATCATTGGATGAATAAATAAAATCTTAAACATGTTTTGATTAATTTATGTGTAAACACAATCTCTAGGATTATTATCATTATATACTTCATGTCAGGACTCAGCTGAGTAGCACAAACTTATATTTCTGCAGGACATAGTAGGTATTCAGAAAGCCTCTACTGATAGTATTATAGTAAGCCAGAGTCTGGACTCTTCTGTTTAAGTGTGCAAAAAAGATAGTTAGTTATTCAGAGTTTTCAAGTCTCTGTTTCCTCATTTGTAAAACTGAGATGATTACATTTGCCATGCTGACCGCAAATGACCATTGAAAGATTCAAATGAAATAATGTATATAAATATATTTAGAAAATAATACAACTCTATAGGTTTTATGTAAGCACCCTGCTGTTGATAGATTTGTCTTTAAAGAGAACGAGAACTCTATCTGAAATATCCCCAAGTTACTAGTTTCCAGCCCTCTTTAGTGTTTCAAGACAGATCAGATTCCTTTGATGTTACAAATCAATACCTTAGGATAGCTTCAATAGAGTAAATCCCTCCTGCCAGAATTTAAAATCCCATAAATGAAGATTTTGTCTTGTAACAGCAAAAAGATCAGCCTCCAAATAAAGTAGAGCCTTTGTTTGTGCCATAGATTTGTATAATTATACCTTAATGAAGGGTTATTAATTGAGAACATATAATGTTTAAATGTTTTGTTGTTGATTTTCCCTTTTATCTAAAGGATATTCCTTCTCAGGAGTTCCATTAATCAATGAAAACAATTCTGAAGGATGCTGAATATTTATTTCAAAATTAATATACACATGCATATACACTTATGACAGCAGTGTACTAAAGATAATGGCTTTATCACTTAGTAGGCTAGTATTTACTGAGTATTTACTAGTATAAATGTCAACTAAAATGCAATATTTTATGTTGAATGCCAATTATAGGTTAGATTAAATTTACAGACATTTTCCTAATTTATTTAAATTATTTTTAGTTATAACCTTATTAAATCCTACATCTTGTTGTGTTAAGTCGAATTTATTTTTAAAAATAAAATTTCAAAAGATGATACACTCAATTAATAGTTGAAATTAAAATTAAAGTCTCTAAATCTTCTAACCTACCTGAAGTTCCTGAAGTACAATATTTTCTAAATTATGACCTATAAATTCTTTCTGAAGTCTAGTATCTTCAACATAACCTTATCTGCATGCCTCTAGGTATAAATAGCAGTTAATAAAAATACTTGGTATTATGTCACCAACTACCAATTTATTGCAGTGTTATATTTCAATAACCTAAACCAAGGAAAGATTTTGCCTGCACAGAAGTGGCCTTGCCTATCATGATAAGCAGCTGAAAAACACACACAAGCTGTATGAACCCGGCAGAATCCATCTGGTGAACCATCTGTGTGAGAACTCACAAAAATTATGCCCCATCTGTTGTTTCATTTTTGCTAAGATTGCCAACCTTGTCCTCACTCCATTATCTGACTATTTACCTTCCCTGTGGACTTCTGTACATTTGCTTTTATTCCCCATTTGCATCATATATCTAATTTCTGAAGCACTCTCCTCATTTCTGAAAGGAATTAATTAATGTATTTAATTTACACAACTAAGAATCCTCTTGGGAAATAAAATAACTGAAAAGAATTACAGTAATATAATAGTGTTGTTAGGAAATAAGTGTATTATTATAAATACCAATTTCTGCTGGGTTAAACCTAAATGTACAATTTCTCACCAAATTAATTTCTATCTCAATATAATGCTTAAATATAAGGTTTATCAGAGAATCTCTCCCTCTTCCAATCTGTTCTCCATGCTACTGCATAATATGACTTTTTACAACATTTCTATTGTCTGATTTCATCTGATCAACACCCATACATGGCTTTCCATTTCTCCCACAATAAACTCTGTTAAGGTTGTAGATCAAGTTCTCACTTCTTCACCAAAGCTTTCAAAGCTACACCTGTGATACGGTAGGCACAGCACATACCAGTGATATTCCCTTATCGCTTGCTCCATCTTGTTCTATCTTGAACATCATCATTCTTGAAACTTTCCTTTAGTACTTCTATTGTCATGATTTACCTTGTTGTATGTCTTTTATCCACAAACAAATGTCACTTTTCTAAAGAACTGGAGCAATATCACCATTTCATTTGCTTCTTTAACATATCTACCAATTACTCTGCATTCTGATCACTTTAAATACTTATTTTTTAAAAGTATGAGTACTTAAATAACATACTCCGATTTTATTATAGTGAAAAAATATTAAAGGATGATGCTGTCTTTAAAACACTTTAAAATCTGTGACTGTAGATCTACAATACAAAGGACTCTAAGTAAAGCCGACTCACTTTCCTTTGATGCTAATCACAAAAAAAACACGTGGACTTGAAATGACAGCATGATCAGCACATCTCCTCAGAGACAACCCTTGTTGAACTCTATAGAGGTGAAACTATAGATTGAGAGGTCTCCAAGCATAAGACATATTTCTATAATGTCAGACCACATCTGAGGCCAAATATCTTAATAGAAAATATATAACATTTGGTCTCTATGTGTATGTGTGATACCTCGATATGTATCCTTTATTTGTATCTAAAACAGTACATCTTTGTTTCCATAACTACTTTATAGACTATGAGTATATTTGTGGAAATGTATATCTAGATAGAATCAGTATAGATTTTGTCTTTACTGATTAGATAAATAATTATAAAACATAAGATCATAAAATGAGATGAAGACAGAATATATAAGCATAGTTTTGAAGAAAGTAGACCTTTATTTTAAAGAATAATACCTATTCATCCAAATAACTGAGGGAAATGACTACATACATTGAAGACGAAAATGATACAATAGTTTTGTGTTTCATTGTGAAACAGTACACAAATGATTTTCAAAATTTAATATGCCTTGGAAATTAAGAAGAGTCACATGAAATACAGCAAAATTACAGCCTTTATGGAGAACAAGACTTACAACGTCACACAAACTAATTTCTATCAAGATCCTTTGCTCACACAGGCCTTCCCTGGTACCATATCTAACATAGCATTACTTGCTACTTTTTGGTATGTTATCCTTATTATTTTTCTTAATATTTACCACTACACAATCTTGAATTTATATTCTAAGTTATTTATCTGTCTTTCATCTTTCTCATCCTTTAGACTGTAAACTTTCTGATAATATAAATGTTTTTATTGTTCCCTGTTGTGTCCGTGCCCAGTTCATAACAATAAATACATCTATTTTTACCTAACTGAATGAGTATCAAGGATCTCTGAGGGTATTTTAACTTTTTTTTCTATTTGAAGACACATCCCAATCCTGTATTCTAAACACAATTCATACTCCTAAGGATGCTATAACTGTGCACCTCACTTAGTTTTTACTTTAAATTATTTTAAATCGGCCAAGCACGGTGGCTCACTCCTGTAATCCCAGCACTTTGGGAGACCAAGGCGGGCAGATCACCTGAGGTCAGGAGTTCAGACCAGTCTGGGCGACGTGGCAAAACCTCGTCTCCACTAAAAATACAAAAATTATATGGGCGTGGTGGCGGCGGCTGTAATCCCAGCTACTCGTGAGACTGAGGCAGGAGAATCACTTGAACCTGGGAGGTGGAGGTTGCTATGAGCCGAGATCCCTCCACTGCACTCCAGCCTAGGAGACAGAGCGAGATTCTGCCTCAAAAAATAAATTAATTAATTAAAATAAAATAAATAGTCTTAAATAACCATCTAAATGTTATTCACATATTCTGTCCTCCTCAGTAGAAAAGTGAGAATAAAAGCAAGATCATTGAAACATTCATTGTATTTCTCCTTGACATACTATAAAAAATAAGATATCTTTAATTTCCTACTGAGTAATTTTCTAAACTTCCAGGGGTGTGTTGCACATGTATTTCATGGGCCATTCCTTCCTGTAACCACCTTAAGGAATCTTTTTTAACATGTCCCTCCTAACTGCAGTCCACTGTGATATTGCTGTTGCTTGTTACTTTCAATGACAAAAGTAAAAGTCATGCCCTGTTGTCCATCGATGGGGCCACTAATCTTGCTAGAGCCTACCAAAGGAGATAAGGTCCCCTGATTGGACCTCATCAAAAGCTATACTCCTGCTGCCCATGGTGATTGCAAAAACATCAGTCCCCAAAGTTTCTGCCAAAGGGTTGTTTTGTGTAATTATCACCGTGGAGCTACCAATGCTCAATATTGACAGTATTATTGTTTGTCTTTTGTTATTGCAAAAATCAATGGTTTTCCTTCCCAGTGTTGTAAAAGCTACTGGCAATTACACACCTGAAGTGTATGCGCTCAAGTAGCTAATTTCTCGAGTAGATAATACCAGAAAGAACAAAGACAGCTTTTATTTGAGACTTGTCTTTTATTTCTCATGAACTTGCTTGTGGACTGAGGTATATGGCCATGTCAGCTGGGTTGAGGAATTAACCAGGGGAGATATATGACCCTTTATCTCTGATGCTGACCTACCATCCTTGAAACAAAACTCTGTATCGTAATATCCTTAGAACAAGTTCTTTCCCATGAGGCACCTTGTTCCCTCACATAAATCTTAGGGTGAGTGTAACTTGGTCTCAAGCTGGGATGCCTGCTACAGAAAGTACAGTGACTGAGCAGCACATCGTATCATCAATGAATTTTAAAGGCTTTTGAGGCAGGTTCAGTAGAAAGGGTAAGCATGAAAGCACAGCAGCTAGCAGCCTTCTCAGGAGGAACAATATTCAAAGGCTCTTTGATGAAAACCAGGTGGGTTATTTTTTCTTTTCATACTTGGAGTGAGATAGCATAGCAAGCACTTCCTCTATACCTGCAAGTCAACCAAGGCAGACATGCTGCAGCAGCCAACTATGACTTCAGGACTGTAATATTTGGAATATTTGAGGAGTAGAGTGTGAGGTATTTTCTTTATTTAAGGAATTGCTATAACAGGTCTAGTGTGGCAGGTCACAAATTTTCAAAACCTGGCACCTGTAGGAGTGTGATATGTATTACTGGAAGAGATATGCAGTGCATCTAAAAATAATAAAACCAACAGAGAATTCAGCAGGCTGATGATTTGGTGTCACCACACATTCAAAGTACAGGATGGTGCCACCTATTGCTTTGAGACATCTGACAACCCACCAGGGATTGGATTAAGCACTTCCAAGGAAATGCCAGATACTTCCCCAAACACCTTGTTGGCAAGCTATAACCAAAGTATTTATCTTACTCTTGTATTTTAGGGTAACTCCAAGACATTTGTAACGTACTAGAATTATTGTTAAAATTTTAAAAACGTCTGAATATTTAGGCATAATATTCATGAAATATTATACATAAACATAAAACGTATTTTTATACATGTAAAGTTTTTTTTTAATTTACTCACTTTTATCTTATTTTTCAGAATGGTTCGAGATATTTTCTTAGCCAAGTAAAGTCACCTTCTCCTTTTGTTTCCCAAAGAAAACTGAAGCACAAAATTGAAAGTTGCATTTTATTCAGTGATCTTTCGCATGCAAAGTGTAAAGGGGTTCTTTGTAAATTTTTAAGGCCAGTAAATTAAGAATTAAAATAAGACAAGAGATGCCACAGTAAATATACAAGTTTAAAAACTCTGCAAAAACATGCTTACAGATTTGTGGGGTCACCAATATTCTCATAGTCAAAAGTAGAAAATGGACTATTAAACTGATGCTCTGTAAAAATGCACTCAGTGTATCTAGGGTACTTTGTTTTGTAGTTTATTTGGAAGTACTCTTAAGAGTTATTTCTGATGCTTTAATAGGATATAAAACCATAAGCCTGTCAGGGAAGTGCAGTGCAATGCCATACAATTGGTAGATGGATCAGCATTGTCAATGACTTTATTTGAACTTTATTGATTCACCTTATATAAGGTGATACTCTGGTCCACATAATGTATTTAGCTGTCAAGTTATAGTAGCTTTCAAACAACCGAATTTCACACTAAATCTTCCTTGTGGTTCGAGGGAGAGTAGTAAAAATGTGGTGCAAGGGGTAACTGCAATAATTATAGGTCATTAATTCATATCTAGCTGTCTCTCTACATTGCTCTGGTACCTAGAAATTTTCTCAAGTAGATTTCTAGATCTTTTCAGAAAACGCCGTAGATCATCCAACTCTCTCCTGATCTCATTTCCAATTAAGTGTTAGAAGTCAAGAGGTTGGTCATGGTACATAATATACTGGTTGATTGTTTATTATCTGTCAAGCTACATGGATGCAACAGTGATTTACAAAGTGAACATCCACATGAGAAGGTTATAGTATGGTGAGAAAAAGACACATAAGCTCACAACTATAAGGCAACACAAAGTTAGTAAGAGATGCAAGAACAAAATGAAAAGACTGAGGATAGTTTTTTTTCCAACAGATGAGTTCTACTGTAAGCTCTCAGCAAAGTGTGCAGTACACAGCATATGTTCAATAAAGGGTAGATAGTGATAATATTATAATGCATATCATTATTTAATTAGTTTATGCTTACGGGATACCTGGGTAGCAGAGAACAATCAGTTGATATTAAAAGCATTATTTTTATCTATTAAAGTTATCAGAAGTGATTTCTTAGATAAAATAGTCTCTTATAGCTGTTGTATACCCTGAATAAAAGTATTTGTATTGCATAAAAATGTAACAAATTGGTTTCACCCATATGTCATTCCACTAATTTGTAAATCTATGTAATCTATAGGTTTTTACAGTATCATTAATTCTATTAGTTTATCCCGAAAAATATAAAATGGCCAAAACAATAGAGGGAATGTTTATTATTTATAGGATGTCCTATTTTAAAAAGCCTTGAAGATTAGTTTTTCCTCCATAAATTCATGAAAATTTATATGCAGCCTACAAAATGCTAGCTAAGGTTTCTCTCAAACAACAAAACACTCAGAGTTCTGTTATGTTCAAGCATTATGATCCTAATTCACTCTTACAAATTTAACAGTTTTTAATATTTATTGAAATTTCCTTTTGCTATTAGACTTATACCCCTTGTATATAGAAGATACGTAATAACTATTTATTCATAACATAATATCAACATGAGACAAACAACTCAGTTCCACACTCACAGTGCTGTTTCCTTAGTCTAAATAAAAGTATTCTGTGGATGACCACCTGGGGCAGGTAAGGAAGTGTGCTTCTTTGAGCAATGGTTTTATTCACTATGAAGTGTAGCTAGGAAGAGCATCCCATCCCAGGTGGTGGTAATAAGGGAGTGGAACATCTTTAGTGATTTAAAAAAACAATAATATTGACTAAACATTGATCTGCTTCTTATGATAATCATTCATCAGCAATTCTAAACAATGTCAGTGATGTAGGATTCCTCTCATCCCTGGGTAGACCACTCCCAGCTTCCCAGTCTTGATATGCTGTTGTTAATAGGCAAACTCACTGACTTAGTCAAATATAACCACGGATGAGGGCAGAAAAAAATCTGCCTCCTGTGAAATAGAAGAAAACTCATGCTTTCCAAGAGGAAGAAGGAGGAAACCAAGCTATGTGTGATCTGGAATTTCTTTCTCACTTTAGCAACTGTATAAATCATTGGTTTCTTATGGAGCAAAACAAATAGAGAAAGAAAGAGTAGGAATATTAAAGTATTCAAAATCCCTAATCATGAAGGGAAACATCAGAAGGGGGAAAAGTTGAAGAAGAAACGAATACAAAATAAAAGAACATAGAAATAGATGAAAGTAAAATATGTAGCCTGAAAAAGGACAATTCACAAACATGCAGAAAATGATTGGTTTATTTATTTATTTTGCAGAGGAATAAAATAGGAGTCTGGGGTATCTGATAAAAGGGCCAATGGTAAATGGAAGGATTAACACACCCATTTGATATGTTAAAAATTATTAGGAAAAATAATTCAAAGACCCCTATTGCAGAAAGAAAATTAACAAGTAAATAAAACCTCAGAATCTAGAATCTATAAGTTATTTTTCCCTTCTCTATTCAATAGTGGGTATTAAAACTGCTAGCTGAAACCCAAAATTTGCCTTTGCCAAGGACAATCTCCATGCTTTATTAGTGACATGCAAGAACATGGTTCTTTTTTTTTTTTTTTGAGACGGAGTCTCACTCTGTCGCCCAGGCTGGAGCGCAGTGGCGCGATCTCAGCTCACTGTAAGCTCCGCCTCCCGGGTTCACGCCATTCTCCTGCCTCAGCCTCTCCGAGTAGCTGGGACTACAGGCGCCCGCCACCACGCCCGGCTAATTTTTTTTTTGTATTTTTAGTAGAGACGGGGTTTCACCGTGGTCTCGATCTCCTGACCTCGTGATTCGCCCGCCTCGGCCTCCCAAAGTGCTGGGATTACAAGCGTGAGCCACTGCACCCGGCCAAGAACGTGGTTCTTTTTACCTTCAGTTACACTACTTCTAGTTTTTTGTTATCTTGAAAGAATATTGTGGGATTTGGAATCTCAGTTGTCTGTTTATTCATCTTAAAAATAAATTAACAGATATCTTTTAAGTATATACTTTAATAAGATATTAAATATGGGCAGTAATTTTAAAATTTAAAATAAATGTTATAGAATCTGAATTTTACGACTAGTAGTATTTAACATGTTTCTAGGACTAGTTTCCAGTATATTGATGTCCAGTCTCAGATTTGTTTATAGAATTACAAATTAGAATCTGTTCTTTTGAGACCATTACAGCTTTGAAAACTAAAAGTCTTAACCCAGATGAAGTTTTCAAAGTTGAATGATAAAAAGGGGATTCAGTAATACATAATTTTGGCATATTTAAAACATGATAAAAAGTATTTTAAGGCAGATTAACGTGTTAATAAAATTGCTGTTTCCATCCAGGTGCCACGGTGGCTCACACCTGTAATCCCAGTACATCGGGAGGCCGAGGCGGGTGGATCACGAGGTCAGGAGTTTGAGACCAGCCTGATCAACATGGTGAAACCCCATCTCTATCAAAAAATACAAAAATTAGCCAGGCATGTTGGCATGCAACTGTAACCCCAGCTACTCAGGAGGCTGAAGCAGGAGAATTGCTTGAACCCGGGAGGCAGAGGTTGCAGTGAGCTGAGATCACACCACTGCACTCCAGCCTGGGCAACAGAGAGAGACTCCATCTCAAAAAAAAAAAAAAATGCAGAAAATGCAGTTTCCAAAAGTTGCATTTTACAAACGTTAGATGGTTTGATAAAATGGAAGTTTATACTGTTTCCTCTCCACAAATCTCAAAACAACCTTCAGCTCTTCAATGTTTACATTCATAGTCAACGTACTATTGTTTTCTGCTCAACCATTTACTTTTTAACAATGTTAAGAATGGTCTTCGTGATCCAGTAATTCATTCATTTGTTCGACAAAATTTTATTGTACACCTACCATGGTTCAAGTATTCTTCTAGGTGTTTGAAAACAAAAAAGACAAAAATCTCTTTCTTATAAAGCATATGTTTTGTTAAAGGAGACAAAAATCAACAAATGTCATGAATAAGAAAATTATATGGTACGTACAAAATTTTATTGTATATCTATCATGTTTCAAGCATTCTTTTAGGTATTTGAGAACAAAGGAGACAAAAAATCCCTGTTTATACAACATACGTTTTATTGAAGGAGACAAAAGTCAATAAATGTAATGAATAAGAAAATTCTATGGTATGTTTAAAAGAGATGGGTTCTATAACATAAAAGAAAATGGCACTGAATGAGAGGGCAGGGACACGTTGGGGACAGTGTGGCAAACTTTAAGTAGAATGGTCAAAGCAGGTGTCATGTAGACGGTGACATGTGAGCAAAGAGTTTGAAGGAAATGAGAAAGGTGTATGGAAAGAAATTGCAGGAAGAGATTAAAAGAATTCTATGTGAGAAATTTGAGAAATAGCAATGAGTTCAGTGTGGTAAGAGCAAAGTCAGTAAGAAAGAGGCAGAAGAGGATATAAGAGAGGACAGACCACATAGGGCCTTCTAAAACATAGGAACTTCAACCCTTAGTAAATGAGAAATGAGAAACCTAGGAAAACTATTGGTCTGAACATTTGGAAAGATGTAACTCTCATCTACAGTGATTTTTTAAAGTTCTTAGAGGAGCAGAGTACTGAGGGTTGGAGGAAAAAATTAGTTCAGTTTTGACCACGTTGTGTTTGAGATGTCTACTAGACATTCAAGTGGAGTTAGAGTAGGTGAATGGATATATGTCTGGATTTCAGGAGAGTGGTGTACCCTGGAGAGAAACATTTGAGAACAAATATGCAGGGTTCGTAGCATTAGAGTGGATGAGATTACCGAGTAAGTGTAAATCAGAATAAAAATAGACAGGAGAGAGAGAGAAAGGAGAGAGAGCCCTGGACCACTCTAACATTAGTGAATCAGAGTGGGAAAACCAGAAGATAAGACAGAAGGAGCAATCTGTGGGGCAATTAGATAATCTAAAATTAAGGGGAAGAAGAGAAGGGAGAATGATTAACCAGTATGTCATATGCCACTGTTTTCTGTTAAGATGAGGACCAAAAAATATCCTTGTATTTATCAACATGAAGGTCACTGGTAAAACTGAGAAGACTTGTTCAAAAAGGGGGAAGATAGCTAACTACAGTAGGTTTAAATGAGTTTAGAATAAGACAGATTTATGATCATAAGTATAGGCAACACTTCCAAAACCAATTTTGCTGTAAACGTGAGCACAAATATGAAGAAATAACTAGAAGAAAAATGAGAATTAAGATTTTTAATAGAAAAAAAAATGACCTGTATATCCACTAATAGGATTGATCCCGAAGAGAGGAAAGAAATGATGCCGCTGAAGAGGAGTAATTCCTGGAGAATTGGCCTTGGGATGACTAGAGTGGATCAGAGCAAGTACACCAATGGAACGATTCACTTAGGACTGGAGCAAAGACAGTTCCTTCATTACCACTATGAGAAACACCTAAGTTAATGGATACAGATGATAATAAGTAAACAAATGTAAATGTAGAAATCTGTGGACATTCTTTCTGTATTGCTTTCAATTCTTTAGCTAAGTAAGAAGTAAGTTCATCAGCTGAGAGTGCTAATGAGGGACAAATGTTGAAATTTGAGAGAGCAGAAGGTATATAATAGTCGTGCAGAAGAATAGTTGGATAAGAGATGTTTACTATTATTTCCAGGCAGAATTAAGAACATAATTGACATTAATGGTAATAAAATTAAAGGAAGAGCTGTAACATATACGGTCTTTATGTAGGCAGAAGCTCTCCAACAGACATTTTTTGTAGAGCAGGGGGAGTACTGGTGTCATATGGCAGAAATCCCCTTAATTAAGGAGAAATGTTAGAAAAAGAACAGGAACAATTAGAATTTCATATGTGCTTGGAAACTGTGCTAGGGTCCTGGTGGTGCCGTCACTGTCTCCATTTCTGTCCTTTTAGAACGCTGAGGATGCACCAAGTCCTAGGCTGCACTTTCTAATTTCGCTTCATAGAAATCTTCACAGCAACCTTACCAAATACAAATAAATACGTTTATTCGGATGTGGTCAAACTGGTATTTAGAGGGGTTCAATAGTTTATCTAAAGCTCAAGTTTGCAAGGCCTGGGGACAAGATCCAAGTCCAGGCAGTTACACAGTCTCTCACTTCCCAACCATTTCTCAAAGAATACAGTCACATTCTATAAATAGCTTCTTTCAGAAACTCATTAAGGATCTGGTTCCCGTTATTTAATCTAAAGCCACCTAGAACTTACTTATACTAAAGTAATATTTTAGTTTCGGAATCCTATAAATATCTTGCCTGTTTTGTGGAGATGTACTTCCTTCAATTCAACAGTAGTTAATCATTTACAGTTTCAAGTGTTACTACTGAATTATCTGAGGAATATGTTGTTCATATTTACAGAAATATCTTAAGAACTTTATTTACACCCCTATTGATAAATACCTTTCCAATATGAAAATCCTGATTCTGTTTATTTCCTGTTTTACTGTTTTTTGTTGTTGTTGTTGTAATATTTGCTTTGCTAATACCTTGGTATTTCCTAGTTTATTTATTGCCAGTCTTTAACTTTCAGTTTATTAGTTTCATCTTCAATGTCTTCCTTGGATATAAATCTCTCCATACCTCAGATTTTCTGCTACAACTCTTGGAATTAATGGCACACAATTTCTTTATGTGCCGACATTGCCCCTTTTTCTTCCTTTATTATCACAGTATGACTCAGCTACCTTACTCACCATCCTATATGTGAACACTTAACATTTATTTTAGGCAGTAGTTAACGTAGCACCCACTCTAGGCTATGTAGTGGAGATGCACAGATAAAATCACATGCTTCAAGATTACCAAACCAAAAATATTTTAACTGATGAAAGCCAAGAAATAAAAAAGTCACCTTGAAATTGGACTTACTGGCGTTTACATTCTAAACTCCTCATCTGCGGTCAAAACCAAATGAACAAACCCACCCAGCAATTTATAGTCAGTATCATTTTAGAGGTGGATATGAAGTATATAAAAAGTCTACGCAAAGAATTTTTTACTTTAATTATTAACTGCTTCTTTAGGTGGACACAAGAACAGCTTAAATTTGAGAGCTTAATGATATTTAAAAATGTGTGCCTTTATTATTTGAACTAAAGTCAGTGTTGTGAGATGCACATGTTATAAGAAGCACCTGGGAACTGAGACTCACTAAAGGAAGGGCAGATTTGTGTCTTGCCTTTTATATATATTTGGGTATAGCTCATTAAATATAGTAACAGGCAGAATCACCTGCATTGTGTAAATCATTACAACTTTCTTTCTTTTTTTGCATATGCTTAGTAATTTTTTTTCACCAAGAGCCAAACAAAATATGCCTACATTAAATGCACACATGATGTACTGTACTGTAATAGTCCTTCTTTGGGCACTTATGAAAAAATAGAAATCGTGGACAATCAAAAACGCAAACTTGGTTAGATGTTTGAATTTGTTTAACTTCGGTTTCAAGATGATAATATCTAATTTTATTGCTTCACAAGACTTTTGTGGAAACATCTTGTAAACTTCAAAGCGCTCTAAATTGCAAAAGTATTATCTTGCCCTTCTGCTATAGGTGTAATATTGTCAGTAAGCAGTTTTTCCTTTGCTTTTCTGCGTGTGAGGAATGTTATGAAAGGCACAGAGCTCATTCCTGCAGATGGAACAAAATAACAGGGTCCTATAGGTTGAGGGGGAGTAAAATATTGTCTCCTGTTTAAAAGTTAATTATGTTTGAATACATGGTTTTGGAGTTACTAGGAGAGTTTAATCAGCCAGTTTAAACCATTTCTTAATTTCAGTGAACTTCTTATCCTTTATAAGACTGTTTTATAGGAAAGCACATGCATGTCAATAAAGGACCACTCCACAATCATGATTACCACGAAATGCTTGCTGTGACTCCAGTTGCATAATCAAGTATTACTTCACTGACAAATTCATCTTCGAAGAAAAATGATAGTACAAATATTTGATTGAATTTAGACATCAGTCTTTTCTAGCATGTCAGTTATAAATTGCAGAAGGCAAGTTGTATGACTTTTCCAAAAGAAAGTCAGTTTTCAATAAAGCTGTCCACCTCAGTATTTATTTAGTTGGAATACAAGATGTTTTTACCACAAGTAATATTGCCTTCTGGAAGACGATGCTATACAATATAAGACAAAAGTGCTAATTAAACTCACCTGAGAGTTTATTCAGTAAGCATGGAAATATTTTTCTGCAATCTTTTCCTATTTTTAAGCCTTTTCTTTTATAATTCTTAGAATCTTTCAACCTTTTTCCCCTCAGCTTCCACTCAGAGAACGATCTAGAATTTATTCATATTAAGTTGTAGGTAATTGAAAAGCTACATTTATTGTTCTTATTGAATTGTATTAAGCTCAAAGTATATGGATAAAGAAATTAATATCTACAGCTCAACTTTTAAGGCACAACTAGTAGAATTATTATCTACTGTCCTTGTCGACTGACTGAAGCTGGCCAATTCTAATGTACTAGAGGGACTATTTATTATGCCAAATATATACAGCAAGCCAGTAACATTTGGTGATTGCACAACTTAGCTGATATGAATATTTTGAAGTACAAAATCATCATTGGATAAATAATGAAATGCACAATCTATATTACATCAATCACAAAATTTTCCTTTAATGTATTGATTAAGTGAAGAATATGGGTTTTCAGAAAATCAATGGAAAGTCATTTATTATACTTGGATAATTTTAGTGTCAAAATGTTTATTGCCTTTAACCAGACTCATTTTACAGATTTTCTTCTTCGTGTCTCTATTCTGACTGCCAACATGGGTGCTAATTAGCATCAATTTTGCTGGTAATATTTTTCTTCTCTTGGGACTGAGTACAGATGTTCACTAGGAATAGAAATGAGAGCACCCCCTGATTTCTGTGGACCAGTGGACTGTGGTAATTGATTTTAGTCATAGCTAATTCAAGCTAGTTTAGAACTCCATAACTGACTGTATATCCTATTAGTGATGCCATTAACCATCAAGCTTGCCTAAGGTGACAAGGCAAACAACTCAATAGCACCAAACTCAGCCACCGTGGAAAATAAACTCACCTACTGTGGAGTGACAGGACTCACTTGGGAGCTGGGCTTCTCGAACTGAATATAATTTCAAGAAGCTCTTTTTAAGCACTTAATGAAATGGAGTTTTTTTATGACTTTCACTTAAAAATACATTATAAAAACCACTTGGTTCTCCTTTGCTGTTGCCAAGTTTTGAATGATTGATTGCCAGACTCACAGCAGAGCTATAACTAATTTAATATATTAGGAAGATGCATTTTCATTTCAGTTTACAGCAGTAAGTATCCAGGTTTGAAACTTGTTCATCACAGAAGATGTGCAATGTTAGCAACTCAATATACTGCAAACTGAAGCATCTAACAAAACACTGGTGTCTGCTAAGATATAAAAAGTTTATGTTAAATGTAAAAATTTAACTTTAAATTCTATGGGGGAAATAAATGAATAACTTTGAATGTGAAAGTTTCTGGCTGCCTCTAAAAAATCTCTACCTGAGTGCATTCCCATCAAATCAAATAAATCACCACCCTCAATGACCTCCCTGAAAACCCCTGTGTAAATATTCCATTTTTCCAGGAATCCACAATTTAGTCTAGAACTTTGGGAACCTTTTAATCCATTCTTTGTCTTCCTCCTCAGTCTATTATTAAACACCGACATTTCTGCCTTCAAAATATCCAATTTGTTTCATTTTCTGTGACTCACTTCATTTTCACTTCACCTTTGTATTACAACAGCAAGCTTTGATTGGATTACTTTCCTATAGTCCAGTGGTCTCCCATCTTGCTTTAGCTTAGGAAAATTAAAAACTTCCAATACCTGAATTTCATTTAGAAAGATTCTGATTTCATTGATCTGTGGAGCAGCTTATACTGAGGATTTTTAAGATCTCCCCACAGTTCAAGACCCTCCTGACCAACGTGGGGAAACCCTGTCTCTACTAAAAAAAAAACACAAAAAAATTAGCCGGGTGTGGTGGCGCATGCCTGTAATCCCAGCTACTCGGGAGACCGAGGCAGGAGAATAATTTGAACCTGGGAGGCGGAGGTTGCGGTGAGCCGAGATGGCGCCATTGCACTCCAGCCTGGGCAACAAGAGCGAAACTTTGTCTCAAGAAAAAAAAAAAAAAAGAAAGATCTCCCCACATGGGGTGAATAGTCAGCCATGGTTGAGAACCACTGCACCTAGTCTTTCGTTGGTGTTGCCATTAGAATATTATTGAATCAGGACTCTCACTTGCTAAGAGACCAAAAGTGGTT